>NC_058089.1:9305387-9633738 GCF_014858855.1 Bufo gargarizans | reverse complement strand
GGAGGCACGCTGTTTGGGAAACACTGTCTTAAAGGGATTGTCTCACTTCAGCAGATAGCATTTTTTTCCCTTCACCCACGACTGCACCACAAGAGAGAGAGGCTCCGCGCCCATGGACAGGAAACCTGAAGTACAAAAAGGCGGAGGCTCTCCTCCCACTTCAGTATGGTTTCCGGTCTCTGAGGGAAGCCTGTGGTACTGTGTGGCTTCTCCCTCGTGAATTAGCGGCACGTTCTTATGCGTTGGGGGGGGGGGGGAGTGGGCAGCAGAGACGCGGTAGCCAGTATTAGGGGGCTCTTGAGCGTTATGGAGGAATGTTGCTTGGTGGCATAGATGCGCACCTTGGGCAATTTCCTATGTGGCCCAGAGGAGAAGCGGTTGCTAGCGGCTTTTTTTCTTATATCGCCGTATTCTGACCCCCGTAACTTTTTTTTTTTTTTTTATAGTTCTGTCTACTGAGCTGTATGGGGGCTTAATTTTTGCTGGACGATCTGTAGGTTTTATTGATATGATTTTGGAATGTGTGCAAATAGGCCATTTTGAAATATATTATTATTTTTATTTTTTTTACATTACGCCATTCGCCGTATGGGATAAATATTTTTATATTTTAATAGTACAGGCATTTTCGGACACAGCAATGCCCATGATGCCCTCTAGGAGTCTACAATACTGACTAGTCAGATTTATTTTTAACCTATACTGTAGTTCCGTAGAACTACAGTATAACCTGAATTTGCAATTCTCCTATGTTGGCCTGCCACCTGCAGACCGACATAGGAACTGCAGCTCTAATACGCTGGATTTCTTCAGAGAGACTTAGGCTACTTTCACACTCGCGTTTGGTGCGGATCCGTCATGGATCTGCACAAACCCTTCTGTTCAGATAATACAACCGCATTCATCCGTTCAGAACGGATCCGTTTGTATTAGGCTACTTTCACACCTGCGTTAGGTGCGGATCCGTCTGGTATCTGCACAGACTGATCCGCACCTATAAATGCAAACGCTTGTATCCGTTCAGAACGGATCTGTTTGTATTATCTGTAACATAGTCAAAACAGATCCGTCTTGAACACCATTGAAAGTTAATGGGGGACGGATCCGTTTTCTATTGTGTCAGTGAAAACGGATCCGTCCCCATTGACTTACATTGTGTGTCAGGATCCGTTTGCCTCTGCATCGTCAGGCGGACACTTCTAGAGCGGAATGGAGGCGAAACGGAGGAAAACCGATGCATTCTGAACGGATCCTTATCCATTCAGAATGCATTAGGGCAAACTGATCCGTTCTGGACCGCTTGTGAGAGCCCTGAACGCATCTCACAAACGGAAACCAAAACGCCATTGTGAAAGTAGCCTAAGCACATTAGAACGAAGGACCAGCTTCCCTGATCGCCACATGGGAGAGCTAATCTTAACCCGGAAGTGTGCGCTTCTGGGTTTTTCGCCATTTAGATCCCATGATCGAGCTTGACCGCAACATCTAAAGCAGGCATCCTCAAACTGCGGCCCTCCAGCTGCTGTAAAACTACAACTCCCACAATGCCCTGCTGTAGGCTGATACCTGTAGGCTGTTCAGGCGTGCTGGAAGTTGTAGTTTTGCAACAGCTGGAGGGCCGCAGTTTGAGGATGCCTGATCTAAAGGGTTAAATGCCTGTGATCGTTATCATTGCCGGTCGTAGACATTAACTGCGGGCCTCTGCTGTTTGAAACAGCAGAGTCCCGCCAGCTAGTGTATCTGCTGCACGTGCGAGCGGGCACCATGTTTAAAGACTCTCCCAGCTTTCTCCACGCTGATTATACATTGCACTCAATAATAATTATCTGTGACTATGCAGGGGATTTGGAGCTCTGTAACCGAAAAAAACATTCTCCAACCATTATAAAGATGTATTTAAAAAGTGAGGGCGAACAAAATTAGGTCATAATCTTGTGGCTAAACTGTTTTCATAAAAGATTTTTTTATTTTTATTGCAAATCTTTACAGATAGAAACTGTAGCCTCTTCTTTGTGTTTGACAGCGCCACACACTGGTAGATGAGCTGCACTGCAAGTTTACTACAGTGCAGAATGACTGACTGAGAATTTTTTTCCCCTCCAGAGAAGCACAAAATGACCAATACAGTGAGACGAGTAGCACAGATGGCAATTCCCGGGACTCTGACTTCTTCCAGCCCCCTGTAAAGAAGGTAATAATGACGGCACTTCGCCCACTAGGTGTGAGCGAGGGGCAGCTGTTGCATGAGCTGTAGAGTAGATTCTTTGTCTTCTGCCTGTGTTATTTTGCTCCAGATCTGCCATATGTATCAGGACTACTGTATTGTTGATTGCTGTAGGTGAAGTTGCAGGAGGCCATAGACTATGAAGACTTAGAAGAACGTAAACGTATCAAACCAATAGCACTAAACCTCAAGAAATCAGATAGGTAAGTTGTAAACCCACGGACGATGTTAAAGGGGTTGTGCCAAGTTTAGATGTTATCCTCTATCCACAGATAGAGGATAATAAGTAGTTGACAACCCCTTTAAAACCAGCACTCTGTGCATCTGATGGTAATGTTTACTGGTTTATTATCTGGTGTTTCTGCAGGTATTATCATGGTCCAACTCCGGTCCAATCCCAGCAATATACAACCAGTCAGGATATTATTAACTCCTTCAATAGTATTAAACAACAAATGGAAAGCTATGTACCAAGACTAACTCAGGTGGGTGACGGGTATCAGTGCAGGTGACACTGTTACAAATGATGTGAACAATTCTAAACCACATAAAGTTGAGTCTTAAAGGAGCCCCGCAACCAACACTGATGTGCTGTCATATTCCTAATGCAGGACCTGAGAGGACGCAGCATGACCAAGAGATTCAGAGAGCTTCCCTGAGTCATGCCCTGCCCCCCAGACCCTGCATGTCAGTGTTTTGTTTCAGCTGGAGCAGTCCTTTAACCCTTTTCCCGACCACCGCTGTACGTGTATGGCGCTGCTCGGGTCTTTAAAGATGACGCCTGCTCGCAAGCGCCATAGCCACCAGGTTTCTGCAGTTTTAAACAGCAGACACCTAGGGCTAATGTCTGCGATCGGCGATAATGCAGTTTGTAGACATTTTAAGAGGTGTGCTGAGGTTTTTTTAACTGATGACCTATCCTATGGGATAGGTCATCAGTGTCTGATCAGACCAACATCCGGGACCTCGGACGATCAGCTGTTTGAGAAGACAGTAGCGCCATGGCCTTCTCATAGCTTAGCCTAGGCCTCTTGACCTCATGGTCTTCAGTCACATGACCTATGCGCAGCTTAGTCCTATCATGCCTGCAACTCTGCACATTGTCTGTACTCTCCTCACTTCCTAGATTATCATGCCTGCCACAGGTATATTTCTGTGGAGGCCTGCAGGGGGCAGTGCTCCATTGGAATTAATTGAATTCTTACATAACGTAAATACAGTCTATAGGAGTAGCGATCTTAAGATCGCATGTTAAAGTGCCCTAGTGGGACTTTGGTGAGAAAAAAAAGTTAAACATTTTTCATTAAAATTGGAAAAAAAATCAAATCAACCTTTTTCCCTATATTAAAAATAAGAATAAATTTAAAAAAATAAGGATCATTTGCACGGTCATGTCCCAAAACACCTATACTATTAAAATCTAAATGTATTTATCCCGTAAGGTGAAAATTAGAAAAAATCAAAATGGCTGATTCTCCATTTATTTGTCACTTAACTGCCCAGAAAAATTAAAGTACAGATTGCGCAGCAAAAAATGAGCCCTCACACAGCTCCATAGACTTAACTAGAAAAAAGTTTATGGAGAAGAAAAGAATACATTATTTCCAAAGTTTTAATTTCATTTTTAGTATTAAAACGCAAAAAAAACTATCCACCAAATGTGGTATCGTCGTAATCGTACTGATCCAGAGAACGAAGGTAACAGGACATTTTTACCGCATAGGGAACGTGGTAAAAACAAAACCAATAAAACTATGGCGGAATTGCTTTTTTTTTTTTTTTTCTTCAGCTTCCCACTACACTGGGAAGACAGGAAAAAAACTTTTACATTCCCACATGGATTCTTTGTGTCGTGGTTGGCTTTTTTTCTCTGCATTGCCCTTTCTGTGAATATGTTGTACTGATCTTGAGATACCTGGTGCTTTTTCCTCTAGTCCCATCCAAAGCTGCAGTTTAAAATAAATTTCATTTTTAAATTTAGCCATTATAGGAGGTGTACAGAAGAATCAGCTTGTTACAAATATGGCCTTCATCTCCATTGCATCTTTCTCTATTCTGATTTAGGTTCTTTCAAATAGCGCTGCTAGTAGTACAATTTCGGCTTTGTCCCCTGGAGGTGCTTTGATGCAAGGAGGGACCCAGCAAGCCATAAACCGTAAGTTCTGAGCTCCCTTCCACAGTACATGGATGATGGCAACATCCTGGCCAAGCCATCATATTTACAACCTCATCATTTAGATACACTGCTTAGGTATCCTATAGAATACCCGCCACCAGATATGGGATAAGTATATGATTGGGGGGGGGGGGGGGGGGGTTGGTGTCAGACCATTCCCACCAATCACCAGAACTGAGGTCCTGAGTTTCCCAGGTGAGTAGGTGTATTTCCGCTCCATTCATTCTCCATGGGACTGCAGGAAACGGCTGAGCGCTTTACTCGCCTATCTCCAGCAGTCTCATAGAGAATGAATGGAGCAGCAGTATACATGCTCGACTGGCGCTCCTTTTTATTTTGGACTCTGGAATCTCCTGTTCTTAGGATTGGATCAACTACTTGGAACAACCACTTTAAGGGCTGTTTCACACGAGCGAGTCCATTGCGGGAATCGTGCTCCGTGTGGGAGTGTGATCCTCTGCTCTGGACTTGCAGGAGCGCACAGCATTATCATGATTTATAATGCTATGTGTCTCTGTATTGCTTTTTTTTCCACAGAATCATAGTACCATAAAGCTGTCAGTATGATTCAGTAGAAATAAGGTCAAGCAGAGACGCATAGCATTATAAATCATGATAATGCTGTGCGCTCCTGCAAGTCCAGAGCAGAGGATCACACTCGCACACGGAGCGCGATTCCCGCAATGGACTCGCTCGTGTGAAACAGCCCTAAGGGTCTGTGGCACTTAAGCAAGCACTCGCAGCTCTGCTAAAGTTTAGGGGTGCTGGGTGATTGGACCCCCAGCAATTACACATCAAAGGTCATCTTAAGTAGAGACTATCACTGCTAAATCTTTGAAAACCCCGTAAACTATAAAACTGATAATAAAGATCTTTTTATATTTGGGATTTTCATCGATCGGTCACTTTGCTCCTTAGCAGCATTTTGTGCAGCATTTCTTTAGTGACTCCATAGTGGCAGGAGGACCCAACCTGTGGAGGGTTGTAATCATTGCATGAGCTGAATAAAGTTCCCCTTTCCCTTTTAGAGATGGTGCCAAACGATGTCCAGTCTGAGCTGAAGCACTTGTACGTGGCGGTGGGTGAGCTGCTCCGTCATTTCTGGTCCTGTTTCCCCGTCAATACTCCCTTCTTAGAGGAAAAGGTAAGTCATCGAGTACTACCTGCCTCTCTCGGATTCTATAATACATTGATATTAGAGTATATGTTACATAGTACATAAGGCCGAAAAAAGACATCTGTCCATCCAGTTCGGCCTGTCATCCTGCAAGTTGATCCAGAGGAAGGCAAAAAAAAAAAAACTGTGAGGTAGAAGCCAATTTTCCCCACTTAAGTGGAAAAAAAAATCCTTCCCGACTCTAATCAGGCATCAGAATAACTCCCTGGATCAACGACCCCTCTCTAGTAGCTATAGCCTGTAATATTATTACACTCCAGAAATACATCCAGGCCCCTCTTGAATTCCTTTATTGTACTCCCCATCACCACCTCCTCAGTCTCACCGCTCTTACCGTAAAGAATCCTCTTCTATGTTTGTGTGCAAACCATCTTTCCTCCAGACGCAGAGGATGTCCCCTCGTCACAGTCCTGGGGATAAATAGATGATGGGAGTGATCTCTGTACTGACCCCTGATATATTTATACATAGTAATTAGATCTCCCTCAGTCATCTTTTTTCTAAAGTGAATAACCCTAATGCTGATAATCTTTCAGGGTACTGTAGTTGCCCCATTCCAGTTATTACTTTAGTTGCCCTCCTCTGGACCCTCTCCAGCTCTGCTATATGTGCCTTGTTCACTGGAGCCCAGAACTGTACACAGTCCTCCATGTGTGGTCTGACTAATGATTTGTAAAGCGGTAGGACTATGTTCTTATCACCGCCATCTATGCCCCTTCTGATGCAACCCATTAACTTATTGGCCTTGGCAGCAGCTGCCTGACACTGGTTTTTACAGATTAGTTTGCTGTTTATTAAAATTCCTAGATCCTTTTCCATGTCAGTGTTACCCAGTGTTTTACCATTTAGTATGTACAGGTGACTTGCATTATTCCTTCCTATGTGCATAACCTTACATTTGTTAACCAGTATTTTTATATTCATGTTTCTGGAGAAGCCTAAAAAAAATATATGTATATACACTACTCACAAAAAGTTCGGGATATTTGGCTTGTGGGTGACATTTCAGGAAGAACCTAAAATGACCTCTAACCTTTACAGGTGACCTTCTCTAAACTTTTGAATGCACATGTCCAACTGTTCAATGTTTCAGTACTTTTTGCACAACTTGCTGTTCTCTAACAAGGAGCTTAAAGGCAGAATTAACAACAGGTGTTTGATCCATGAATCGCCCCAAAAAATTCCTAGTTCAATTAGAATTTGTATTTAAACAGTCCTCCTCATCATGCTGTTCACATTTTGACAACATGAGACCAAGATGACACCTAACAATTGATTAACAGTACCTCGCCATTGCGAGGCTTCAAGCAGGATGTTCTCAGACGGAAGTGACCACTGAGCTTAGAGTGTCGCAGAGTGTCATCAGCAGGTTGTATCAGAGATACAGAGAGACTGGACGTGTCACAGAAAGGAAGAGAAGTGGACGTCCTTTGGCCACATCCCACACTGATGACCGCTTCATTGTTAACAATGCCCTGCGGAACCGGATGATGAATGCACCACAACTCCAGGCACATTTAAGGGAGGTGAAAGGCACCCAAGTGTCACGTCAGACTATTGGAAACCGTTTACATCAGCGTGGTCTGCTTGCTAGGGTACCTGACCACATAAGGCATCGTCTTGCATGGGCCAGGGAGCATCTACACTGGACGATGGACCAGTGGGCCTCAGTGCTGTTCACTGACGTCATGGAGAGCGCTATGCATCAGCCACTGTTGTCACCAGATAAGCCTTTGATGGTGGTGGTGGTGGTACAGTGTGGGCAGGTGTGTCTAGTCATTACAGAACCGCCCTACACTTTGGTACTGCAACAAGCCCATACTACTTCAAGAACATTATTAATCCAGTCATTGTGCCTCTGCATGAACAACACAGGCCTAATGTCACCTTCATGGAGGACAATGGGCCAGCTCATCGAAGGTCGCATCATTAGGGGACTACTGCAGGAGACTGGGGGACCTTAAATGGAGTGGCCTGCACTTTCTCCAGACCTGAATCCCATTGAAAACCTATGTGATCAGCTGAGTCGCCGTGCAGAGGCTCATGACTCCATACCCCAGAACCTCAATGACCTGAGGGCCACCCTTGAAGAAGAGTAGGATGCCATGCCTCAGCGGACAATAAAGTCGCCTTGTGAACAGCAGGAGATGTCATTGTCGAGCTGTATTGATGCTGAAGGCCACATGACCAGTTCTTGAGACACTGACATTTTGTGGCGGTATACCCAGCACTGGGGGTCGGCTTTTGTTTCAATAAATTGTCTGAGATGAGGAAATCACCATTGCTGCTTCTACTTAAATGCCCGACTTTCATGTTATAATATCACTGGAGCCGGAACTTTTTTAAGTTTTCCATAAATTTCACCCGAAAGCCAAATATCTCTACATTTGTGTGTGTGTGTGTGTGTGTGTATATATGTATGGTTTGAGGTCCCCGGGGGCAGGATTGTAGCTTTTTTTCTATTTTATTATATTCATCTGCTTATTTATTTATTTTTTTATACATCGTGACCCCCTGTGAACTTTTAACATCACAATATCAGTTTGTATTGCTGATTTGGCCTTTAACTAGGGTTACATATTACCAAGGCAGTATGGCTTCTCGACAAAGGCAGCAGTGCCGATCTAAACCTTTACAACCCCTTTAATTCCTTGCTGTAAGCCGTTTGTGTAGTCGGTGACCATGTTGTTTCTTTTTCAGCTTATTAAGATGAGGAATAACTTGGAAAGGTTCCAGGTTACTAAACTGTGTCCATTCCAGGAAAAGGTGAAGAAACTCTACCTTAGCACAAACGTGAGTCCTGTCCGAGGATCAGTACTTTGTCCGTCCATCTTTTAAGAGGAAGTGATGCTGCCCCCATTAATCCACAAGAAATTTGAAGCATCACAATAGAAACTTCTTGTTATTACTTAGTGTACTTCTAGTTAAGAGGGCGGCTGCATCGCCAGCTTAGATGATGTGCAGTGGATTTCCCCTAAAAGGGGATGCGCAATGAAAATATATTGATGACCTATCCCCACACGGCCTCCTCATGGTGACGTGCACAAAATGCATACAGTCTTGTGCATAAGGCCTAAGTAATGTAATGTATGTTCATAGTGAGTGCAGCTCTGGAGTATAATACAGGATGTAACTCAGGATCAGTACAGGATAAGTAATGTATGTACACAGTGACTGCACCAGCAGAATAGTGAGTGCAGCTCTGGGGTATAATACAGGATGTAACTCAGGATCAGTACAGGACAAGAAATATAATGTATGTACACAGTGATTTCACCAGCAGAATAGTGAGTGCAGCTCTGGAGTATAACACAGGATGTAACTCAGGATCAGTACAGGATAAGTAATGTATGTACACAGTGATTTCACCAGCAGAATAGTGAGTGCAGCTCTGGAGTATAACACAGGATGTAACTCAGGATCAGTACAGGATAAGTAATGTATGTACACAGTGACTCCACCAGCAGAATAGTGAGTGCAGCTCTGGAGTATAATACAGGATGTAACACAGGATCAGTACAGGATAAGTAATGTATGTACACAGTGACTGCACCAGCAGAATAGTGAATGCAGCTCTGGAGTATAATACAGGATGTAACTCAGGATCAGTACAGAATTAGTAATGTATGTACACAGTGACTGCACCAGCAGAATAGTGAGTGCAGCTCTGGAGTATAATACAGGATGTAACACAGGATAAGTACAGAATTGGTAATGTATGTACACAGTGACTGCACCAGCAGAATAGTGAATGCAGCTCTGGAGTATAATACAGGATGTAACAGAGGATCAGTACAGGATAAGTAATGTATATACACAGTGACTGCACCAGAATAGTGAGTGCAGCTCTGGAGTATAATACAGGATGTAACAGAGGATCAGTACAGGATAAGTAATGTATGTACACAGTGACTGTACCAGCAGAATAGTGAGTGCAGCTCTGGAGTATAATACAGGATGTAACAGAGGATCAGTACAGGATAAGTAATGTATGTACACAGTGACTGTACCAGCAGAATAGTGAGTGCAGCTCTGGAGTATAATACAGGATGTAACAGAGGATCAGTACAGGATAAGTAATGTATATACACAGTGACTGCACCAGAATAGTGAGTGCAGCTCTGGAATGTAATTCATCAGTACAGGATTTCCTTGGTGCTCAGGTCTAGAATGTATCATCTGTGTTTTCTCTTGCAGCTCACGAGTCACTTAGAAGAAATGCTTCAAACAGCGTACAACAAGTTTCAGATGTGGCAGTCCCGCCGCATGTTGAAGAAAACGTGAGGTTTTTCTGTCCCAGACATGGGGGAAAAAAAGAAAAAGAAGAAAAACAATAAATACCACACAACTTGCAGATTGCGACGGGCAAACCCATATAGAAAATATACAAAACATGACACCTGGCAGACGTGCGTGGGGCGGGGCGGTGTTTGCTGTGGTGGTCAGAAGTCTCTCGTGGTCATTGGCGCTGGAGAAATGATAAAATAGATTCCTAAAGGAACCAAAAGTTTTGTATACAAATGGCCAAAAGGAAAAAAAAAAGGAGAGATGACATCTGTTCTGTGCGGTCACTCAGGAAGACGCGACCTGGACCCTCTCCGTAAGAAGCTGCTCTGGAAATCTGGAAAAGTCCCTTTTTCCGTTCCTAATTATTCTATCCACTATTCTTGCTACTTTGTATATCCCGTTTCTAGCGGCGCAGGAGATATGTGTCTTGGTCTTACTTAGGTTTTAAGCGAAGATTTGTACTTGATCATAGTTTTAGTAAAAGATTATTATAATTTTTTTTTCAAAAACTTGAGAAAAGCAGTTTCACTTTCCCCTCCCCATAGTTGTAAAGACAAGAGGATCACTTGCACTGCCGGGTTAGAGTTTTGTGTCATAAAATGCCCAAATGACGCAATTTATATATGCAAAGTATATTATACTGTCCGTAATAGTCGGAAAGGCCGAGGGGGAAGAAAAAAAAAATATTAAGATTTTTCTCACCATTCCTGAGAGATTAGGGAGGCTCCGTCCTCTCTTCATGACTGTTACCGTACAGTCGGCGACTTGATAATCATTGAGCACTGAGGAACGTGACCCGCAGTCAGCAAGTCCGTGTTTAACGCCAAGCCTGTGCCATAAGACGTCATTTCACTTTTTTGGAATTCGCTCATCCTCAGACAGTGCGTTGTATTATAGACGTTTTCTAAATGCAGTTTTTATGTCGTTCTCTCCTCTGGCGACTTTATTATCTATGCAGATGGGACGATGACGCGGGAGGTCAAGCTTTTTTTTTTGTTTGTCATTTTGCTTAAAGCAAAGTGTATTTAGATTTCGGCATGTTGTTTCCACCCCCTCGCCAGATATTGGACCTTACCAGGATGATTATAATTATTTTTTATTGTGGGTGCGTATGAAATGAGCATTGTGTCACTGGACAGTTTTGAGCCAGGATCTGTCACTTGAAGTGTTGCAAATGGATTCCTTGTTATGCAGCCAACTTTAAACAGATCTCCTTCATTTTCTTTTCTTTTTTTGTTTTTTATATATAAAATTAAAAAAATAAATTCCTAATTTCTACTAGTGTGGTCGTCTGTTTTAAAGGGGTTGTCTGACTTCAGAAAATGGCATTTATCATGTAGACAAGCCACTTACTAATGTATTGTTATTATCCATATTGCCTCCTCTGCTGGCTTCTTTCATTTTTCCATCGCATTACACACTGCTCGTTTCCAGGGGTTATGACCACCATGTAATCCATCAGTGGTGGTCGTGCTTGCACACTATAGGAAAAAGCACCAGCCTGGGCACACTCCTGTGGCCACCACTGCTGGATTTGCTGAAGCGAGACAACCCCTTTAAAGGGTAACGCAACGAAATTAGAAAAATACTGTAGTTCTGCTTTTGGATCAATAGATGCAGCAGAGCAGAGTTTGTCAGCACCACAGTGGAATATCTGGTCACGGCTGTACAATGGGGCAGGAATGCAGAATGTCAACTGAAACTGCACCCCTTTCCCCTTCCTAGGAAACCAGCGAGCTGCTATACATTCTCAGAGTCAGATACTATGCAAGTCTCACTAATAAATGTGGAGTAGAACTCATTAACGGGGTTGTCTCACTTCATCACATTGAATTTATCATGTAGACAATGTTAATACAAGGCACTTACTAATGTATTGTGATTCTCCATATTGCCTCCTTTGCTGGCTGGATTCCTTTTTCCATCACATTATACACTGCTCTTATCCAAGGGTTACGACCACCCTGCAATCCAGCAGCAGTGGTCGTTCTTGCACACTATAGGAAAAGGTGACGGCCTCTTTATCAGGGACTGTGGGACCGTGCATAGGTACGCATGCGCAGCAGCTCCTGTCCTGGCCACCTTGCATCTGCGCTGCAACAGTGGTCGTAACCCCTGGAAACGAGCAGTGTTTAATTGTCACGGTCCCTCAGGTGACTGATGTCAGGAGATCAAGGAGACTGGCTGAGCGTGGAGGAATCTAACAGCCTCCTTGATTTCTCTTGATTCAGTGTTGATAGGGTTAATGACCACTTACCTTGTCTCAGCTGTTGCTCAGTGGTCATCACTTCTACCCTTTATAGTCTGACCCCTCCATCCTGACTATGCGGTACATTGCTTCATTTGGTTTTGGAAAGAGCTGGAGTGTGGTTCTCCCGGAGTTCTTGCTCATTCTTCTACAACAGAAGCGAAGTGTCTTGCTTGTTTGTATTTTGTCTTTTCCCCTTGGTTGTGGTTACTAGGCCTCAGGGAGATGCTTGTTCCTTCACCTTGGAAGGAACGGGTTGTCTCAGCCCTGCCAATATCTTATGGGCTCCTCAGGGTCTCCAGGTCTTCCAGGTTCCTGTGTATGGGCATTTCTACCTTCAAGGGGTGGCCATCTGGTTAGGAGTCAGGTCCAGGAGTAGGGTTCTTTAGGTGGTGACCCTTTCCCTTCCCTAGCGTTAAGGCCTAGTGGCTTTTCCCTCCCCCCCTGGTTGTCGGTGTGGTGTTTACTCCTTTACCTCATCCGTGACATTAATATGATGAGAAAATGAATCCGACATCAAAGGAAGCAATATGGGCAATCACAATACATTAGTAAGTGCCTTGTATTAAAGGGGCTGTCCCACAAAATATATTCTACAATTTTCAAACCAGCACCTGGATCTCAATACTTTTGTAATTGCATGTAATTAAAAATTGTTTAATACTGAGTTATTCACTGAAATCTATCTGTAAAGCGCCACCTGCTGTTTTTTCTTTTTCATATTTCTTTGTCCTGTGCACTGAGAAGGCCGCACATGCTCAGTTTCATCCTTCAACTGCCCCCTGAGCTGTAATAGGGAGAGAGCTGCAGCAGAATGAGCAACTCCCCCTGAGCTGTGATAGGGAGAGAGCCACAGCAGAATGGCCACGCCCCCTGAGCTGCAGCAGCAGAAAGGACACTCCCCTTGAGCTGTCAGCTTGACATAAATCTAGCAGAGCAATGATTTGTGGAGATCTCTGGATCCATATGAGGTACAGGCCTGGTTCTAGCTTTGTTATAAAGAGTCATGTACTATATGATCTCTGATTTTCTGTACATTAGTCATGGGATAGCCCCTTTAACTTTCTTCACATGATAAATGCCATTTGTGAGACAACCCCCTTAACATACTGTAGCTAACTATGCCCCTTTGTCCACCCATTTTCCAAACTGGAACGAGTGGTGTAAAAATGCAAAAGTCAACATTCATTTGTGCCAGTTACCTCAAAAAGTTGCAACGCCCCTATTATGGATTGTTGATAATTATATTTGAAGGTGGCTCACCTATTTACTGATATGGAATAGGTGCACTATTGATGTGATACATCCAATCATCTTGCGTTAAAAATAAATTAATTCCAAAAGATAGGCACTCAACATCTGGGATCGCTCTGAATCCATATTTAATTCATAAAAACACATTAAAAGATCAATTAATAAACACTATCCAATGTATTGCAATAGCCCTTTATTATAAAAATTTGGGTGATATATTACACCTAAAAGAGGATCAATATGAATCAATCTCGTTATGACCTCAATTAGCTGGAATATCCAATCATAAAACACATTGAATATAATCCACCGCAAGATTTCACTCTCTGTATTCTCCGGCCTGATTATCTCACTGTGTATCGGTTCTGCTTCAATGTGGGATACTTATTGATAGTATGTATCACACTATATATCTTAAAGGGATTCTGTCACCTCCCCTCAGCCAAAAAACGATTTAAAAGCAGCCATGCAGCACAGCTTACCTGGATTAAGCTGTGCTGTTTTATCTTGAAATCCGTCCAGCAGTTACTTCAAAAAACGACTTTGATCAATAAGGAAATGCGTCCTGAAGGTGCCCAGAGGGGCGTTTTTTTCTTCCTAGTGAGCCCAGTACCGCCCCTCTTTCAGTGCCCAGCCCGCCTTCCTTGTATTTTCTAACTGCCGCCCCCAGCCTGCCACAGCCTCCCCTCCCTCTCCTCCCCCTCCCTCACGCCGAACGAAGTCTCGCACAGGCGCAGTACCCACTGAGGGCTGCGCCTGTGCGATCATCAGGAGACTGAGGGCGGCAGCTTCATCCTCGTCACTGGGCATGCGCCGAGCCCAGTGACGTCCGATGTTAGCTCTTTCCCTCAGTCAGCAGGGAAGAGCGAGCATCGGACGTCACTGGGCTCAGCGCATGCCCAGTGACGAAGATGAAGCTGCCGCCCTCAGTCTCCTGCTGATCGCACAGGCGCAGCCCTCAGTGGGTACTGCGCCTGTGCGAGACTTCGTTCGGCGTGAGGGAGGGGGAGGAGAGGGAGGGGAGGCTGTGGCAGGCTGGGGGCGGCGGTTAGAAAATACAAGGAAGGCGGGCTGGGCACTGAAAGAGGGGCGGTACTGGGCTCACTAGGAAGAAAAAAACGCCCCTCTGGGCACCTTCAGGACACATTTCCTTATTGATCAAAGTCGTTTTTTGCAGTAACTGCTGGACGGATTTCAAGATAAAACAGCACAGCCTAATCCAGGTAAGCTGTGCTGCATGGCTGCTTTTAAATCGTTTTTTGGCTGAGGGGAGGTGACAGAATCCCTTTAAAGACCTAATATATAGCCCTTCTAAGTGATGGTGTATATAAATTCAGTTCTCTTAATCCAAATAAATGTGGTCCTAGCAGCGATACCAGTTCATGTCTTTTGTTACTTATATATGTATGTATACAGATTTCTTGATGTTTTTCCCAATATTTGGCAGTTGTAGGTAGTTCGTTCTAAGTGCCAATTTATATTTGGCTGTTATAGAAGTGCCCTTTCCTATTGGTAATCCGCATGGATATGCGGTGTATCGATTACTCACTGTTCAGGAGCGGAAGTCGAGAGTCGGCTGTGGCATCCCACATGAAGCACTGACTCAAATGCATCTTACCTCCGTCTCCCCCGTGTATGTAGTTATGTGCTTCGGAGGATCTGGTCGGCGTCCCACGTGATCAGTGGGAACACGTCACCTAGCCGGTCTATTTCTTGTTCTGTGCGAAAGGTCTGTTCAGCGTCCCACGTGTCAAGGGGGTAAGAAGCCTGGACCTGCCGGCGGTGGATCATATTGAATGTGTTCTATGATTGGATATTCCAGCTAAGGGCTCTTTCACACCTGCGTTCTTTTCTTCCGGCATAGAGTTCCGTCGTCGGGGCTCTATGCCGCAAGAATCCTGATCAGTTTTATCCTAATGCATTCTGAATGGAGTGAAATCCGTTCAGGATGTCTTCAGTTCCGGAACGGAACGTTTTTTGGCCGGAGAAAATACCGCAGCATGCTGCGCTTTTTGCTCCGGCCAAAAAAACTGAAGACTTGCCGCAAGGCCGGATCCGGAATGAATGCCCATTGAAAGGCATTGATCCGGATCCGGCCTTAAGCTAAACGTCGTTTCGGCGCATTGCCGGACCCGACGTTTATCTTTTTTAGAGTGGTTACCATGGCTGCCGGGACGCTAAAGTCCTGGCAGCCATGGTAAAGTGTAGCGGGGAGCAGTATACTTACCGTCCGTGCGGCTCCCGGGGCGCTCCAGAGTGACGTCAGGGCGCCCCACGCGCATGGATGACGTGATCGCATGGCACGTCATCCATGCGCATGGGGCGCTCTGACGTCATTCTGGAGCGCCCCGGGAGCCGCGCGGACTGTAAGTATACCGCTCCCCTGCTCCCCGCTCCTACTATGGCAACCAGGACTTTAATAGCGTCCTGGCTGCCATAGTAACACTGAAAGCATTTTGAAGACTGATCCGTCTTCAAATGCTTTCAGTACACTTGCGTTTTTCTGGATCCGGCGTGTAATTCCGGCAAGTGGAGTACACGCCGGATCCGGACAACGCAAGTGTGAAAGAGGCCTAATTGAGGTCATAACGAGATTGATTAATATTGATCCTCTTTTAGGTGTAATACTGTATATCACCAGAATGTTGTTGTTTTTTTTTTTTTTTTTTTTAAATAATCAAGGGCTATTGCAATACATTGGTTAGTGTTTATTAAGTGTTTATTTTTAATTTTTATGTTTTTATTAATTAAATATTGATTCAGAGTGATTTCAGATGTTGAGTGCCTATCTTTTGGAATGAATTTATTTTTAAGCCCCTATTATGCAACTTTTTGAGCCAAGAATTCTGAAATGCATTATATATATTTAAAAAAAAATTATAAAGATGCAAAATTCATTATATTGAGTGCTGTGATATGCATTATTGTTTACATATAAATGACCAAAAAAAAAAAGTCTTGGTCTATTTGGTAAATTCTATAAGGCCCGGTTCCAACAAGCCTATTTTATCAGCTTTTTTGCTGTACTTTTTGGTCATGTTTTTGACACATTTATTGAGGTGTTTTTTCCTCCTTGTATGGAAAAATTCCTGGAAAAAAAACACAACAAAAATCTTTTTAGTGCATTTCGTATTTTTCTATTCACCTTTAGCTTGTCCGTATTTTGTTCAGCCTTTTGTGGTGGCATTTCTTTTATTTGATAATATTTGTAATAAAAATGTTTTAGGTTTTGTAGAGAGACACTTGATCAAATTGAGATCCGGGTCCCACCTCTAGGACCCGCACCTATACTTATAACAGAGCCCACAAATTGCCGGAGGGCGCACTGCAATGCGTAGCCGCCCTCCATTCATTCCTATGGAAGCGCTGAAAATAGCAGAGCACTATTTCCCTCAGCCCCATACAAGTGAAGGGAGCAGTGGCTGCACTTGCGCGGTGCGCTTCCTATTCATTTCAGTGGGACTTCAGAAAATAGGCTAGTGTGCTGCTCCGCTATTTTCTGCACGTCCATAGAAATGAAAGGAAGGCGGCCATGCATGCACATTGCGGGCTCCGTTCTAAGTATAAATGCGGGACCAGCACATATCAGACCCTGGGGGCATATCCTAGCGATAATCCTCCAATGTCCAAGATGGAAAATAATATCGTTGGCATCAAGCAAAGTGATGACTATTGGATAGCCATGCTTTTAGACCCTCGCTATCAAAGCAAAATGGGGGAATGTTTTTCTGATGCTGTAAAGGAGACAACATTGCTGTATTACCAGGATACACTGTGCACACAGCTTGCACTGAGCAGGTGCCTGCAAGTCTGACACCCCTCTCCGCCCCCCCCCCCCCCCCCCCCCCCCGACTCTCCTATCTCCTGCGTATCCCTGCAAGGTGCATAAGACACACCAGCAACTGGCAATTCAGATTGCTGAACATGATGAAACAGTTTTTTCATGTGCTGCACCAACCTAACACCAGCAAATGGATATGCACGCCCTGGACCAACAAGGTTCTGTCCTACCTGGACTCTGCCCTTTCTCCTGCACCTACCCTGCTCCTGGACCTCATGGACTTTTGGGCAGGCAGATTGAAATAGTGACCAATGAATAGTTCTCCTATTACTGACGGTGGCAATTTAGCCGCTTTCAGACGAGCGTATTTGCAATGCGTATATATTCTCTGGATATAATGTAACAGACTGGGGCTATTCACATGGGCGTATAATTTCCATCAGTGTTTGAAATCCGCAGCATGTCCGAGTTTTGTGCGGATTTGTTTCCAGTCTGTGCAGTGCATAAACTATGAAGGAAGGAAGAAATGTGCATATAAATCCTGATGACAATACTAATGGTACATCATCGGGATCCTGAGCCAGAATACTGACGGATTTCAATATGTACGTCTGAAAGCGGCCTTTATCACTGGCCCAATTCTGCCACTGCTGCTGACTGCATGTCCATCATGTTCAATACCGTACTGCTGTTACTGCCACTACTACTGTTACCCCTACACAGCCGCCCATCAGGCTCCATATTGTACTGCCGCTGCTCCCGAAAAAGGGAGCCAGCCTGTTCAAAGGATTCTACTGTAGGTGTATAAACACCGGCAGCATCTGCCCCCAATAAGGGACAATTCTGGGAAAGTTTTTATTTTAAAAAGCATAACAAATCCAATTGTTAACACCGTCAACCATGCATTTACCCGTAGCTATATATGTGTCAGTCTGACATGATATATTCTTGCTTTCTTTGCATTAAAGAGCTTAAATGGGGAGAGAAAAAAATATATTATAAAAAGAGAAAGGTGAGATGAAAAATATGAGTCCTGGGAGACCTAACCGTGTCATACACCAATTTTCAGGGCAATTGGAGCAGTTTTGATTCTGGATGAATTTATTTTGCTTGGACTAGAAACATATTTTAAGAAATCAATTCACTTTTAATGAGGTTCTCTCTTCTATTGTAGTCTATGGATCAGGAAAATCATGGACCCCAGACTGGAGCCAACCACATCAGTATATAGAAAGAGCAGAACTGATAGTACAGGGATAATACACACAGTGATGTCACAGTACAGAGATGATACACACAGTGATGTCACAGTACAGGGATGATACACACAGTGATGTCACAGTACAGAGATAATACACACAGTGATGTCACAGTACAGGGATGATACACACAGTGATGTCACAGTACAGGGATAATACACATGGTGATGTCACAGTACAGGGATAATACACATGGTGATGTCACAGTACAGGGATAATACACACAGTGATGTCACAGTACAGGGATAATACACACAGTGATGTCACAGTACAGAGATGATACACACAGTGATGTCACAGTACAGGGATGATACACACAGTGATGTCACAGTACAGAGATAATACACACAGTGATGTCACAGTACAGAGATAATACACACAGTGATGTCACAGTACAGGGATAATACACAGTGATGTCACAGTACAGAGATAATACACACAGTGATGTCACCGTACAAGGATAATACACACAGTGATGTCACCGTACAGGGATAATACACACAGTGATGTCACCGTACAAGGATAATACACACAGTGATGTCACAGTACAGAGATAATACACACAGTGATGTCACCGTACAAGGATAATACACACAGTGATGTCACAGTACAGAAATAATACACACAGTGATGTCACAGTACAGAGATAATACACACAGTGATGTCACCGTACAAGGATAATACACACAGTGATGTCATAGTACAGGGATAATACACACAGTGATGTCACAGTACAGGGATGCTAGACACAGTGATGTCACAGTACAGGAATAATACACACAATGATGTCACAGTACAGGGATAATACTCACAGTGATGTCACAGTACAGGGATAATAAACGCAGTGATGTCACAGTACAGGGATAATACACACAGTGATGTCACAGTACAGGGATAATAAACACAGTGATGTCACAGTACAGGGATAATACACACAGTGATGTCACAGTACAGAGATAATACACACAGTGATGTCACAGTACAGGGATAATAAACACAGTGATGTCACAGTACAGGTATAATAAACACAGTGATGTCACAGTACAGAGATAATACACACAGTGATGTCACAGCACAGGGATAATACACACAGTGATGTCACAGCACAGGGATAATACACACAGTGATGTCACAGTACAGAGATAATACACACAGTGATGTCACAGTACAGAGATAATACACACAGTGATGTCACAGTACAGGGATAATACACAGAGTGATGTCATAGTACAGGGATAATACACACAGTGATGTCATAGTACAGGGATAATACACACAGTGATGTCACAGTACAGGGATGCTAGACACAGTGATGTCACAGTACAGGAATAATACACACAATGATGTCACAGTACAGGGATAATACTCACAGTGATGTCACAGTACAGGGATAATAAACGCAGTGATGTCACAGTACAGGGATAATACACACAGTGATGTCACAGTACAGGGATAATAAACACAGTGATGTCACAGTACAGGGATAATACACACAGTGATGTCACAGTACAGAGATAATACACACAGTGATGTCACAGTACAGGGATAATAAACACAGTGATGTCACAGTACAGGTATAATAAACACAGTGATGTCACAGTACAGAGATAATACACACAGTGATGTCACAGTACAGGGATAATACACACAGTGATGTCACAGTACAGAGATAATACACACAGTGATGTCACAGTACAGAGATAATACACACAGTGATGTCACAGTACAGGTATAATACACACAGTGATGTCACAGTACAGGGATAAAACTCACACTGAACTCAATAATAATCAGTAGGCAGAGAGCTCCCCCTAGTGGCAACAAAATTTACTTCATATGAGTCAGTGGAGGGGATCAGGTATTCTAACTCCAGTCTCCATCTACTTAGTGACTTGCAGTAATTTTATTAAGAAGCGCACCTCTCTTAATAATGTTGGTGCATTCGGGCAGGCCCTGGCACCAGAATATGAAATCCATTTTAAGTGAAACATAAACCAGACAATTGACTTATTTCTGAATATGTCAGGCCACATGGGTCCTGCCCCTTT
The DNA here is from genome assembly GCF_014858855.1 of Bufo gargarizans. NCBI lineage: Eukaryota > Metazoa > Chordata > Amphibia > Anura > Bufonidae > Bufo > Bufo gargarizans. Next base: position 9,613,284 of record NC_058089.1, on the reverse strand, counting down.
CCCCAGACCCATTATTATTATTTTTTTAAGTGCAGCACATAAAGTCACACATTTTTGTGCAAACTGGGACTTATGCAAGAATGTGCAAATTTCTGGAGTAGAACATTGAATAAATTTCCAGAAATAATTAAAGGGGCTCTCCGCACTGGACACAGGGCGAATACAATATTTCTAGATTTATGTTCTATATTATATCTCAGGGAAGAAGAGAAGTAAGTGTCTGGCTACAACTACACCAGCCACTAGGAGGCGCCAGCCATGCAGCAGAATGTACTATACATGGACACTATGGAGTGGAGATGAATGTATTCAGGGGGGCCCCTGGGACTTGGGAGCCTTCCATCTATCTGGACGCCACTTTGTATGGGGGGTTATTACAGGGGTCCCAGGTCGGAGGCTCCATAAATCTTTTTAGCTCTTTTTTTCTGGGATATTATCTACAGTCTAATGTGACTGACAGTGAGGACAAGGAGGGACTGAGGAGATAGAAGAGGCCCCGACCGACACCAAGTGTAAGTAAGTACCGCGGCCATTTTTGGGGAGCCCATCACATCTTATTGTTTTTTTGTTTCTTTTTTTCTCTCCTTTTTATTCTGTAGAAGATCGTGACGCTGGATCGGGAAGAAGACCATGTGAGTTATAAGACAGAGACCATGTGGCTACAGAATTATTCTTCCTTTGGGGTGGGGGGGGTTCCTCCTCTACATGATTCATTTTGCAGGTCGCAAAATATGGTCGTGTGCATGAGGCGGTGTAGTTTATGCAGATTTTCACTTTCACTTTTTTTACGCACCAAAATACACATCCAGATTTTAATGCATTGCAAATGGTGAAATCTACACAAACAATTGACATTTTGCATATTTTCTAAATCTGCATCACAGGTCAATGTCCGCAACGCCTTCAGGAGATTTAAAAAAAAAGGTCATCTACTCAGCCGGTTCCTTCTTTATGGGATACACCGCCGCCGCCGTCTGTATGTGTGATTCCAGCCCTTAAAAATGCAATAAAAATTAGAAGAAAAAAAAATGGAACAAATAAAAACATGCTGTTTTTAGTGCTTTTCATAGCTTCCTATTGGCTTTTTGCAGACATTTGCAAAAAAACAAACAAAAAAAAACAACACAAACAAAATGCTACACGTGACACCACCACAGATCCGTCTCCTTGCATTTCTAGCAGTTTGCATGGTCTCTGCGGTGGCTCAGGACAAGTGAAGCCGCACTTTGCATTCCTGAGCGCAGTAATTGCTCTGACTGCAGATGAGGCCATCACTAATGAGAGGCATGTGACACAGCAGTGAGACCAGCACAGTGCACCCCCCCTCTCCAAACCTACAGCCAATCACAATCCTCATTACAGGAGCAGCTGCCAGAGGCGGCCAATCACCAGGCCCGGCTCATCCTCCCTCTTCAAACCAACTCTCCCATCTGATCAGATTGTAGCACTCACATAACACTTGTGACTTCCAGGAAGAAGCTTCATAGTAAGTACCTGGCTGTTAGATTGTAAGCTCTGTGGCCACAGGAGACCGTAAGCGTGGCTCAATACTCATCTGATACATTGTGCATGTTTCTGGATTAGATAACTTCTGAACCAGAACCTTGTCGACCTCTGGAATAACCTAAAAGTAAACCTATGGGTTACAATGTATCAGAATTTCTCATACATTGTTTACTTTTGGGCTATTACAGAAGAGGACGAGGCTTTTTGCTTTGTTATAGCTGATTAGTGATGGTTAATTACTGTATATACCTTGTGTAGGGACATAAAGGGTGTTTCTGGTATCTGTCACTAGGATCTATGGTGGTCATCGGACTGTCCAATCGGATTGAGATCTCGCACGTGATCATCTCTATGGGAGCAAAATGGCGTGTGCATGAAAGAGCCTTTACCGGTGGGATTTCATGCCTTTCTAGTGGCGATATGTCAATCCGATCTATGGTAAATCTGTTCTATCTTGAGAATAGGGGTTTCCTGACGCCCATCTCACATCTGTCTGAGAGTGCGCCTCTGCGTTCACGTCTATGGGACGCCAGAAAACACCCGATCGTGCCTGCTGAAAGGGGTTTTCTGAGATTAATTTTTTTACTGATGACCTATCCTCTGCTATAGTTTAGAACTCCCATGGAAGTCAATGGAGGGAGCCGTGCATTTGCAGCAGTCGCCCCCCCCTCGCCTCTCCGTTCTCGGGATAGGCGCCTATCCCGAGAACGGATCCCGTCGATGGGAATGTTCATTTCAGCAGTGTATAATGAAACTTTCTGATATACTTTCTGTTTCAGTTTGTTTTCAGAATGCTTGCTGTCAGTGAATGAGACCGCTCTTACATCCAGAGGCAGTAAACCTGGACGTCACTAGTCCTGCTCTCAGATAAGAAATGGATGCAACTGAATCCAGTCTAGACAAAACACATCAGCAGCAGCTGCACTAATCTCACTGGTGGTTTGCTACAATGTATCAGTCTAGAGTCCAAGCTCTCACAGAGCAATGTCTAGACTGGATACAATTGTACATGAGATGTACAGAAATACTGAATGTTAGCAGATGTGTTCTCATTCACTGACAGCAAGCAAATGGTGCGGAATTGAAAGACAAAGGTTTAGATTTACTAAGGATACTTTCACACTAGCGTTAGAGTTTTCCTGTATTAAGTTCCGTCCTAGGGTCTCAATACCGGAAAAAAACGCTTCTGTTTTGTCCTAATGCATTCTGAATGGAGAGCGATCCGTACAGTGTGCATCAGGATGTCTTCTGTTCAGTCCTTTTTACAGTATTTGGCCGGAGAAAATACCGCAGCATACTGCAGTATTTTCTCCGGACAAAATTCCGAAACACTTGCCTGGTTGCCAGATCCGCCATTAATTTCCATTGAAATGTATTAATGCCGGATCCGTTACCAAGTGTTCTGGAAAAATGGATCCGGTTTCTCGGTCTGCGCATGCGCAGACCTTTAAAAATGTAAAAAAAAAAAAAGAAATACTACATCCGTTTTTGCGGATGACACTAGAGAGACGGATCCGGTATTTCAATGCATTTGTCAGAAGGATCCGGATCCGGAAACAAATGGTATGCTTTTGCACACGGATTTCCGGATCCGGCAGACAGTTCCGGAGATGGATTCCTCTAACGCTAGTGTGAGAGTACCCTAACCCTGGTGTAATTTTAGACCGGCTCCAGATTTATCGCTGAGGCCGGAGCAGCGAGAGATGCTCTTCTCTGACTATACCGACTATTGGTTGGCTTACTTTGAGACAGATTTTTACACCAGTATTGTGGTGCAAAAATGGCGCGCCTTAGGGCTGCCCATTTCTGAAAAGCCCCCGCCAGTCAAGCAGATTGGAAAACTGTGCGGAAACCCTAAATGTGCCCAATTGCACCGTATTGCGCCACTTTTTGTGCCTCTATTTTTTGGCGCAGTAACAATAGTAAATCTGGGCCAAAGTCCTTTAGAAAGTTATATACTTTTCATTCCAATGACAAATCCTCGGGCAGAATCTGAGTGACATGCAAATTAGGTGCAGGTTTTTCTACAGGTTTCATCCTGTGCATTGGAAAGAATGAAATGTGAGGTGGAAGGCGGCAGCGAAACATTAAAATTTGCATCGCAGGTCGGCTTTTCACATGGTTTCTGTGCAGAGTTTTTTGGGGTTTTTTTTCACACCGCTCGGATGAGATTCCTACTTTTCTGCAACAGAAAATCTTCAGCGTATCCACCGCATGTGAACATAGCCTTAGGCCTCATGCACAAGGCGCTAAGTTTTTAATGATCCACAAAAAAAAACCTGATCCCGGCGGTGACCAAGATCTGCTCTCATCATCCATCTCACCGACTGGTCTTGTAATAATTTCCTAATCTTACAATGATTATGTGCAGCGAGCGGACAAGAGTCACAGGGCCGGACGGATCTCCGCTCATCTGCCCCCATTCAGGGTCCACAGCTGCCGGAAAGAGGAATCTCATGACTTGCATTAACCATTTAGTCTCCTGGCAGAGATTACATAACCCTCTGACCGGTTAGGCTGGGGGAGGGGCGATGATAGTGTGTAAAATATATTACAGCACAAATTCCAATAATCCAGAATATCTGATAATCTGTCCCCATTCAAATGCCATTAATCCCGAGGGATAGGACGCTTGCAGTACGGGCACATGTGGCTATGAAGTGAGAGGGCAGATCCTGGGCTGTAAGGACTTATTCATGTGTCGGGTTCAAGTTGCAATTTGCTAAAAATGCAACAATGTGAAAAACCGTAAGGGCTGAGGAGATATGGCGCCAGACGCCAATCGCAACAATGTGTCCTATAAATGTATCGTCATCGTCATCCCATAGGAAAACAGAATAAGGGATGAGATCAGCGGCGCCATGTTCTCTCTTTTCCATCACTGCTGTAATGACCTTCTGAGGAGGACGAAGCCCTGAAATATGATCAATACTGAGCAGGTAGTGGTCGGGAACATTACTGTACGATCGGCCCCGGATCCGGATCTCTAGGGACCAGTAATGTGACTGAGGAGGGAAGCTACAGGAGCACAAAGCAGAGCATTGCAGAGCGCAACCGCCGAAACGGCCCATGATTACTGCTCACTGCAGAGAAAAATACCCAGGGGGCAGAATAATAATAGTTATATTCTTATACATAGGAGCAGTATTATAGTAGTTATATTCCTGTACATAGGAGGCAGTATTATAGTAGTTATATTATTGTACATAGGAGGCAGTATTATAGTAGTTATATTCCTGTATATAGGGGCAGTATTATAGTAGTTATATTCCTGTACATAGGGGCAGTATTATAGTAGTTATATTCTTGTACATAGGAGGCAGTATTATAGTAGTTATATTCTTGTACATAGGAGGCAGTATTATAGTAGTTATATTCTTGTACATAGGAACAGTATTATAGTAGTTATATTCTTGTACATAGGAGCAGTATTATAGTAGTTATATTCTTGTACATATGGGCAGTATTATAGTAGTTATATTCTTGTACTTAGGAGGCAGTATTATAGTAGTTATATTCTTGTACATAGGAGGCAGTATTATAGTAGTTATATTCTTGTACATAGGAGCAGTATTATAGTAGTTATATTCTTGTACATAGGAGCAGTATTATAGTAGTTATATTCTTGTACATAGGAGCAGTATTATAGTAGTTATATTCTTGTACATAGGAACAGTATTATAGTAGTTATATTCTTGTACATAGGAGCAGTATTATAGTAGTTATATTCTTGTACATAGGAGGCAGTAGTATAGTAGTTATATTCTTGTACATAGGAGGCAGTAGTATAGTAGTTATATTCTTGTACATAGGAGGCAGTAGTATAGTAGTTATATTCTTGTACATAGGAGGCAGTATTATAGTAGTTATATTCTTGTACATAGGAGGCAGTATTATAGTAGTTATATTCTTGTACATAGGAGGCAGTATTATAGTAGTTATATTCTTGTACATAGGAGGCAGTATTATAGTAGTTATATTCTTGTACATAGGAGGCAGTATTATAGTAGTTATATTCCTGTACATAGGAGGCAGTATTATAGTAGTTATATTCTTGTACATAGGAGGCAGTATTATAGTAGTTATATTCTTGTACATAGGAGGCAGTATTATAGTAGTTATATTCTTGTACATAGGAGGCAGTATTATAGTAGTTATATTCTTGTACATAGGAGGCAGTATTATAGTAGTTATATTCCTGTACATAGGAGGCAGTATTATAGTAGTTATATTCTTGTACATAGGAGGCAGTATTATAGTAGTTATATTCTTGTACATAGGAGCAGTATTATAGTAGTTATATTCTTGTACATAGGAGCAGTATTATAGTAGTTATATTCTTGTACATAGGAGCAGTATTATAGTAGTTATATTCCTGTACATAGGAGCAGTATTATAGTAGTTATATTCCTGTACATAGGAGCAGTATTATAGTAGAGTATATTCTTGTACATAGGAGCAGTATTATAGTAGTTATATTCTTGTACATAGGAGGCAGTATTATAGTAGTTATATTCTTGTACATAGGAGCAGTATTATAGTAGTTATATTCCTGTACATAGGAGGCAGTATTATAGTAGTTATATTCTTGTACATAGGAGCAGTATTATAGTAGTTATATTCCTGTACATAGGAGGCAGTATTATAGTAGCTATATTCTTGCACATAGGAGGCAGTATTATAGTAGGTATATTCCTGTACATAGGAGGCAGTATTATAGTAGCTATATTCTTGTACATAGGAGCAGTATTATAGTAGTTATATTCTTGTACATAGGAGGCAGTATTATAGTAGTTATATTCCTGGACATAGGAGCAGTATTATAGTAGTTATATTCCTGGACATAGGGGCAGTATTATAGTAGTTATATTCCTGTACATAGGAGCAGTATTATAGTAGTTATATTCTTAACCATATTTCTATTTATTGAAAGAAAAATCAAGGCCACGGCCCACACATGACATTACAATGATGGCAATATGGTACAAGATAGTTATCCAGCAAACATGTCAAGTATAAACCATACAAGCTGTCATTGACATACATCATATAGTGAAATCAAAGAAAAGAGAACAAAAGGAGGGGGGGGGGAGGGAAGACAGGGGAAAAGGGAGGAGAGGGAAACAGGGAAGAGGTATACTTCTGCTCAATCAAGTAAAATTCCTATAGACTTTCCACGGAGTCCACAATTTTAAAAATCGAGAGCGTGAATTATTTTCCCAATGGGCTAGTTCCTCGAAACGGTAGATCTGATCTACCTTCTCAGACCACATAAGGGCAGTCGGCGGGGAGTCGTTCTTCCACAAAAAAGGTATGAGCAACCTAGCCGCTGTGAGCAACATCGTTGGAAGGTCATGCTTGGTAGGTGTAAGGGACTTGTTTGGGCACCATAACAAAATAAGCTTGACATCCAGTGATATCTCAGTATTACATATTCGGTTGACTAGTGCCTCAATAGCGCTCCAAAACGGCCGGATCTTAAGACAGAACCACCAAATATGTGATAGAGATCCATCGTCTGTGCCACATCTCCAACATTTTTCGGAGACCTCTGGGTTCAATTTATGTAAAAACTCAGGTGTTTTGTACCATCGACAGAGAAGTTTAAATGAGTTCTCCTGGATTCTCACACAACGGCTGAAACCGTGCGAATGAGCCAGAATAAACGCCCTTTCTGGATCCGTGAAGGCTATGGAGAGTTCACGTTCCCATGAAGCCATGAAACGAAGCTCCGGGGGCAGGGAGGAGAGCAATTCTTTATACATCTGAGATAGCGGCCGAATAGGAGGCTTAGTAGTCAAAACCTTCTTTTCAAGCCAGGAAGGGGAGCCACTACCAGAGAAGAGTCCAACACAAAGTTTGGTATCCCTCTGGAAGTTCGCTAGATGGAAAAAGGGTGCAGCTTTGACCTCAGGGAGGTCCATTACTGAATCCCAGTGCCAGCTACCGTCCGGGAGAAGGACATCCCGCAGAGCAGTGTCAGCGAGCCTAGACCAAATCCCGGAGGGGCGTGACACGGCAGGGTGCAGGTGACATTGAAGAAGTCTAAGCGGCATACAAGCGTTTGGAAAGTTGAAAGTGTGTGAATGGACCATTTTAGACCACTCCACCAACATGCCCTTCCAAACCGGGGACGTATAACAGTGGTTAGCTGAAATAGGCCTTATACCCCACATAGACAACAATTCCTGGTCAGTCAAAAGAGCATTTTCAAGACGGGAGCAAAGGGAGTTGGACTGGCGCGACATAATGGTAACACATCTACCTAGCTGTACAGCAGTGTAGTAAAGCTTGACATCTGGCATCCCAAAACCTCCTAACTTCTTATCCCTTGTAAGCACAGAGTAGGCAATGCGTGGCGATTTGCCATTCCATAGGAAGCGTGTGAACACCCTACGGACTTCAGTAAAGTATGAATTTGGAAGCCAAATAGGGAGGGATTGCAGCAAGTATAAAAATTTGGGGAGGATAAAGGTCTTGATGTAGTTTTTACGACCCACCCAGGAAACAAACGGGAGTTTCAGATTTTGTAAATGTGAACGTACATTTTGCAGAAGCGGCATATAGTTAAGGGAGATTAGTTCCTGAACATTAGCTGATATATGCGTCCCCAAATACACAATGTCTCTGGAGGCCCAAGAAAAAGGAGTGGTCCGCTTAAGAGCAGTAATCACCGCTTGTGAGCATGAGATGTTGAGAGCCATGGATTTCCCATAATTAATTAAAAAATTCGATACGAACCCAAAGTCTTCAAATATAGTCAGCAACCTGGGCAAGGCCTCCTTAGGGTTTGAGGTCATGACTAAAAGGTCATCCGCGAATGCTGCAGCAACGTGAGTACAGGAACCGATACGTAAGCCCTCAATCTCTGGGTCCAACCTAATCTTACATAGGAGGGTCTCCATCACCAGAACGAACAACGCAGGAGATAAGGGGCACCCCTGCTTCGTCCCATTAGTGATGCGAAATGGCGGCGATAGTGTTCCATTCACTTTGACCATGGCAGAGGGGGCCGAGTATAACGTATAGATAGCTTTAATAAATTGGTCCGGTAGACCGAACTTCGACAAGGCCTCCGACATAAAGTGCCAGCTGACCCTGTCGAAGGCCTTCTCCGCGTCCGTGCTCACCAACACCAAGGGCTTAGCCGATCGTTTGGCCCAATTTACAAGATGAAGAAGCCTCACAGTGTTCTCAGACCCCTGTCTGCCATGGACATATAGTAGTTATATTCTTGTACATAGGAGGCAGTATTATAGTAGTTATATTCCTGTACATAGGAGCAGTATTATAGTAGTTATATTCCTGTACATAGGAGCAGTATTATAGTAGTTATATTCCTGTACATAGGAGCAGTATTATAGTAGTTATATTCTTGTACATAGGAGGCAGTATTATAGTAGTTATATTCTTGTACATAGGAGCAGTATTATAGGAGTTATATTCTTGTACATAGGAGGCAGTATTATAGTAGTTATATTCTTGTACATAGGAGCAGTATTATAGTAGTTATATTCCTGTACATAGGAGCAGTATTATAGTAGTTATATTCTTGTACATAGGAGGCAGTATTATAGTAGTTATATTCTTGTACATAGGAGCAGTATTATAGGAGTTATATTCTTGTACATAGGAGGCAGTATTATAGGAGTTATATTCTTGTACATAGGAGGCAGTATTATAGTAGTTATATTCTTGTACATAGGAGCAGTATTATAGTAGTTATATTCTTGTACATAGGAGCAGTATTATAGTAGTTATATTCTTGTACATAGGAGGCAGTATTATAGTAGTTATATTCTTGTACATAGGAGGCAGTATTATAGTAGTTATATTCTTGTACATAGGAGCAGTATTATAGTAGTTATATTCCTGTATATAGGAGCAGTATTATAGTAGTTATATTCTTGTACATAGGAGGCAGTATTATAGTAGTTATATTCTTGTACAGAGGAGCAGTATTATAGTAGTTATATTCTTGTACATAGGAGCAGTATTATAGTAGTTATATTCTTGTACATAGGAGCAGTATTATAGTAGTTATATTCTTGTACATAGAAGCAGTATTATAGTAGTTATATTCCTGTACATAGGAGCAGTATTATAGTAGTTATATTCTTGCACATAGGAGCAGTATTATAGTAGTTATATTCTTGCACATAGGAGCAGTATTATAGTAGTTATATTCTTGTACATAGGGGCAGTATTATAGTAGTTATATTCTTGTACATAGGAGCAGTATTATAGTAGTTATATTCTTGCACATAGGAGGCAGTATTATAGTAGTTATATTCTTGTACATAGGAGGCAGTATTATAGTAGTTATATTCTTGCACATAGGAGGCAGTATTATAGTAGATATATTCTTGTACATAGGAGCAGTATTATAGTAGTTATAGTCTTGTACATAGGAGCAGTATTATAGTAGTTATATTCTTGTACATAGGAGGCAGTATTATAGTAGTTATATTCTTGCACATAGGAGGCAGTATTATAGTAGTTATATTCTTGCACATAGGAGGCAGTATTATAGTAGTTATATTCTTGTACATAGGAGGCAGTATTATAGTAGTTATATTCTTGCACATAGGAGGCAGTATTATAGTAGATATATTCTTGTACATAGGAGCAGTATTATAGTAGTTATAGTCTTGTACATAGGAGCAGTATTATAGTAGTTATATTCTTGTACATAGGAGCAGTATTATAGTAGTTATATTCTTGTACATAGGAGCAGTATTATAGTAGTTATATCCCTTTTTTTTTTTTTTTTTTTTTTTTTTTTTCATAATAAGGAAGTGACTGATACATTGTGGTGGATGGGTTAGATGGTTGAGATTTTGGTTATCATCCTGACGCAGTAAAATCTGCTGCTTATTTACACATGGTACAGCAGGCTGACTGCAGATATTTAGCGGTAGTATTGTGTATAGTGACAGCAGGTATCATAAAGCATCCCATCAGTATATGGTACAAGTGAATCCTGTTATGTAGAACAGTCTACAATCTATAATTTTTGGATACGAGAGACATTTTTGCTCCATCTTGTGGTCAGACATGGTACTGCAATACGTGTTTACACTCCTTTTAGGAAATGTGATGTGCAGCAAAAGATATGAGTGTCCTTGTGCCAGACGCCTCCAGCCATGTCCTGGCAGAATTTGACTCCCTTGACCCTTTACTGTCAGCCCTGCGCTTAGATTCCAGCAGATTGAAGGTAACATTTTTTTTTTTTTTAAGTTGTATTGCTATAGAACAGTCTAGATCTGTAATATAGGTTATGCATTCTTTAATCTCTGCATCCCGTCAGTGACTGGAAACCTGGGTTAGATGCAGAGGCATACACTGATACATTGTAACAAACTCTCAGGACTGGAGAGTAGATTGTGGATACAAGCAACCCTCAGTTGTGAGAAGTATTCGGTGTGGACAGATTTGCACAGCTGCATTGCTTGTTACAATGTATCAGGTTTCAGTGACGGCAAACAGAGATCTTAAAAAATGGCAGTGAATAGAAATGCAAACTAAACGGTATTGGAGAGTTGAGAAGTATTCCATTATAGGATGCATAAGCTTAGAAATGGCGAGCAGCATTTGTAAGGGCTGCCGCCATTTTTGTGTCATCCGAGCGATACGTGATATGTACTAAGCTTCAGTCCTCCATACATGTGTTCGCAGTGTACATGCCTATCCGTGTCCAGGAGATGGCTGGCGCTTGGGAGCTCGGGGGGAGGCTTGAACCTCATCCAGAGGGACGGCTGGAAACAGAGGCTATTCCTTACCCACAAGGTACGTGGTGGTGGTGGGGGGGGGCTGTATTTTGGGGTGCCTCAGAGGTCTTTAGTGAATCTATCGCCGCAGTCATGTCCATCATGTCTCCATTTTTGCCATTACAAAGCCCTGATGTTGACCCAGTAAGATTTCTATTTTTTTGTTGTGGTTGCAGGAGGGCGCCATCTCCAGGGTCGCCTGCTGCCCCCACGATGACGACTTTGTGGCTGTTGCCACCAGGTATGGACTTTTCTCTAAGTTCTCGCTGCAAGAAACAAAGGAGCGCCCATTGTATAATGAAGTGTCCTCTAATTGTCTATTATAAAGTCCCTTTCCATTCCTGACCATTTTTAGTGCTTGCTGTCAGTGAATACAATATTCTCATTCACGTCCAGATCTAATACTTCTCACAGCTGAGGATTTGTTACAGTTGCCTTCAGCCTCTGTGATGTAAACACATGAGCAACACACATTTCTTTCCTGTACTGATGGTTTGTTACATTTTACCTGCACTGATACATTGTATCAGCCTGGTGTTTATGTCTCTAGGTGTTAAATGACACATTAGGTTTTCAGCTTGGAGGGGGACATGAAGCACTATGGAGATTGTGGGTTTATGATATAGCTCAGCGTCTCCTTAGTCTGAAATGGCGGAAACCGGAACATAAAATTGCCGGGGGGTTAATGTCCCTTTAAGGGGTCCGTACGTCATGTTTCCACTTTGACGCTTGACCCTGTTCCTGCAGTCAGGGAATCGTGGTCGTCTGGGAATTGAACCAGGAACGTCGTGGGAAACCAGAAAGGATCTATGTCTCTTCTGAGCACAAGGGTCGCAAGGTGACCACCCTCTGCTGGGACTCTGCGGTACTGCGGGTGTTTGTCGGTGACCATGTGGGCAAAGTGTCTGCCATCAAATTAAACTCTTCCAAGCAAGGAAAGGTGAGTACAAAGCAGCCTGGTCATATGGAAGTGCACCGTGCTATCATTTCTGTGCATACAAGGGGAGATGAATTTTCCCACTATATAGATTCTGGCTGTGCTGGCTGCTATTATCAATGACTGCAGTTCACCTAAGCTGCCTGTCGGAGTCTGCAGTAGTCAGAAATCCACTTCTGAGGTTACTGCTGCTCTTTTACTATCTGTCCCCTATGCTTTACACTGCAGCCATGCTTTTTCAGACTGGCTGCTATGTATAAGCAGAAGCTCAGCAGCGAGTCAGTGCATGGAGAGAGACTTTCTATTACAGCAAGGACTGTAAATAAGGGAGAGCCTGGCATCCCCTTTAATGCTGCCTTAACTCTTTCCTGCCCAGGCTGCTTTTGTGATGTTCGCGGTTCAGGTAATCACCAGCGTTGACTCGCGCGTCGTGCAGTTGGATTACACAGACGGCCGCCTGCTCATCTCCTCCATGACCCGCTCCTATTTGTGTGACACTGAGAGGTGAGATGCTTCCCCCCCAATGTGAATCCCTGTGTGTTCTAGGGCGCCCCCTTATGGACGGGCTGAATAGTGGCAGATATGGGTGTATATGTGACGTTACATTGATTTAATTCGTGATTTGGATTTTTAAAAAAACGGCAATGGCAATGAATCAATGATCTTATCTGTCATCATCAAGGGAAAAGTTCTGGAAAATTGGGAACAAGGAAAGAGATGGGGAGTACGGGGCCTGTTTCTTCCCGGGAGGACGCAGCTCGGGGTTTCAGCAGCCACTCATATACTGCGCTCGTCCTGGATCCAGGATGTGGGAGGTGGACTATGAAGGAGAAGTGCAAAGTACTCATCAGTTCAAGCAGCTCCTGTCTGCAGCACCCCTGCCGATCATTAACATGCGGTAATTAATGGCTCCACGGTGACCTTTCCTTAATGGCAAGTCTGCAGGGAGAATTCTAGATGTTGGCAGCCACCACCAGGGGGAGCTTACTGCACATAGATATTTATATTGTTCCTATTGACTTAAATGGGAGCTATATAAATGTATACACATGGAGCTCCCCCTTGTGGTGGCACCTAGAAACCAGGATTGTTCCTCTTTGTTCTGACTGTATAAGGGGAAGTGGTATTCTGGGACTGCTTATGGGGGCACCCTACTGGCAATGGATATAGAGACAAGTGGTGGCTTCCTATTTTAAGAAAATATATATTTCTTTGTCCTCAGGTCAGACCCTCAGTACGATGCTTCCCCTGGTCCTCCTCAGTCTTTAGCTTTTGCTAAGCTCCTGTTCATCAGGTGAGAGAGATGATGAGGGTTTTCTTCCTGTGGAGTGGGAGAAGACGAAGCTGGACTAATGTTGTGTGGTCTTCCTCCTCACAGTGATCACAGCGTCCTGACGTGGACAGAGCGGGGGATTTATGTGTTCATCCCTCAAAATGTTCAGGTTCTGCTCTGGAGTCAAGTGAAAGGCAAGTATTGTCCCTCCTTTCTATTTCCAAGAAAGCTGGGTGGCAGTAATGACAATGCAACGTAGATTGTCACCCGGCTTAACAAGGTTTTGGAAATATGTAAAATGTACATTCGTGTTATGTAGGGGTGCAGTCCCTTCTCTAATGCACAGGGGTGTAACTAGAAAGTGCTGGGCCCCAATCCCATAGCAAATGTTTGAATGGGCCCCGTCCTTCAGCATTTATCAGAGCTAAGGGCGCACAACTAATGGTTAATTAACAGTTCATTTAAACACCAGGTCAAATCCCCAAATAAAACCAGATTTCAAAACAGACCAAACTACAAAATAAGTTTAAACCCCCCCCCCCCCGACCCAAATATAAGTTCAGACCCCAGACCAGAACCCAAAAGGAGCTCAGATCTCTAAATAAACTAAGATTTCAGAACAAACACCAACACAAATTTAGACCCCAAATCACAAAATACATTCAGACCCTGAAACCAAATTAGACCTCATAGACCCCGAATAAATTCAGATTTCATACTAGACCCCAAAAATAAATTCAGACCAGAGAGCACACCACCTAATAAATTCAGAACCCAGACCAAACCCAAAAATTCATGCCCTAGGCCAGAACCCAAAATGAGGTCAGATACCAGACCCCTCTCTTTACTTCTCCTTGCTCCCGGCTTCTTTTCAGTTGTGGCCAGCATCGGGGGGGATGTGACGGGGGGGGGGCGAGCAGGCTCCCAAGGTTTTGGCGCTGGCCAGACTGACAACACTTTTAGCTTTGTCATTGCTCATGCATCACTAGGTAGATGTGCCATTGAGGAAAGCTGGATGTTGTCCCGTCACCCAGCTTTCCCACAAACAGAAATTTAATCCAACCCCTTCCTCTGCAGGTATCCAGGATATATCCATATACAAGAATGAGCTCTTCTGCCTCCACGTGGATGGGAAGATCTCGCACCTCTCCCTGCTCCCTGTGGACAGATGTGTGGAGCGAATAATCAAACGCAACCTGTGGGGTTTAGCGGCCAAAGTCTGCCATATATTTCCAAATTCCATCATTACCAGCAAAGTGAGCGATCGGCGATGCCCATACATACAATGAGGTCTGTAAACGAGCCGTGTGTAACCCGCTGCCATGTTTTATCACCTAGGCCCGCAAGGCGTTACCTATAGATAAGCTGGAACACTTAAAGGCTCAGCTAGATCTGGTGATCCAACAAGACCTGATCGCTCAGATGGAGGATATTCTGTCCAGAGCGGAGCCCATGGACTCTGCCTGCAGCAGCAGAAGGAGCAGCATCTCGTCTCATGTAAGCATCGGGCTCCTTAATGTTACTGGAGGCCCCAGAGATTGCGGCCTCCATAAAGGCAGAAAGGGTAAAGTACTGCACTGCAGGTTCAGACTACACAAGGTTTGTTTGTAGTCTGTAACCATAGAGATTCACAGCTCTGCATGGGAAATAAACAAATGCTTGCAAGTGAAGACTGGATAAAAGCGGCCCATGTCTCTGTCTCTCACACACATTGGGGGTGACAGGTAATGGTTATTTGGGTATAGGGGGGTCTCTGTGATATCACATCCCGTCATATCTGCTTTACAGGAGAGCTTCAATGTGTTGGACTGTGGGATCTATCGGGTGATCAGCCGCAGGAACAGTCAGTCTGATGAAGACTCTGGGTCGTTGCACAGTCAGACGCTATCGGAGGACGAGAGGCTGCGGGAGCTTTCTGTCCATCCGGATGAAGAACAGGCAGAGCTTGGTAAATTGTGTAGTAGATGTACAATGTATCCAGCAGGAGACGCAATGCCATCAAGATTGTGAATGCAGCTCTGGATGTGACTGGAGTATAAGATGTGATGTAACTCAATATCCTAAGTGGGAGCATTACTGTCATCATGTTATACTGTATTATATAGCACCTCACAGTCATTGATATCTCTATCTCTATCTCTATCTATCTTATTTTTTACTTATTTTGGCCTTTTATTTTGTCATGCATGTTCTCCTCATCAGACACGGTTTCTCATGCCTCTGTGAATACGGAGAGCGATCGGAGCGAGCCCCTCCTACCATTTAACATCTCATTACCATTCCGCTCCACATCACCCCTTGTGTCTCTCCAAGCAGTAAAAGAAAGGTAATGTAATGGTTAATCACATGACGTTGGTTGTTCACACAAAAATAGGAAATCTGGTCCAGAATCTGCAGTGTTAAAAATAATTGAGCAAGCAAATGAACGAAAAGATTTAAAAAAAATAAAGTTTGCAGTACCAGTTATAACCACTGGGTGTCTCAAAGTATCATAGCAGTAATATAATTAGTAGTTTATACTGGGTAGGAATCCTATATACCAATAAATATTACACATTTGAGACTTTTTCACACCAGAAAAAGAGGCGTACACCTTTGCTAAATGTGCCTCAAGGTCCCTAACACAAAGCTTGGGTCCAAGGGAACGCAGGAAGTGTTATCATGGGCACGCAGGAATGGAGGATTTGCAGGGTCTTACTGAAGGGGGATTTCTAAAGTTCAGTTCCATTGTAAGGTTGCTGTGCACTGGAATGGTTTTCTATAGTAACCTGCACCCTCCTCCTCCCTACTTTGTTGGCTCTAGTGTCTCCAGTTTTGTTCGAAAAACCACAGAGAAAATTGGGACCTTTCATATGAGCCCTGAAGTCAGGAGAAAGCAGGAGCCCCCGGAAGAACGTCCCTTGGAAGTGTCTGCCAGTGGGGTGACCCAACCAGAGGAGGAGAAGTTTGAGTGAGTCCTTTATGACAAAGAAGGATGAGGGGTAATGTGGGGAAGGAAGGGTTTGTAGTTTTATTTTTGTGTTTTATAAATGTCATTTTTTACATATTGGTTTATATCAATCAGTCTCCGGTGATGTATTATCCAGAGAGCCAGTGGATTAGGATTATTCTGCACTGCTGCTGTACTTACCAGCTTCTGCCACTAGGTGGAACTCTCTTGGTCCATTGAAGTTGATGCAGCGACTATTATTATTACAGAACATGTAATTTTTACCAACTTTACACTTTTGAATTACAGGGTGGATGATCTGCAGCCTCCAGAGCCCACGGCAGAAGAAATCCTACTAGGCGAACTGAAATCTGCAACTTTGGAGACCCTGTAAGTAATGAATATGAGCATGTAAGGCTGTTATATGTCTGTAACAAAATGGCCATTTCACCCTAAGGGAAATCTGTCTTTTTATCAGACAATTGGTTCCCTGCAGTATACCCCAGAGCTGCACTCACTATTCTGCTGGTGCAGTCACTGTGTACATACATTACTTATCCTGTACTGATCCTGAGTTACATCCTGTGTTATACTCCAGAGCTGCACTCACTATTCTGCTGGTGGAGTCACTGTGTACATACATTACTTATCCTGAACTGATCCTGAGTTACATCCTGTATTATACTCCAGAGCTGCACTCACTATTCTGCTGGTGCAGTCACTGTGTACATACATTACTTATCCTGTACTGATCCTGAGTTACATCCTGTATTATACTCCAGAGCTGCACTCACTATTTTGCTGGTGCAGTCACTGTGTACATACATTACTTATCCTGTACTGATCCTGAGTTACATCCTGTATTATACTCCAGAGCTGCACTCACTATTCTGCTGGTGCAGTCACTGTGTACATACATTACTTATCCTGTACTGATCCTGAGTTACATCCTGTATTATACTCCAGAGCTGCACTCACTATTCTCCTGGTGCAGTCACTGTGTACATACATTACTTATCCTGTACTGATCCTGAGTTACATCCTGTATTATACTCCAGAGCTGTACTCACTATTCTGCTGGTGCAGTCACTGTGTATATACATTACTTATCCTGTACTGATCCTGAGTTACATCCTGTATTATACTCCAGAGCTGCACTCTCTATTCTGCTGGTGCAGTCACTGTGTACATACATTACTTATCCTGTACTGATCCTGAGTTACATCCTGTATTATACTCCAGAGCTGCACTCACTATTCTGCTGGTGCAGTCACTGTGTACATACATTACTTATCCTGTACTGATCCTGCATTACATCCTGTATTATACTCCAGAGCTGCACTCACTATTCTGCTGGTGCAGTCACTGTGTACATACATTACTTATCCTGAACTGATCCTGAGTTACATCCTGTATTATACTCCAGAGCTGCACTCACTATTCTGCTGGTGCAGTCACTGTGTACATACATTACTTATCCTGTACTGATCCTGAGTTACATCCTGTATTATACTCCAGAGCTGCAGTCACTATTCTGCTGGTGGACAATAGTAGTAAAGGACCAGCACTCGCTGGTAGTCTGTTTGCATCAATTGTTTATTGCCACATACAAACTTCTGGGACTGTGTCCTAGCTATATGCCCCCCATTGTCTGAGATGGGAATACCCCTTTAATCAAAATTTATAGCCTGTATCATGCGTTGCTTGTATTATTGTATGTGTTATATTATGTAGCTTCAGAGCTGATTTCTCCCAGCACTCCTTGCTTGTTCAGTGTCTGCACTAGTAATTTGCATCTTTACACCAGACACTGTATGGTCCTCTAACCCCCCCCCCCCGGTTACAGCTTGAAAAAATCTACTGCCTTATATGAGCGCTCTAGCGTCTAGCCAAAACCTCCATAAGGAACCTCCCTTTGCATTATATAAATGTATGGCTCCCTGATCTCCACCTAGGTAACTGGGTGACAGCTGGTATATGACACAGTATTGCACACCTTTTGAATATATAACTAATCGATATGATATCTCACAAAGAGATTTCTAGAAGACATGCGTTAATAATCCTAATAATTATTTATTAGAATTTCCTAAGCAAATACAAGAGTTCCTCTCTACTAACAGACCTTCCATAAAAGGTATAATTTTTATTTATTTTTTACAACATTTTTTTTATCGCCCAGGGCATCAATAAAACCTTCTTTTGTACTTAAATGGGAAGAAGAATTAGGGGTTACACATTCTATGGAGGAATGGTTCTCGGCCTTCCCTATTGTGAAACAAGTATCCAAGAGACTGGGAGACTGCGTCCAGAATACTATTAAAGATGGTCTCTTACACCAGCCCATAGTCACTAAACCAACCATACATGGCCACCAAGTTACTGGAGACATTGTGCCACTTCTAGACCTGTCTGGTGGGAATGTCCCATTGTGTCCACTACGTTCCTTCTTCTCAAGAGTTGTGGGTGGGCAGATCACTAAATCGGCGTCGTTGGCCCTGTGTTTTGTGGGATTGGAAATCTTGCCGATGCAGGTCAGGACAGTCTGTGGTCAGATCATCTCGGCAGCCAGAGCGATGATTGCCAAGTCATGGAAATCTAGCTCCCCATTAACCATTCGTGAGCTAATCACTTCTGTACAAGCGAATTTTGAGTTGGAAAAATGATACGCTCTCCGAGCTAATAAATAGTCAGAACTAATGTCTAAATGGGGAAATCGGATCCAATTTACCGGCCGAAGATCGATTCGTGTATGAATGATATCCTGCTGAACCCCTGTCGAGCAGCCAACGTCTCTGAATAATTCATTGCTCTTGTTTCAGAAGAATGTTTTGACTTAATGTGGAGTTTTAGTCAAAATCTTGGTCTGTACCATATACAAGTCTTATTTCTCGATGGTTCATGATAATTGCAATATCATTCGTTTTTGTTTTTTGTTACAGATGTGATTGTAACTTAGATATGATAATAAAAATTAAATTATATATATATAAAAAAAAAAACTAACTTCCCCCACATTAGCTCAGCTATTAAAGGGTGTCTTTAGACTATATTGGCAAACATTTCCAATAATAGATTGAGCAGAATTGTGATTGCAGCTCTGGAGTGTCATTTTACTCACCAAAGTGCTCAATCTACTGATGGACTGTTCTAATCCCTAATAAGGGGGTCACATTTTTTTAAAGTTGGGGTCTCATCACTGCTGACCTAAGGGAAGAGCGAACATCCACACCATATGAACTTATCTCCTGCTTTTATTCCTAGACATAAAAGTCAAGATCCTCAGGTGTTATTTAACTTGGAAGCCATGAGGAAGATCTTAAGAGTTTGGCTCGGGCACCTGGAAAAAGCATTAAGGTTCCGAGATCATCCCAGCCGATGCCCAAGCGAGTCTCCTCACGGCACCCTACAGTCATCTGGAGAAGAAGGCGTCCTCCATGTGGACACCACAGATGACCAAGAGATCCTGGAGGAGAGGACCACAGTCCACCCAAAGCCACAGGACCATCTGGGCTTCCGACTTGAAGCCCCTTTCTTTCTAGAAGAGCCCTTACACAAGGATGTGTCCGACCTCGCCATGATGTGCCTGGAGTTCAAAGCATTTTCTGATGAGGCTCCTTCAGAGCTGGATGCGAGTGCTTGTCACTTCATACAGAACTACTTTTACCTCCTGGACCTTAAGAGGATAAAACGCTGCATTGTGCTCAATTATACAGATGCCCCCGGGGTCTGGAGCACCTACATGGAGGGGCTAAAAGGTAATGTGAAATTATTCTTACTGTTCTGGAAAATTCCTTTAATCCGGCATCAATGACATCTGCCAGAATCTCAGATGTTCTGGATTCTTTGATGGTCATAGAGAAGTTCAATAAAACTTGTAAGACTAGAGAGCCTAGCTGCCATGGGTCCTTAGGACACTTTAGGGGCCCCTTCTCAGGTTGCCCCCATGATGTGAACCTGAAGCTTCTCTCCACAAGCGGAGCTTTTGCATGAGCCTTTAGTTACATCCCTGCAGGTAGTTCTGTCTGCTGTACAGTGGACTGTCACTCCATGCTGCACAGACTTGTTCAGGTTCTTGCAATCACTTTTGAAGCGCTTTGATAAATGCTGACCACTGACAATCTAATGATGGGCTGATTTCAGAGCTGACAAGTTCAGGACCCGAGGCCCAGGCCATAGAAAACGGTGATCTGGTGAGGTCGATAGAAGCGTTGAATAATATGGAGCCTTGGGACAGCCCCTTGCTGCTGGCACACGTGTCCAGGTAGTTCCCATAGGCACGTCTGGACTATCGGATGCCACTGTACAGGATCTGCACGTGAATCCAACTTCTCTTGTTTGGCTTCTTGCAGGATTTATGAAAAGTTTGGTGAAGCAGCGGCGAGGGCTCTCATCAAGTTTTACCCGTCGGTGTTGGCCGCCGACGTTGTACGGATCTGCAGGGACAACCCTGGACACTTCTTGGCATATCTGGATAATCTTGTCAAATCAAAGCCTGAGGAACAGAGGTAACTGGTTAAATAAAAGGGACAGTTCTTCTTAAAGGGATACTCCAGAACTAAAACTGTATCTTTGCAGGATCGGGGGGCGGGCAGGACACAGGAATTCTTTCATTGAATCCAGTAACATACCCATTCCCTCAGGCCTCTCTGTATCATGCCCCCCCCCCCCCCGAGTAAGGCTTATTGCACACGAACGGATCCGCAATACACGGGCACCATTCTGTGTGCATTCACTTCAATGGGTCCGCAAATCCGGAGATGCAGAATGGTGCGGAACGTGGGGTTTTGTCCCGTACTTCCGTTCCGCAAAAAGATAGGACATGTCCTATCTTTTTGCTGAACGGCTGGATCGCGGACCCATTAAAGTGAATGGGTCCGCGATCGATACGGCTGCCCCACGGTGCGTATTCGTGCAATTTGCGAGCCGCAGCACGGCCATGGGGCGCACACGTTCGTGTGCAAGAGGCCTTACGTTGTATCAGTTTTGCACAGGGTGTATCTTTTATGGGGTATTTCTTGCAGTGTTGTATTGATGTCACCTGTGTTCTGGTGTTACAGATTATCTCTGCTGCAGTCCCTTGTTCAGCCTGAATCCTTAAAGCTGGACTGGCTCCTTCTGGCGGTTTCCCATGATGCACCGCACCCATCCAACACCGTGGACCCTGATGGAAACCCAAAGTGATTCATTTTGTTGTTACTTTTTTTTAATTCTGTCTTGACATCATATTTTTGCATTCCTTGTCCTTCTCTATAGACCCTAGTTTTCGCCCAGTAACACGCCTGCTGCTTCCTAGGTGCTGAGTAGAGATGAGCGAATTTATTAAAAGTTCGATTCGGCTGCTTTGCCAAATTTTCCCGTAAAAAAATCTGCTTTGTGATAAATTACTTTATCACAAAGCTCGTTTCTTTGTAAGTAGTGGGTGCAGCAATAATAATAATAATATTTCTATAGAGCCGCTATATTCCGCTGCTCTACAAATTCAGAGGGTTCATGTACAAAACAAAATACATTACAACGTAACTGGCGGATATACAAACCGAAACACTAGGAGTGAGGGCCCTGCTCGCAAGAGCTTACAATCTATGAGGAAATTGCCGTCCCCTCATTGTACCCCTCAGATGCAACGTTCATACATAATCGCAGCGTCTGATATAAATAAGTGTAAATTTTTTTTTTTCAAATCATACTTACCTGCTCCATTTGCTCACGACAGGCCGGCCGCCGCCATCTTGCTAGAAGATCTGGCGCAAAATCTTGTGCGGTCCGCAATGACGTCATCGCGCCAGCCGGCATGGTGACATCATACATCAGCGGGATTTTGTGTGAGACCTTCAAACAAGATGGCGGCGGCCGGCCTGTCGTGAACAAGTGGAGCAGGTGAGTAGGATTATTATTATTTTTTTGATGTGTTTTTATTTTTATTTTTATTTTTATTTTTTTTTATTTTACACTCTTGATATAAATAAGAGTGTAAAATAAAAAAAATGTATAAATAAGATAAAATAAAAATAAAAACCCTACTTACCTGCTCCATTTGCTTACGACAGACCGGCCGCCGCCATCTTGTTTGAAGAAATCGCACAAAATCTGGCTGATGTATGATGTCACCATGCCGGCTGGCGTGATGACGTTATTGCGGACTGCGTAAGATTTCGCGCCAGATCTTCAAGCAAGATGGTGGCGGCTGGCCTGTCGTGAGCAAATGGAGCAGGTAAGTATGATTTTATTTAAATTTACACTTCAGATGCTGCGATTATGTATGAACGTTGCATCTGAGGGGTACAATGAGGGGACGGCAATTTCCTCATAGATTGTAAGCTCTTGCGAGCAGGGCCCTCACTCCTAGTGTTTCAGTTTGTATATCCGCCAGTTACCTTGTAATGTATTTTGTTTTGTACATGAACCCTCTGAATTTGTGAAGCAGCGGAATAAAGCGGCTCTATAGAAATATTATTATTATTGCACCCACTATTTACAAAGAAACGCGCCTCGTGACGAAGTAATTGGTCAGGAAATTCGTCACTGACACGAAGCATGAGGAAATTCGGCTTTGCGGTAAATCTAATTTATCCTGAAATTCGGATCAAAGTCCACTTGGTGGACTTTGATTCGCTCAACACTAGGGCTAAGCCTGCAGTTGCTTTACCCGGCATCGTGTGTGGTGTTCTCACCTGTTTACCCACCTGGCACCATGTGTCCTAAGGTTTATATTTGGCTCCGGGGCCCCACAACCCTCACGTGCCATTTATAGTCCTCGCGTGGCTCCTTCCAGTACCAGGGACCCCTGTGTGCCTGGAACTTCAGTAACTTCTATACCTTCCTGCTTTTAGGGCGCATCCTCCCGGGACAGAGCGGAACTATTGTAGACGTCGCCACAAAATCCTTGTTTTAGATGCTGATTTTTTGGGGGATTTTCTTGTGCAGTCGTCGCATGTGTCGCCCAAAGAAAATCCAGGGAAAGGAATCAAATGCTGCCGATTTGAAATCCGCACCGCGTATTAACTTATGTGCAGCAGTTTTTTTCGGCAGCATGTGGATGGAATGTATTAAAATCTCATCCGCTTCGCTTCTTTTGTAAATGTTGAACATTGATGGCATTTCTGCTGCGTGCGCACAAAGCCGCGCTGTTGTGTCGTGTTATATGTGACCTTTTAGAGCCATGACCCCTATATGTCATTCCATACCCAGGCCGCGGTCACACTTGTTCACCTGGGGATACGGGCAGCTCATGGCGCTATTAATTAAGCTGCCGTCCAACTTCACAACCAAGGAGAAGATGTTGGAGATTTGTAAGACATTTGGGTAAGACGCTGAACAGAATTTATCTGTAGGATTAGTATATTTCTACCTTCTTGTAATATCGCTTTGTTCATCTCGCAGATATTGGCCGGGTTATATCGCACTTTGTTTGCAGCTGGAGAAAAGACTTGAAGCCCTGACTTACGTAGTCTGTCTCGATGACATGCAACTAATTGATGAGAAAAATGGTCAGTAAATCAATAATTGATCCCATTTACTAAAAACCGCCATCCCCCTGCCTTGGTAAAACCTTTTCCTTCAGTCTTCGTGCAGCAGTATTTGATCCTGTCCTTGCTGTTATGGAAATCGTCTCTCATGTAAAGACATAGCAGTCAATCTGAACAGGAAAAGCTGCACTGTAAAGTATGGTGAAGGGGCAGAACTTCAGATTACTTATGTCGGTTATGTCATGCTGTTATTCCTTTGCTAATATATAGTTGCACTATAGTTAATTTGTATCACTATATGTTTTTATCCGATCTTTATGTTTTATATTATTCCTGTAAAATATTATATTTCATTAGGTTTATTACCAGAGACAATGGAAGAATGGAAATATGTAATGCACTTAGCCCAAAACCATCACCAGCACAACAGCACCATGAATGGAGAGGCCTCAGGTGCTGGGTATTCTGACTGCACCAACTGCATCACAGTGGAGAATGTGGCGCTTCTCCTAGCAAAAGTGATTGGTCCAGATCGTGCACTGCCATATTTACAAGACTGGGGTGTGACTGAGAGATTCTCTGACAGATACTGCAAGATCTGTGATGTTATGAGGGTGGCAGAGAAAAGACAGAGGTATATTGTCATATTACATTAAAATATTGTCATTGATAAGCACAGAACACCTGACATTACCAAACCATAATACTGCCTCCTATGTACAAGAATATACTCTACTATAATACTGCCTCCTATGTACAGGAATATAACTGCTATAATACTGCCTCCTATGTACAGGAATATAACTGCTATAATACTGCTCCTATGTACAAGAATATAACTACTATAATACTGCTCCTATGTACAAGAATATAACTACTATAATACTGCCTCCTATGTACAAGGATATAACTACTATAATACTGCTCCTATGTACAAGAATATAACTACTATAATACTGCCTCCTCTGTACAAGAATATAACTACTATAATACTGCTCATATGTACAAGAATATAACTACTATAATACTGCTCATATGTACAAGAATATAACTACTATAATACTGCCTACTATGTACAAGACTATAACTACTATAATACTGCCTATGTACAAGAATATAACTACTATAATACTGCTCCTATGTACAAGAATATAACTACTATAATACTGCCTCCTATGTACAAGAATATAACTACTATAATACTGCCTCCTATGTACAAGGATATAACTACTATAATACTGCTCCTATGTACAAGAATATAACTACTATAATACTGCCCCTATGTACAAGAATATAACTACTATAATACTGCCTCCTATGTACAAGAATATAACTACTATAATACTGCCTCCTATGTACAAGGACATAACTACTATAATACCGCTCCTATGTACAAGAATATAACTACTATAATACTGCCTCCTATGTACAAGAATATAACTACTATAATACTGCCTCCTATGTACAAGGATATAACTACTATAATACTGCTCCTATGTACAAGAATATAACTACTATAATACTGCCCCTATGTACAAGAATATAACTACTATAATACTGCTCCTATGTACAAGAATATAACTACTATAATACTGCTCCTATGTACAAGAATATAACTGCTATAATACTGCTCCTATGTACAAGAATATAACTGCTATAATACTGCTCCTATGTACAAGAATATAACTACTATAATACTGCTCCTATGTACAGGAATATAACTACTATAATACTGCCTCCTATGTACAAGAATATAACTACTATAATACTGCTCCTATGTACAGGAATATAACTACTATAATACTGTTCCTATGTACAAGAATATAACTACTATAATACTGCTCCTATGTACAAGAATATAACTACTATAATACTGCTCCTATGTACAGGAATATAACTACTATAATACTGCCTCCTATGTACAAGAATATAACTACTATAATACTGCTCCTATGTACAAGAATATAACTACTATAATACTGCTCCTATGTACAAGAATATAACTACTATAATACTGCTCCTATGTACAAGAATATAACTACTATAATACTGCCCCTATGTACAAGAATATAACTACTATAATACTGCCTCCTATGTACAAGAATATAACTACTATAATACTGCTCCTATGTACAAGAATATAGCTGCTATAATACAGTACTGATCACTACATTGTGATGTCTTTGCAGGGCTCTGATTCAGTCTATGCTGGAAAGATGTGAAAGATTTCTATGGTCCCAGCAGGTGTAATGCCACCAGCTACAGTAACACAGTCCTGACAATAAATGGCAGCTGACTTTCTAATGCTTCTTCTGGGGATGACATCATGAAGCGTCCATCTGACTGTTACTTATAGATGTGCAGGTTATATAACCCATATGCCAAGAGATACATACTTCACTGTGCCTATGGGCTTCACCCACGTTCACATGGAACGCAAGATGCCATTATGGCTTGTTATCTTCAAGGCGACTGAGGGGCGGTGCAAGACGCATTGGCCCCACAATACCTGTGCTAATAAATAGTATTCGGCCGTTTCTCATTTATATCAGCTTCTGGGAAAGCTGGGTCACTAGCACTATATATCTTTTAGGGCTCATTCACACAACCGTAGTCTGTTTTGCGGTCCACAAATTGCAGATCTGCAAAACACGGATACCAGCTTTGTACGCTCCGCATTTTACAGAACGTCCGGCCCATAGTTACATAGTTAATACGGTTGAAAAAAGACAAATGTCCATCAAGTTCAACCAAGGGATCGGTGGGGACGCGAATCCCAGAAGGAAGAACAGTCCTATCCCTGTCAATGTGAACAAGAATAGGACACGTTCTATATTTTTGCGGGGCCACGTAACGGACAAGCGGATGCAACAGCACAAGGCGTGCTGTACGCATCTTTTGCGGCCCCATTGAAGTGTATGATTCCGCATCCGACCCGCGAAAAATGCGGATTAGATGTGGACAATAAATGCGCTTGTGTGCATGAGCCCTAACAGAGGAGGCCAGAGTTTGTTTTTCTTCCTGACACAGAGCTCCAAATCCTCTGCTTTCTTTGGTACAGTTGGATGATCAAATTTAGGCTGCCTGCATCCACCACTAGAGGGAGCTCACTGAAGACCGGGTTCTTCTATACAATAATATATCAATTGTATGCAGTAAGCGCCCCCTATTGGTGTCTGCAGGCAGAGCGCATCTTCGGGCACCACAAGCCGTGACCTCAAGGTCCATTCTCGTTATTGTGTACAGAGCACAGCAATAGGATTTTTTAAGCATGTGCTAAATGTTCCTAATGTGTCCAATGATAATGATGTGCAGTCACTGGAGGGCGTCTCCGTGAACTGGCTGTGATTTTTGGCTGTTGAATGCTAAGATCACTTCTCCTTACGCACAATGAAGAAAAATCAATCTGCAATAGACCATAAAATGGCCCCTGTGGCTTCTATACAGCTGCCGTTCCAGTGCATTAAAGATTCACATTGCTCAGGGGTGTGGCCAAACTAGGATGCTCCTCCCCCAAGGGGGCCAAGCAAAGCAATACTAAACTGGCAAATCAAGAAGGCAGCCTAATGGTCACACGGCCTTGGAAGACGGCAGAGGAGAACACTTGTCACCAGTAAGACATGGCAGGGTTATTTAACTGAAATCCTAATTTTATAGGAAAAATGTATTTTACTTTTAGCTTTTTCTGAAAATAAATAAATAAAAAACTGCAATAAAAATAAGTTTATGAACATTTTTTCCTGCATGTCCTATTCTGGTCTGTCTGGTGCACATGAGCTTATGTGTCCTGGTTGAGTTACAATAAAATATATTTTGCAGGTGAAATGACCAAAACCAGCAACTCTGCATTTTATTATTATTCTTTACATGTGACAATTTTAAAGTTCCAATTATTTTTTTGACTTGGAAATACAGATCGTTTATTAGCAGATGATGTCATGATAAACCCTTGGTCATTGTGCCGTTGGCGGTGGGGGGGGGGGAGAAGGGACCCCTTCCTTTGGTTAGATGCTAATGTCACGATTTTCGGTGGCGCCCAGGGGAGGGCTGGGAAGGGGGGCAGGGAGGCAATTGCCCCCCAGGCCACCCTAAAGCATGTTAAAAACGGCTGCTGGGCCATCTTTAACAAATAATTTTATATTTTTTTTTATTCCTCAGCGCCACACCGCCGATCACCACAGGCGGCGCGGCCCTGGTTCAAGTTGCTGGCGGCGGTTGGGGGGCAGTAGGAGATGAGCGCTTCTATTGTGGAAGTGCTCATCCCCATATTCATCTGTATCGCTGTCCTCAGGACAGCGATACAGATGGCCGTGCTGTGGGGCAGGGGAGGGAGAGGTGCGTCCCTTCCCTGTTCTTCTGATAGGCTGAGGGCACTAATGTCTGCAGCTTATCAGAGGCCGGCTCAGTCGGGCAGCACACAGTGGGGGACACAGGCCGGCAGATGCCTGCATCGCATCACTGCTGATGGAGGTAAGTATTAGTGTTTTTTGTTTTTGTTTTTTTCTTTGCGGGGGGAGCTGGCACTATGGGGGCATCTGGCATTTCTTACAGCCCCATTTTTTTTGGGGTGGCACTCTGGTGGTATTTATTTCTTGCCCATTTGTTGGGAAGGCACTATGGGGAAATTTCTTACTGGCACATTATGGGGGGGCACCTTTGGGGAGAGGAGCACTATGGGGCATCTGTTGGCACTATAGGGGTATTATTTGGGGGCACTATGGGGAAGTTGGGACTCTAAAGGGTCCTTTTTTATTGGCACATTATGGGGGGCACTATGGCATCTAGTGGCACTAAGGGAGCATTTTTTACTGGCACATTATGGGAGGCACTATAGGGAAGAGCGGCACTATGTGGCATTATTTGAGGGCACTATGGGGGAGTGGAGCACTATTGGGGCATCTGGTGCCACTAATTTGGGGAGCACTGTTACTATGCCAGGGTGCCCCCCAAAGTATCAGCTTAGCACAATTATTTTTGAGGGACATTATCTTCATACTATTAGTGTTTGGGCGCAGTTTTTTTTTAGAGCACTGTGTCCCAATAATTGGTGAAGGGGGCACTATCTGTGTGGTAGTAGTATTTCCAGGAGTACTGTTTCTGCAGTATAGTATTGGGGGCACAGTATTAGGGGCACTATCTGTGTGGTAGTAGTATTTCCAGGGGGACTGTTTCTGCGGTATAGTATTGGGGGCACAGCGGGCACAGTATTAGTGGCACTATCTGTGTGGTAGTAGTATTTCCAGGGGGACTGTTTCTGCAGTATAGTATTGGGGGCACAGTATTGGGGGTGGCAGGAAAGGGTGTTCAGAAGATGTGAAGATGATGGAAATGTGGGAAACTGTCTGTCAATCTCTGCAGAGACGGGAGATGGCAGAAAAATCATCATGGCGGTCTGGTCTGAATGGAGAATATAGAGGAAGAGAACATTTACAACAAAGGTGACATCACTGGATGTAAGAGGTAGGGGGCGCTATGTAGGAGAAGAGATGCTCCCGCTCACCCCCTGCCATTTGCAGAAGGAGGATTCAGAGCTGGGTGAGGACGGCGAAAGGGGGCAGCAGGCCACGGGTGGGTTCAAGCCTTGAGCAGGATCTGGGGAGGGAGGAGCTTCCTGGCTGTAGCCGGCTGTTTATAGTACAGGCCTCCCCTCCCCTCTCTGTATGATGTACAGACAGGCCTCAACAATAGAATTTCAGCTGTACAGTGTTTGTTGGGAGTGGCCTATTATATGTAGGAGGGGCTTTTAATAATGGGTGGGGCTAAAATGGGCCACTTGACTGGATTTGCCCCCCAGGACTAAGGCTGCCAGCCCTCCCCTGGTGGCGCCTATAGTTTTACCCGCTCCGGATCGCGTAGCATGCGTTATAAATATCTGATTCATGTGGAGCCACACCTGTCTTTTCCACACACTCCGAAAGCTTCCTGCTGAGGCGATCACACATGTGCAGGACTGTCTCCTTTCAAATACATGGGGGTAAGGCCTCATGCACACGACTGTTCCGTTTTTTTGCGGATCCGCAAAACACGGAAGCCACCCGTGTGCCTTCCGCAATTTGCAGAACAGAACAGGCGGCCTATTGTAGAAATGCCTATTCTTGTCTGCAAAACCGACAAGAATAGGACATGTTATATTTTTTTTGCGGGGCCTTGGAACGGAGCAACGGATTCGGACAGAACACAGAGTGCTGTCCCCATCTTTTGCAGCAGAATTGAAGTGAATGGATTTGCATTCGAGCCACAAAAACTGCGGCTCAGATGCGGACCAGAACAACGGTTGTGTGCATGAGGCCTAAGGGCGACTGCTGAGCAGGGGCGGATTGGCCACAGACCTTACAGGGAAATTTCCCAGGGGGCCGCCTGAGCCCTCCTCACAGCCGCCAGCGGAAGTTTTTGGGGACGTGTTTTGTGATGCTCTGTTGGGGAGGTATCATGTGCCACAATATGGTATTGCCGGCCCTGCCTTCCATCATTTTGGACCAAACTACAAAACGGGGCCACTCTTAGTATTTTTTTCAGGGCCACTATAAGTTCCCAGTCTGCCCCTGCAGCAGCGCATGCTTTCATTCTAGGAAGAATTCTCCCATTACCTGACAACAAGCAGAGATGTTGAAAATAGGGGAAATTGATGCGCAAAGTAAATTCAAAATAAATGCAATATTTATTCTCTGTTCACATCCAAAGCTGCTATTGAAATTATTTAGCTTTTCTGGCAGGCGCCCAGATCCCATTCCCACCCTGTGCTCTGTGTGCTGACGGGTCTGACAGCCTGCAGCTGACGGGAATGAGAAAAAGACCAGATAAAATCAATGCAGAAGTGAATTTAAGGGTTTGTGAGGCCATTTCACTATTCAATAGATGAGGAAGCGTGAATTCCCTCTATAGCGATTTCTGTACTCGGCAGGAAGCAGCAAGTCAAATGGGAAGCGACTGAGGTTGTTTGTGCCTCGCGACCTTCCGTAGCACCTGCACCCTGTTTATAGTAGGTCACATGCTCAGTAGCGGCTTGGCTTTGCTGCGTCACGTGACGGGGCGGGGCTTGTGACGTCGAGGCCGAGGAGCAGTATGGGTGAGTTGTGAGTGACTGCTCGGAGCAGCCGATGGCCGCAGTCACCGGGGAGGAGGGAAATTCAAACCCCCGTTGGTCGTCTTGTGAAGCCCCGGTCTGCGGCCGCCTGCCGCGCGGTGCTCCGTCTCCGTTTATGTCCGTCTGGTTGAGAAGTGCGCTGTTGTGACTGATAATCACCCCCCCCCCCCCGCGCTGTCGCAAATGGACTATTCCGTGTCACTAATCTGTCTCTGAGGATTTGTGCTGCGCTCCTAGCCCCGGATGTTTGTGGCCCCTGAGGGCCCGAGCTCACACGACTCCGTGGATAGTTTGCTGTGATAGAGCTTCTCCTTTGATGGGTTTTCCATTTTATCTTGCTCTTACATTGCGCACAGGCTGCGGGAGTGAGGGGCAGGTTGTAGGGGAGGCGCTGACCGCAGGGTCTCCGTTAGGGGATGCTCACACTGAGCAGAACCAGTACCTCTGAATGGGATTGTTCCTGGTGCAGGGTTTCCACACAAAACACAAGTATAACCCAATACTGCAAGAAGATGGTGGCGGTGTTATTATACTCCTGCCATTCCCCTATAGATGGTGGCGGTGTTATTATACTCCCGCCATTCCCCTATAGATGGAGGCGGTGTTATTATACCCCCTGTCATTCCCCTATAGATGGAGGCGGTGTTATTATACCCCTCTCATTCCCCTATAGATGGAGGCGGTGTTATTATACCCCTCTCATTCCCCTATAGATGGAGGCGGTGTTATCATACTCCTCTCATTCCCCTATAGATGGAGGCGGTGTTATCATACTCCTCTCATTCCCCTATAGATGGAGGCGGTGTTATTATATTCCTGCCATTCCCCTATAGATGGAGGCGGTGTTATTATACTCTCATTCCCCTATAGATGGAGGCGGTGTTATTATACTCCTGCCATTCCCCTATAGATGGAGGCGGTGTTATTATACTCCCGCCATTCCCCTATAGATGGAGGCGGTGTTATTATACTCCCGCCATTCCCCTATAGATGGAGGCGGTGTTATTATACTCCCGCCATTCCCCTATAGATGGAGGCGGTGTTATTATACTCCCGCCATTCCCCTATAGATGGAGGCGGTGTTATTATACCCCTGCCATTCCCCTATAGATGGAGGCGGTGTTATTATACCCCTGTCATTCACCTATAGATGGAGGCGGTGTTATTATACCCCTGTCATTCCCCTATAGATGGAGGCGGTGTTATTATACCCCTGTCATTCCCCTATAGATGGAGGCGGTGTTATTATACTCCTCTCATTCCCCTATAGATGGAGGCGGTGTTATTATACTCCTCTCATTCCCCTATAGATGGAGGCGGTGTTATTATACTCCCGCCATTCCCCTATAGATGGAGGCGGTGTTATTATACTCCCGCCATTCCCCTATAGATGGAGGCGGTGTTATTATACTCCCGCCATTCCCCTATAGATGGAGGCGGTGTTATTATACTCCCGCCATTCCCCTATAGATGGAGGCGGTGTTATTATACCCCTGCCATTCCCCTATAGATGGAGGCGGTGTTATTATACCCCTGTCATTCACCTATAGATGGAGGCGGTGTTATTATACCCCTGTCATTCCCCTATAGATGGAGGCGGTGTTATTATACCCCTGTCATTCCCCTATAGATGGAGGCGGTGTTATTATACCCCTGTCATTCCCCTATAGATGGAGGCGGTGTTATACCCCTGTCATTCCCCTATAGATGGAGGCGGTGTTGTTATACCCCTGTCATTCCCCTATAGATGGAGGCGGTGTTGTTATACCCCTGTCATTCCCCTATAGATGGAGGCGGTGTTGTTATACCCCTGTCATTCCCCTATAGATGGAGGCGGTGTTGTTATACCCCTGTCATTCCCCTATAGATGGAGGCGGTGTTATACTCCTGTCATTCCCCTATAGATGGAGGCGGTGTTATTATACCCCTGTCATTCCCCTATAGATGGAGGCGGTGTTGTTATACTCCTCTCATTCCCCTATAGATGGAGGCGGTGTTGTTATACTCCTCTCATTCCCCTATAGATGGAGGCGGTGTTGTTATACTCCTCTCATTCCCCTATAGATGGAGGCGGTGTTGTTATACTCCCCTCATTCCCCTATAGATGGAGGCGGTGTTGTTATACTCCCCTCATTCCCCTATAGATGGAGGCGGTGTTGTTATACTCCCGCCATTCCCCTATAGATGGAGGCGGTGTTGTTATACCCCTGCCATTCCCCTATAGATGGAGGCGGTGTTGTTATACCCCTGCCATTCCCCTATAGATGGAGGCGGTGTTGTTATACCCCTGCCATTCCCCTATAGATGGAGGCGGTGTTATTATACCCCTGCCATTCCCCTATAGATGGAGGCGGTGTTATTATACCCCTGCCATTCCCCTATAGATGGAGGCGGTGTTATTATACCCCTGCCATTCCCCTATAGATGGAGGCGGTGTTATTATACCCCTGCCATTCCCCTATAGATGGAGGCGGTGTTATTATACCCCTGCCATTCCCCTATAGATGGAGGCGGTGTTATTATACCCCTGCCATTCCCCTATAGATGGAGGCGGTGTTATTATACCCCTGCCATTCCCCTATAGATGGAGGCGGTGTTATTATACCCCTGCCATTCCCCTATAGATGGAGGCGGTGTTATTATACTCCTCTCATTCCCCTATAGATGGAGGCGGTGTTATTATACTCCCCTCATTCCCCTATAGATGGAGGCGGTGTTATTATACTCCCCTCATTCCCCTATAGATGGAGGCGGTGTTATTATACTCCCCTCATTCCCCTATAGATGGAGGCGGTGTTATTATACTCCTGCCATTCCCCTATAGATGGAGGCGGTGTTATTATACTCCTCTCATTCCCCTATAGATGGAGGCGGTGTTATTATACTCCTCTCATTCCCCTATAGATGGAGGCGGTGTTATTATACCCCTGCCATTCCCCTATAGATGGAGGCGGTGTTATTATACCCCTGCCATTCCCCTATAGATGGAGGCGGTGTTATTATACCCCTGTCATTCCCCTATAGATGGAGGCGGTGTTATTATACTCCTCTCATTCCCCTATAGATGGAGGCGGTGTTATTATACTCCCCTCATTCCCCTATAGATGGAGGCGGTGTTATTATACTCCCCTCATTCCCCTATAGATGGAGGCGGTGTTATTATACTCCCCTCATTCCCCTATAGATGGAGGCGGTGTTATTATACTCCCCCCATTCCCCTATAGATGGAGGCGGTGTTATTATACTCTTCTCATTCCCCTATAGATGGAGGCGGTGTTATTATACTCCTGCCATTCCTCTATAGATGGTGGCGGTGTTATTATACTCACACCATTCCCCTATAGATGGGGGGGCGGTGTTATTATAATCCCCGCATTCCCCTGTACATGTGGGGAGTGATATTATTATAATCTTGTCACAGATGATAAACTCGCTTCCCATCTGAATTGTACACTTTGCGGTAGCCATTAGGTTGCTCGCCCCTTTTGGGGTGTATAAACTGGAATGATACTCACTGATGCACAGCTCCCTCTAGTGGTTGCTGTATAATCTGTATGTAGTGAGCTCCCTCTAGTGGTTGCTGTATAATCTGTATGTAGTGAGCTCCACCTAGTGGTGGCTGTATAATCTGTATGTAGTGAGCTCCCTCTAGCGGTGGCTGTATAATCTGTATGTAGTGAGCTCCCTCTAGTGGTGGGTGTATAATCTGCACGTAGTGAGCTCCCTCTAGTGGTGGCTGTATAATCTGTATGTAGTGAGCTTCCTCTAGTGGTGGCTGTATAATCTGTATGTAGTGGGCTTCCTCTAGCGGTGGCTGTATAATCTGTATGTAGTGAGCTTCCTCTAGCGGTGGCTGTATAATCTGTATGTAGTGAGCTTCCTCTAGTGGTGGCTGTATAATCTGTATGTAGGGGGCTCCCTCTAGTGGTGGCTGTATAATCTGTATGTAGGGGGCTCCCTCTAGTGGTGGCTGTATAATCTGCACATAGTGAGATCCCCCTAGCGGTGGCTGTATAATCTGCACGTAGTGAGCTCCCTCTAGTGGTTGCTGTAAGCAGCTAGAGATGAGTGAATTTCCGCTTATGAAATTCGTTCACACTTCGTTTGGTGGTAAAAGGTGAATTGCGTTATGGATTCCATTACCACGGACCATAACGCAATTCCATGACGGAATGCATAACGGAATGCCTTTAGAAGTCTATGGCCTGCATAATGGATCCGTCCGGTTTTCGTTATGCAGGCCATAGACTTCTATTATGACGGAATAAATAACGGAATGCCTCTAAAGGCCTTCCGTTATGGATTTGGGCTATGGTCTGTGGTAACGGAATCCATAACGCAATTCAGCATATACCCCAACTCAAAATAGGAATTTCGCTCATCCCTGGTGCTGAGCAGCACCGCCGACACATTATCGGGGGCAGCAGCAGGATGGGACTTTGTGCAGATGGAAGGGACCTGCTGGGGAAGCATGTGACTAAAGATGTCTGTGCAGCAAACTATGCAGAGGCGCGTTATGGCTGGAAGAAGTCATGATGGCCGTCAGGGCCAGATGGAGAGCATTGGTAAACTGCAATTAAGATAAATTTAAAATAGCCGTTACTCTGTTTGCCCCTTTTGGGGTGTGTAATGTGGCTTAGTACGAGAATCTGTAAATGTAGCAAATCTATTTCCATGAACATTGTGCATGTACAGAGAACGCCCCTATAGGGCTAACACTGCTCACACCCAGAGCGCCCCCTGTTGCAGCTGTCACTGTTATTGCTGATACGCCGTGATACTCGGGGCACGGCTCTAGTATTTCTTAGGGAGCCCTTTTAGGTCTGAAGTGATTGGGGTCACGGCCGCTTCGCCCCCACTTGTTCACCCTCTGATCTGCAGCGCTGTCTGCAAGTCCTCTGCCTCCGATGGTCTGGATGCGTTCTCCTGCATTAGTGGGGAAAATAGAAATGTGCACAGTCTGTGTATAGTGGTTGATGTGATTGGACTCAGTAATCTGTGGTGTTAATGTCCCTATAGTATAGAAGATATTGCTCAATCAGATTTCCTTCCTGTAGTCGTTTTCAGTCCCCCCCCCCCCCCCCCCTACCTTGCACACATTAATGGGGAGGGGAGTATGTTGTGTGGTTTAGAAAATTCATATTTGAATATTGGGAAATCCTGCTACATTAGTACATTGTACATACATTTGCTACATTAATAGAGGGGATGTCCCATTTAGAACAGTGTTTGCAAACCACATTCTTATCTTCCGGGCTATATTTTGCCCTAGTGTCAGTGCCTAGGGTGGCTCTCAGTAAGAGGCGCTCATTGTACAAGGACCCGGTGATGGCCAGCGTCAGGATGTTGTCTGTTACAGCGGGCTAGGCCCTGATACTGTGCCACAGTGAAGCCAGGAGCTGGGAGAGT
This sequence comes from Bufo gargarizans, assembly GCF_014858855.1. NCBI lineage: Eukaryota > Metazoa > Chordata > Amphibia > Anura > Bufonidae > Bufo > Bufo gargarizans. The sequence continues at coordinate 9,576,907 of NC_058089.1, read as the reverse complement.
TAAATATTTTTCTCTCTTGTGGCCTGATTTATTTAAAGAGGAGCAGACCCTGCCGCAGCCAGGGAGAAAAAACTGATCGCCTTTTCCCGTGCTCGGCTTCGATCGGACCGCACTGCAACCAGGGAGAGGGAGACGTTCCCCGAGAAAAGCCTTTCCTCTCCGTACCGATGCTATTACAAAACCAGAACAGGGAGCACAGCGGGGCAACAGAGCAACCAATCGGGGAAACAAAATTGCAGCCATGACATCTGCTAGAAATGCCCTACAGTGCCAGGTACATATATTGTAATGTCAGGACCAGTAAAAGGTCCTCTTTAACTGGTCTGGAGTCTGAATTAGTCCAAGGGTTTGGTCTGGGGGTTTGTATTAATTTAGTGTGTCAGTAAGAATTAGCTTGGGAGTTCTGCTCTGGGGTCAGAATTCATTTATAGGGTCTCAACTGTAGTCTGATTTAGTTTAGAGGTCTGGTCTGGGGTCTGAATGCTGTCGGCACTGCTTATAGGGCAACTTTATATGGGGCAGTTAGGGTTATATTATCTTAGTTTGAGACTGTGCCCTATCTATGTATGGGCTGTCACATTATTAGGAGCAGCAGGATGGCGGTTTGTGAAGAGTGAGGGGACCTGCAGGTGAAGTAAGTTACCAAAGATGTCTGTGCAGCAAACTATGCAGATGTAACTTATGGCTGGAAGTCATCATGGCGGTCTGGGCAAGGTGGAGAAGATTTTGTTATTGTCGAATAGCATTATATATTAGACAATATAATCATCATGTGTTCGCAGCAGTGATATTTTATAATACATTACAGTAAATACAAGGATCTGTAAAAGTAGCAGAAGAGCTTTATTGCTTCCATGAATGTGCATGTACAGAGAATGACCCTACGGGGTAACGCTGATCACATCCAGCAAGACCCTATAGCTGCTGCCGGTCATGGTTCACGCTGATGTGTTGGGATAGGGCACGGCTCTAGTATTTCTTAGGGAGCCCTTTAGGTCTGAAGTGATTGGGGTCACGGCCGCTTCGCCCCCACTTGTTCGCCCTCTGATCTGCAGCGCTGTCTGCAAGTCCTCTGCCTCCGATGGTCTGGACGCGTTCTCTTGCATTACTGGGAAAAGACAGAAATGGACACCGTCTCAGGATATTGTTGCTGTGTCACATCCAAAGCTGCCTTCAAAATCCTACTGGCATCCTGTTAACTCGCTGCAGCCCCTGCTGGTTCAGTTCTATGCTGAGCTATTGACAGGGCTATGATGTTGAACTCATTGTGGTGGTGATCGGGTTCCCCATTGCTGACAACCAGATATAATCTTCCAATCTCGTTAGTAAATGGTTCCCTATTGGAGATTCCACCCCCCACCTCAGTATCTCCCAGCACACAGGGGGCATAGTGCCTGGGGGAGGCAGTCTGCTTAGCTGGTAGGGGTGCAAGTGCAAGGCGACTTCTTTTTCGTTCCAAGCAGCTACCACCACGATTCTGAATGCAGCTTTGGGTGTGACCAGAGTACAAGTTGAAAATAGGTTTAAAAAAATTAACCGAATCATCATTCTATGAATATTGTGTAGTGAAGGGTGGGTAACATTATTAGGTCAGTACATCACATCCTGATGATTAGGGTGTTCCCAGGTCTATAGGGACACTTACCTTATAACCCTGGCCGCCCAGGCGCCACCCTTTCCTCTCTTTGCAGCATCGTAATTCCCCCGGGCATGGAAATACTTGTCGGCATTCTTCCAGTTGGCATCTCTCATATCTTTATAGGCTCGAGCCATGTCCAAGGATCCTGCAGGACATCATGAGTCAGTGTTACCCTAAAATAAGTGCCCCCCCCCCCCCTCTTTATATTTCATTAGAACTGAAAATATATTATTAGGATTGCTCCCCTGTTGGATAAATCTGTGAGGCTGCAGCCTGCAGTTACCAGATGTATCCAACAGGGGAGCAATTCCAATAACACAATAGCTGGGCACACTATTGTGATCTACAATGTAGGGAATTTCACTCTTTCCTTGTCTTGTCCTAAATATCTAGTGATGGGGGTAGCAAGGAAACCGCGAGATCATCAAAATTTCCCTGAAAGTCTACGGTTTTGTGTATACCGCTGCTATGCAGACCTATGTGCTCTTACAGCTCCTCTGTCTATTAAAGTGGAGTAGCACAAGACTGATGAGATTACACAAATCTGCAACCATGGAGGCACATAGATGTGCACGGGAGCTGCTGATAGAAAACGGCAGGTTTTTTATTTTTATTTTTTGGTAAATTTAACATAATGGAAATGCAGAGGAACAGTAAAAATAAGTTGCAGAAGTGAGCATACCCTTTATAGAGCTTTGATCACTCGGTAATACAAATGACTTATTTACCAGTAGCAGCTCCCCCTAGTGGGCACAGAATGGAATTTTATTGTTTCGCCATGCCTCCTCGGTTGGCACCTACCTTTAGCGGCCTGCTTTGAAAATCTGGCAGCGTCTCTAACGTTGTTCTTGACTTGTCTGCCTTTGTTTTTTAACCATTGCAACTGCGCCTGAGCCACCGCCAGCGACAGCAGCAGCAGGAGAAGCACGGACAGCCTCATTGGGAATCAGCAGGGGGCGCTCTTGCCTGCAGGACAGGATAGACACAGATTACAGGAGAGCTCTAGCATTGAAATGATGAACCAGCAGCTCCTGGGTCCAGCACAGGAGAAAACTGTGATTTGCAAATTATGACCTCGTATCCTTTACCTAGACTGTATACTACAACTCCCAGCATGCCCTGTTTGGAGAGCCTCAGGTTAGATGGGACTACTCTGAATCCCACTCTCCAGACAAGTGTAATGAGAATATTTATGCCATTCCCTAACACTATATAAGGAAGACCATGGAGGCAGCCTTCCTTACATAGAGATGTTACCTGTACTCTGAGGACGGGTGAAGTGTGGAGGCCGACTCCCTGAGCATTACCCGCAGTGGCACAAGGGGGCACACCTTGTTTGTTTCTGCATCTCAACGGAATTGACCTATCCTTAGTATGGTCATCTATATCGGAAAGGTAGTGCTGCATGCCAGGGGCAATCTCATATTGATGACCCATCTATCACTTTTGTAGGGGTTCCTCCATTTATTTATTTTTATTTTTTGTGACTTAAAATATTATATTTGTAAAAAGACACTAAAGTGTTTAAATCCAGCAGTCGGATTATAAAATATTCTGCGTTCCTGGAGAGTCCAAAAAATCTTTCACTTTACGTGTAAAGAATCCCCCTGGATGGAAAATCCTATTAGAAAATATGTTTTCTCTGATAGATTGTCGTCCCTCCATACACTCTTGTTTCACTGCGTTTTTTAACCCTGGGGGGGGGGGGGGGGGGGGGGGTGTTTAGTAAAACATAACCTTTTATTAGAAAGAAAAAGGAGTAGCTCAAAGTAATAAGATACATGGAGAGTCCTGAGGATATACAATGTATTAATGAACAGCGAACAGGCGGATACGTTGTGACTTCATGCACCAGATAACACCCTGTCTGTCTGCAGGATATGAGCATTCCCGACCGTGTGTACTTTGCAATCCGCAAAATACAGATGGCGTCCGTGTTGCATTCCCATTGTTTTAGACTTATTGACTTCAGTGGGTCGGTGGTCTGCATTTTGCGGTCAAGTATAGGACATGTTTGTGGATCTGCATTTTAAGGACCACAAAATCCATACGGTCATGTGAATGTGTCTATTTCAGCCTGGATAGCCCTATTATGAAGTGGACAGATCGGATGGCTAATAAGGCCAATATGCTCCTGTGGCTCACAATTTATAACACTTATCTCCTTTGGCCTACAGCCATCTCTTCCGCCATGGCTGAGCTTGTATATGTAGTGAATGGAGAGAGGGGAGAAAGCTGCTGCCGGACACCTCAGTCCTGTATGGGCACCTGGTAGCGGCTGATCTCCGATGTCTTTTGTCGGCAGCCGATGGTGCGGTGTAATCACGTTCTGCTGCCGGTAAACAACGAGTCAGTATGGAGAAGAATGATGGCATTAGCGATCCCTGCTCCCCATACCGTGGAGGAGATCGCTGCTTGTAATAACAGCGGTCTCCTCCACCAGCAGGCAGCAGATTGCCGGGAAGGAATGCCGTCCTGTTGTCCTGTTTACAGAGACCTTAATGTCCCCCAGCGTCGGGGAGGACGTCAAACACATTAGATTTAGATCTCACATATGGCCCGCTTCACTGTCTCTTATCCCTACATGTGCAGATATGTTCAGGGCGCGCAGACAGACTTGTATTAATGCCGGGAAATGCTCAGAACCAGGAGCCTTATTCCCATTTGTTCCATCCCTAGAAGCACGTCTGGCCCCTGATGAGGCACAAAAACAATGTGACAAATCGCACAGGAATTATTCAGGATTGAGTGCGTCAGCCATGTAAGATCTTGAAGGTCCCTTTACTTGGGATCCCGACAATCTGCTGCTCGCTGGTGGAGGAGAGCGCAGCATTTACATGCAGGGATCTTCTCCACAGTATGGGGAGCAGTAATCGCTAATTCCATCGCTCAACCCAATACTGAATCATTATTTTCCGGCAGCTGAGCACTGATTACACAGCATCATCTGCCACCGGCAAACAGGTTTGTGTGCGCACAAATGATGGGATTACCGATGAACGAGCGTACATTTACACTGCCAGACAGTCGCTGAAGAGCGGTCCTATGAACAATTATCTTTAGGATTCTCAGCCTGTGTAAAGGGCCCTTTAGACCAGGGTTTCCCGACCAGTGTGCCTCCAGCTGTTGCAAAACTACAACTCCCAGCATGCCAGCACAGCTGTGCGTTGTAGTTTTGCAACAGCTGGAGGCACGCTGGTTGGGAAACACTGCTTTAGACTATTCAGGCTGTACATATCTCAGGGAAATCTATGTCGGAGAGAGAATTATGAGCCCGATGAGCAGTCATTCTTGTCACTAGGTCAATGACAGGGAGCAAAGTTAAAGGGGTCCTCTCACATCAGCAAATGGCATTTATCCTCTAGAGCATGGTTTCTCAACTCCGGTCCTCAGGACCCACCTACCAGTCAGGATTTGAGAATATCCCACAGAATAAATACATGGATGCATGGACACTAATTATATCAACTGCTCAATACTAAGGAAATCCTGAAAACATGACTGGTAGGTGGGTCCCGAGGACCTGAGTTGAGAAACCCTACGCTAGAGAAAGTTAATACAAGGCGCTTACTAATGTATTGATTGGCCATACTGCTTCCCTTGCTGGCTGGATTTATTTTTCCATCACATTATACATTGCTTGTTTCCATAGTTACGACCACCCTGCAATCCATCAGCGGTGGTCGTGTTTGCACACTATAGATAAGAATGCCAGCCTCTCTGGTGGCCAGGAGCGCACATGGGCTGGTGCTTTTTCCTATAGTGTGCAAGCATGACCACCACTGATGGATTGCAGGGTGATCGTAACCATGGAAACGAGCCGTGTATAATGTGATAATTGAATTCAGCCAGCAAGGAGACAATATGGATAATAACAATACATTAGTAAGTGCTTTGTATTAACGTCCGCTACAAGATAAGTGCCTCTTGCTGAAGTGACACAACCCCTTTAATCACAAACTGATCTGTCCACCTAGGGCTATCCTAGGCTGAAATATACAGCTAGCAAAATCCTGCAGACCAGGTATTAGACTGACAGAGTATCAGTACTGGTGCACGCTGTAACAATGTATCTCTCTGTTTACGGTTTGTAAGTACATTGTATCCTCACAATTCTCTTATCTTTCAAAGCTCAGCCTTTTCCTTTGCATGTCACCCAATACAAAATCTGCTCCAGTATCTTCTGGATCGCGCTGTTCTGCTCTAAAAATCAGTTCTGGATAATTTTCCTGCAAATTTTAATCCAAAATTAATTCCTACCATAAACTCGTAAGTTTGGGTTCTTTTCTTATTCCCAGGGTACTAAAAAGTCATCTTGGTTGCTAAGTTCTCCAGAATTATCTCTGCAGCAGTAAGACAGTAATAATGCCCTCACCTGTATCAGGATCTGCAGTCTGCTCCTTGCCGGGCTCTGGGGTCCGTCCGGCGGCAGCGCTATTTATCCCAGTTGCTCGCCGGCTGCTCCAATCACATCCTGCAATCTGTGAGTCATTAATATAATTACAGTGTAAAAGCCTCTGTCCTAGACATTTCTCAATCTGAGAATTTCTTAGTTTCAGTTTATTCTGGGTTTACGAGAATCTCTACCCTTGCATTGGCCTCGCAGTTCCCTGCCCAGTGCCAGGCTGGGAGGAGAAAGCTTTATGCACTTGGAATTTCCACTTGGACTTTGCTAATAATAAGAAAAATGTCATTTATTGTGGGGGGATCTGAAATGCTACAAGAAATAGAGCAGGACACGTAGAAGCAGAAGTGGGGTAATGGCGGGGAAATCTTATGCTAAAAGCGATGTCTGGGGTAGAAAATGCCTGTTTGTCACATCCTCAGAACTAAAACCGGGTGCATGCAGTCTCCATTAGTGTCAATGAATCGTCGCCTCAGCCATCAAGACAACTTACTGGAATTATGAGCTGAAACTAATGCCACCCTTTACATACAAAAGGTGAGTGGGGTTAGCGCTAGGATAGAGAGGAAAAACGGTAAAACCAGTGAAGTGCCGCAGTAAATAATCTGGTCAGCAGTCCTTTCATTATCTTAAGGCAGGATTATGATGAGTTATCTCTATTATAAAGCTGGGGGCAGATAACAAAGGATCCACCAATTAGAATAGGTGATGGACACAGGTCGCCTCTTTTGCTTTCCTGCGCAGTGACTTTTGCACAGGTCACAGAGCATGCCCACAACGCTCCCTGAGTGAGCTCTTCCGAGATGTCCAAACCCTCAGTAAGGCTACTTATACATCTGCGTGATCCGGCCGAGGATCTCAAAACCAGAATTAAACGGATCCGAGCCACTTATTACATCCGGACGCATCCGTCCCATTCGAACGCGGTTGTATTAAATCAAAACTGAACATCCAGTTATTTCGCTATAAAAAAACGGATCCGGCACCATTGACTTACATTGCTTTTAATGCCTGGTCCAGTTTGTTCAATTTTGCAAACTGGACACAAAACTGCAGCTTGCAGCGGTTTTATGTCCGGCAGCAAAACGGAACAGATACGTACTTAACCTAATCAGTTTTGTCCCCTCTGCCGGGTCTCAAAACCGGAATTGAAAACGCAGATAGGAAAGTGGCCTAAGATGGGCCCACGTTGTGTGTGGCAGCAGAAGTAAGGTCGTGGTGCTGGATCCGATAAGGACCTTACCTGCGCTGCCCGTCCTGAGGCACAGAGAAGGCAGCAGCGGGGAGAGGTGTAAGGAGGCCGAATGTATGTTTTCCCATCTGATCTACAGTCTGCGGTATGTGACTGCCGCTAATGTGACAGACCCTGCCCCTCTGATAATGAGACTGCCGCTAATGAGACAGACCCTGCCCCTCTGATAATGTGACTGCCGCTAATGAGACAGACCCTGCCCCTCTGATAATGTGACTGCCGCTAATGAGACAGACCCTGCCCCTCTGATAATGTGACTGCCGCTAACGAGACAGACCCTGCCCCTCTGATAATGTGACTGCCGCTAATGAGACAGACCCTGCCCCTCTGATAATGTAACTGCAGCTAATGAGACAGACCCTGCCCCTCTGATAATGTGACTGCAGCTAATGAGACAGACCCTGCCCCTCTGATAATGTGACTGCCGCTAATGAGACAGACCCTGCCCCTCTGATAATGTGACTGCCGCTAATGAGACAGACCCTGCCCCTCTGATAATGTAACTGCAGCTAATGAGACAGACCCTGCCCCTCTGATAATGTAACTGCAGCTAATGAGACAGACCCTGCCCCTCTGATAATGTAACTGCAGCTAATGAGACAGACCCTGCCCCTCTGATAATGTAACTGCAGCTAATGAGACAGACCCTGCCCCTCTGATAATGTAACTGCAGCTAATGAGACAGACCCTGCACCTCTGATAATGTGACTGCAGCTAATGACAGACCCTGCACCTCTGATAATGTGACTGCAGCTAATGAGACAGACCCTGCCCCTCTGATAATGTGACTGCCGCTAATGAGACAGACCCTGCCCCTCTGATAATGTGACTGCAGCTAATGAGACAGACCCTGCACCTCTGATAATGTGACTGCAGCTAATGAGACAGACCCTGCCCCTCTGATAATGTGACTGCAGCTAATGAGACAGACCCTGCACCTCTGATAATGTGACTGCAGCTAATGAGACAGACCCTGCACCTCTGATAATGTGACTGCAGCTAATGAGACAGACCCTGCACCTCTGATAATGTGACTGCAGCTAATGAGACAGACCCTGCCCCTCTGATAATGTGACTGCAGCTAATGAGACAGACCCTGCACCTCTGATAATGTGACTGCAGCTAATGAGACAGACCCTGCACCTCTGATAATGTGACTGCAGCTAATGAGACAGACCCTGCCCCTCTGATAATGTGACTGCAGCTAATGAGACAGACCCTGCCCCTCTGATAATGTGACTGCAGCTAATGAGACAGACCCTGCCCCTCTGATAATGTGACTGCAGCTAATGAGACAGACCCTGCCCCTCTGATAATGTGACTGCCGCTAATGAGACAGACCCTGCCCCTCTGATAATGTGACTGCAGCTAATGAGACAGACCCTGCCCCTCTGATAATGTGACTGCCGCTAATGAGACAGACCCTGCCCCTCTGATAATGTGACTGCCGCTAATGAGACAGACCCTGCCCCTCTGATAATGTGACTGCAGCTAATGAGACAGACCCTGCCCCTCTGATAATGTGACTGCCGCTAATGAGACAGACCCTGCCCCTCTGATAATGTGACTGCAGCTGGGGAGAACATCTTCCATATAGGACTTTATATGGATTTCCTGCCTCACAGCTGCCAGACCTGTAGGGGGCAGTAAAGTAAATGATAACCGGTCCAGCATGGCTCTGTATATAGTGAGCTCCCTTCTCGTACAGATATAATGGGTGTCTTAATGTGGCACTTCTACTGTACAAGGAAAGATGGGGTGGAGAGGAGTCATATAATATGCTAAATATGTGCAGAGTTGCTGCTAATCATCCTATCCTTTGAATAGGTCATTAATATCCGATCAGTGGTCTGACAAACGCCAGTCCTGCCTATCAGCTGTCCTCAGCCGCCACCGGGAAACCCACAGTGGAGGGAGCAGGAAGCCGAAAGCTCCATCCACGGTCTAGTGGGTGTGCTGGGTTCCTGCAGCTCAGCTCCCCTTCAAGGAAGGTTTTAGACCCCATTGACCTAATATTTATGACCTATCCTAAAGAAAGGTCGTCAGTATCTAGAGCTTTGACAGCCCCTTTAACCCCTTAGCGCAGAAGGCCGTGCATGTACGGCGGGGAAAACTGTGCCAGAACGCCGTGCATGCTCCCCTACCAAGATTGCGCACCTGAAGCGCAACTTAGACCACTTGTGACTGTTCAGCTCCCACAGAGGCCTCATGCACACTACTGTGTTTTGCGTTCACACTTTTTGGGGGATTGGACGGGGACCCGTTCATTTCTATGGAACCGCAAAAAATGTGCTGTCTACATCCATGTGACCGTCCAGCAAAAAAAATAAAAATCAGTTTTGCAGATATTGGGCATTTTGACAGTGGGACCCAAGAAAAGTGCAATTTATGGTGGTAATTCTGGCGTGTCATCCTGTCACACTCTGGGGTGGGGGCCGCATCACTGAACCCCGGGCTCCGGTTACGCGCTCGTCAGCAATGCTTTGTGTAAATATCACTGAGCGGCATTTATCAGTCTCGCCCCCAGTAGCAGTTTTAACGGCGTGATAAATGATCAGAATTTGTGGATCATGGCGATAACCGGCAAGTGGTAATGTGCCTTTAATGGGACGTATTCAGGTCCAGTACCTGGAGCGGCACGGCCTGTAAGTACAGCCCTGGTTATGTCTCTACAGCTGCTGCTCCAGCTAGACAGCCGCCCCCATAATAAAGTGGCGGCAAAGTAGAATAAAACACAATCGGAAAATAAAACCTGATTAGGAAAAATAAAGTGTTGCAGTAAAAGTTTTTATTTAAAATATATTTTTAGCCTTTATATATAAAAAAAAATTAAATAAAAAATACATTCCTTTAAATCCCAAGTTGCAGAATGATGGCAGATATCAAAGGGCATCTGTCCCCAGGATCCTGGACTGTTGCAGATAAGAGGTCCAGATGGCTAATTTGTTGTTTTCCTACTGCCTCCCATTTCCCCCTCGGTCAGCGCTCAAAGCTGCACCCCTTGTCAGGACTGCTCAGCGCATGCACAGGAGTCCTCTCTGTTCGGTCGGCCCAGCAGTCCTTACTGTGTATTTCAGTGCAGCTTTGAGCACTGACGGGGGAGGCAGTATCTGTGTATTCCTGCTGATAAGAGTCCAAGCTTGTGCCGACAGATTCCCTATTATGTATTGTGCAGCGTCTCGTGCCCGTTCTGTGTCTTGGTCTCGTCTTCCCAGAAATGTTTGAAATTTGTAAAATGTATCCGTGTAAAAGTCACTTTCTGCGGTTAGGTGGCGAAATTGCTTTATATATTACCGGTATATATTCTGCAACATAGGACCATCCAGAGTCATCCATCGGTTGCAGTTGCCCAATGTTTACATGACCGAAACTTGGCTGGAAGTTGCACAATATCGCTGTACAACTTGGGTCACGCGCGTTGAGGCACCGTCCAAGCCGCGTAGCCTAGGACTTGGGTGACAATAGCTTTATTAGGCGATCAGTGTTGCAAATGTGACTTTGCAAAGCAACTTTTTTTTTTTCTTCACTTTTTGTTGCTCTCATTGTGGCAAAACCATTGCAGCGCCTTTTACACTATGCAAAGGGTGAAACATCCGGCATGTGTAATACATTCCTATTTTGCTGAGATTTCACATAAATGGCGGCAGTAATTGCAATATGACTGACGCGTGAATACAAATGTGATACTGTTAAGTGCTGCCAGCAAGTGGCGGCATTACTCTGCGATGCACCCTCCTGCTTAGGCTACATTCACACGAACGTATTTCGTTTCCGTGTCCATTGCATTTTTTTGCATTTTAGATGAGGACCCATTATTTCGCAGATAAGAATAGGCATTTACAATGGATCCGCAAAAATAATGGATGCAACACGGAGGTCACACGGACGTCATCCTTATTTTTTGTGGATCCGCATTTGTTCGTGTGAATGTAGCCTTATGAAGTGGGCTGCAGGAGGGGCCCAGAGGAGGTATTTCACATTGGGAGCGAGGGGTTGTGACCTGGGGTTGGTGGGGCAGATGTCTGATGCTATTATACGAGGTGCTGACTTTTGTGAGGGTGTTCCAATGTGCAGGCTGGTGTCCCCCCTTGTGGGGAGTCTGAAAGTTGTGAAGTGTGTACATACAGCGGTATAGAAACTCAAGCATCTAAAGATAATGCACCTTTTATTCCTATAGGGGGCGCTCTCATTAGTGAATACAGAAATAATTACAACTTGTGGATGAGACAATTGGCATTAATTACACTATCCCGCCATAGAATTGCAGCGTCCAGGTCTAGTATTTGTCAGGGAGACCTTTAGGCCTGTAGTGATTGGGGTCCCGGCCGCTCCGCCCCCACTCGTTTGCTCTCTGATCTGCAGCGCTGTCCTCGGCCCCTCTTCCGCTGCTTGACGACTGCATGGATTCTCTTGCATCACTAGGGAAAGATGGGAATAATTGCAGACTGAGTACAGGTTTACACTCGAATATGTCACTTTTCAAGTACTTTGCTTTAGTAGTATTGTCTACTCCAGTCGCAGCCAAAGCTGCATTAAAAATGTTGCTAGTTTTACTTTTAGCTGCAGGACATCTCCCTGGTGGGATAATGTATAGACAGTGGTTTGCAATCTGTGGGCATGCACCGCTGCAGACCACTACTTCTGAGCATGCTTTGTTGTGGTGCCTTCTGGGAGTTGTAGTTACTAATGAGGCCCCTTTCACACGGGCGAGATTTCCGCGCAGGTGCAATGCGTGAGGTGGAGACCTGATCATCATTATTATTTTTCCCCATATAACATGGTTATAAGGGAAAAATATATAATTCTTAATACAGAATGGATAGTACAATAGGGCTGGAGGGGTTACATTTTTTTAAATTTAACTTTCCTTAATCCACTTGTTCGCGCAGCCGGCATCTCTTCTGTCTTCTTCTTTGCTGTACCGGTCGTCATTCGGCGCAGGCGCTCTGAGAGAAGGACGCTCGCTTGGCTGCTCCTTCCTCAGTGCGCCTGCGCCGATGACGTCAGCCCTACACCCGGAAGAGAAGTCTTCTCTTCCGGGTGTAGGGCTGACATCATTGGTGCAGGCGCACTGAGGAAGGAGCAGCCAAGCGAGCGTCCTTCTCTCAGAGCGCCTGCGCCGAATGACGACCGGTACGGCGCAGGCGCGGAATTTGAGCTGCAGGCAGGGCCACCTGGAGAATGAGAGCGCTCGCTGGCCCTGTCAATCAAGTGGAGGAGGGGGTGTTTTTTCAGACAAAGGATGCGGCGGCTACCAGCACGTCCGCCCAACTTGCTGGTAGTGAAGAAATTTACATTTCACTAAAGTCCGATTTTTACTGAAATTGCACCACAGCCTGAGGAAAGAGGGGTATATATTGAATCTGTAAACATTAGCAAATATATTAAGTCAAAAACTGAAAATTGGTGCTTGGGGGGTGACGGAAGCCCTTTAAGAATGTATTATTTCCGCTTATAACCATGTTATAAGGGAAAATAATAGCAATCTACACAGTCCCTAACCCAAACCCGAACTTCTGTGAAGAAGTCCCTGTTTTGGTACCAAACATGCAGATTTTTCTCACACACGTGCAAAATGCATTACAACTCGCGCAGAAAGAGGCCTTATGGTCTGAAGGCCACATGTCCCAGAATGACCTTGATGGTTTCTATAAAGATGGGGCCACGTACCTTATAATCCTGGCTGCCCACTCTCCACCACAACCTCTCTGTGCGGCATCGTAATTCCCCCGGGCATGGAAATACTTGTCGGAATTCTTCCAGTTGGCATCTCTCATATCTTTATAGGCTCGAGCCATGTCCCAGGATCCTGCAACACGTTAAAGAATACAAGTCCAACTGTTGCCATCCATTAGCTGCCATGTTGATGTATTGTACTCCGCATGTGACTGCAGACACTAGGAGTAGTAGTCAAAGAGCTACATACTGAAGACCCCTCCTCAGAACAACTTACCTTGACCGGCTTCTTTAACAAATCTGGCACCGTCCTTGATTTTCCTGCCGGTGTCTTCTAGCCAGTCTAAGACTTGTGCATGAGCCACAGCCATAGACAGGACCAGCACAAGGAGCAGCGGGACCTTCATTGGGATCTGCCGGGATGTTCTTTTCTGGCAGAAAAATAAAGTAGACAAAAATTTGCTTTTGTCACGGACTGTGGTTGATGCTGCAGTTTATCCCGTACATATTAATTAGAATTTTTTTTTTTACGGATCCTGAGCTACATCCTGTATTATACTCCAGAGCTGCACTCAATATTCTGCTGGTGCAGTCACTGTGTACATACATTACTTATCCTGTACTGATCCTGAGTTACATCCTGTATTATACTCCAGAGCTGCACTCACTATTCTGCTGGTGCAGTCACTGTGTACATACATTACTTATCCTGTACTGATCCTGAGTTACATCCTGTATTATACTCCAGAGCTGCACTCGCTATTCTACTGGTGGAGCCACTGTGTACATACATTACTTATCCTGTACTGATCCTGAGTTACATCCTGTATTATACTCCAGAGCTGCACTCACTATTCTGCTGGTGCAGTCACTGTGTACATACATTACTTATCCTGTACTGATCCTGCGTTGCATCCTGTATTATACTCCAGAGCTGCACTCACTATTCTGCTGGTGCAGTCACTGTGCACATACATTACATTACTTATCCTGTACTGATCCTGAGTTACATCCTGTATTATACTCCAGAGCTGCACTCACTATTCTACTGGTGGAGCCACTGTGTACATACATTACTTATCCTGTACTGATCCTGCGTTGCATCCTGTATTATACTCCAGAGCTGCACTCACTATTCTGCTGGTGCAGTCACTGTGTACATACATTACTTATAGGATGTAACTCAGGATCAGTACAGGATAAGTATTGTAATGTATGTACACAGTGACTGCACCAGCAGAATAGTGAGTGCAGCTCTGGAGTATAATACAGGAGTAATGTCCTGTATTATAAATCAGCGTTGGGGAGGATGTCAAACACATTAGATTTAGATCTCGCATATGGCCGCTTCACTGTCTCTTATCCCTACATGTGCAGGTATGTACAGGGCGCGCAGCCAGACTTGTATTAATGCCGGGAAATGCTCAGAACCAGGAGCCTTATTCCCATTTGTTCCATCCCTAGAAGCACGTCTGGCCCCTGATGAGGCACAAAAACAATGTGACAAATCGCACAGGAATTATTCAGGATTGAGTGTGTCAGCATTGACAGATCTTGAAGGTCCCTTTACTTGGGATCCCGACAATCTGCTGGTGGAGGAGAGCGCAGCATTTACAAGCAGGGATCTTCTCCACAGTATGGGGAGCAGTAATCACTAATTCCATTGCTCATCATCTGCCACCAGCAAACGTGTTTTTGTGTGCGCACAAATGATGGGATTACCGATGAACGAGCGTACATTTACACTGCCAGACAGTCGCTGAAGAGCGGTCCTATGAACAATTGTCTTTAGGATTCTCAGCCTGTGTAAAGGGCCCTTTAGACAGTCGGCAATTCAGTGTTTATTAGGCAGTCAGTCCATTCAGGCTGTACATATCTCAGGAGAATCATGAGTCCGATGAGCAGTCATTCTTGTCACTAGGTCAATGACAGGGAGCCAAGTTAGTGTAACTGCCGTTTCATTTTTTATTCCCTAATGGTATAGTACACTCTGCTGTAAAAGTGCTTTTGTGATTTAAAATTCTATCATTTTCAGTTTTACCTGCTAATAACCCCCACAAATGCTACTTTCCTTTTCAGCAGCTCTCGTCTCACTGCGCTGCCATGTGCAGTCCTTCTTTTCAGTATTAGGCCGAATGCACACGGCTGTGAGCGGTCCGTGGTATGATGGGCTGGATTCCTGCTGACAGCAGGAGCACATGGCGTCATTGGTTGCTATGACGCTGCGCGCTTCATGCCGCCGCTGCACTACAGTAATACACTCGTATGATCTATACGAGTGTATTACTGTAGTGCAGCGGCGGCATGAAGCGCACCAAGCCAGAGATAAAGGCAGTCAAAGCAGCCCCCTCACTGTCAGTCTGGAAGAGGGACAGCTGGCTATTTAGAGGTTAAAAGAAATGCTTACTAATTTAATGTAATTGCCAGGCTTGTCTCTGGTTAGCTGTATGTGAGGATACACACTGCTCTGGGTACTGTGGGAAGTTATCTGCGTTCTGATTGGTCCTGCTTGTTCATGTGAGGAGAGCGAGGGCTTATGGGAAGTGAGGGAAATACAGGATGGCCTCAAGGAAGGGCAAAGATCACCGCAGGAAGAGCAGCAGAGGCCATCTTAGGACGTTGCTGAAATAGCGGCACAGAGAAATATGGTTGCTAAGGGCTGAATACAGACATCAGAAAGGTAAAGTTAGCTGAAAAATGCAGCTTCATGAATATCTTCCCTTCAGCATCACATCTGTTGGGAATTTCAGTTTTGGTAGTGAAATGGCAGTTACACTTTAAACGAGTTGTCCAACTTTAGCAAATGGCATTTATCCTGTAGAGAAAGTTAATACAAGGCGCTTACTAATGTATTGTGATTGGCAATAATGCTTCCCTTGCTGGCTAGATTTATTTATTTTTCCATCACATTATACATTGCTTGTTTCCATAGTTACGACCACCCTGCAATCCATCAGCGGTGGTCGTGTTTGTACACTATAGATAAGAATGCCGGCCTCTCTGGTAGCCCGGAGCGCACATGGGCTGGTGCTTTTTCCTATAGTGTGCAAGCATGACCACCACTGATGGATTGCAGGGTGATCGTAACCATGGAAACGAGCCGTGTATAATGTGATAATTGAATTCAGCCAGCAAGGAGACAATATGGATAATAATACATTAGTAAGTGCCTTGTATTAACTTCCGCTACAAGATAAGTGCCTCTTGCTGAAGTGACACAACCCCTTTAATCACAAACTGATCTGTCCACCTAGGGCTATCCTAGGCTGAAATATACAGCTAGCAAAATCCTGCAGACCAGGTATTAGACTGACAGAGTATCAGTACTGGTGCACGCTGTAACAATGTATCGCTCTGTTTACGGTTTGTAAGTACATTGTATCCTCACAATTCTCTTATCTTTCAAAGCTCAGCCTTTTCCTTTGCATGTGACCCAATACAAAATCTGCTCCAGTATCTTCTGGATCGCGCTGTTCTGCTCTAAAAATCTGTTTCGGATAATTTTCCTGCAAATTTTAATCAAAATTAATTCCTACCATAAACTCGTAAGTCGAGGCATTTTGGGTTCTTTTCTTTTCTTATTCCCAGGCTACTAAAAAGTCACCTTGGTTGCCTGTTGCCAAGTTCTCCAGAATTGTGTGTCTCTCTCTCTGCAGCAGTAAGGCCGAGTTCACACTTCAGTTATTTGGTCAGTTATTTCCATCAGTGAATTTGAGCTAAAACCAGGTGCTGCTCTAAACACAGAACAGGAGCCGATCTCTCCATTATACCTGTGGAGGCTTCACTGCGGGTTTTGGCTCACAATAACTGATGGAAATAGCTGATCACATAACTGAAGTGTGAACTCAGCCTAAGACAGTAATCATGCCCTCACCTGTATCGGGATCTGCAGTCTGCTCCTTGCCGGGCTCTGGGGTCCGTCCGGCGGCAGCGCTATTTATCCCAGTTGCTCGCCGGCTGCTCCAATCAGATCCTGCAATCTGGAAGTCACTAATGTCATTACAGTGTAAAAGCCTCTGTCCTAGACCTTTCTCAATCTGAGAATTTCTTACTTTCGGTTTATTCTGGGTTTCCCAGAATCTCTATCCTTTCATTGGCCGGGAGGAGAAAGCTTTATGCACTTGGAATTTCCACTTAGACTTTGCTAATAATAAGAAAAAGATGTCATTTATTGTGGGGGAATCTGAAATGCTACAAGAAATAGAGCAGGACAGGTGTACATAGGGGTTTATGTAGTAGAAGCAGAAGTGGGGTAATGGCGGGGAAATCTTATGCTAAAAGCGATGTCTGGGGTAGAAAATGCCTGTTTGTCACATCCTCAGAACTAAAACCGGGTGCATACAGTCTCCATTAGTGTCAATGAATCGTCGCCTCAGCCATCAAGACTGGGTGTTGGGGCTGCCACCCGACAACTTACTGGAATTATGAGCTGAAACTAATGGCACCCTTTACATACAAAAGGTGAGTGGGGTTAGCGCTAGGATAGAGAGGAAAACCGGTAAAACCAGTGAAGTGCCGCAGTAAATAATCTGGTCAGCAGTCCTTTCATTATCTTAAGGCAGGATTATGATGAGTTATCTCTATTATAAAGCTGGGGGCAGATAACAAAGGATCCACCAATTAGAATAGGTGATGGACACAGGTCGCCTCTTTTGCTTTCCTGCGCAGTGACTTTTGCACAGGTCACAGAGAATGCCCACAACACTCCCTGAGTGAGCTCCTCCAAGATGTCCAAACCCTCAGTAAGGCTACTTACTCATCTGCGTGATCCGGCCGAGGATCTCAAAACCAGAATTAAACGGATCCGAGCCACTTATTACATTCGGACGCATCCGTCCCATTCGAACGCGGTTGTATTAAATCAAAACTGAACATCCAGTTATTTCGCTATAAAAAAACGGATCCGGCACCATTGACTTACATTGCTTTTAATGCCTGGTCCAGTTTGTTCAATTTTGCAAACTGGACACAAAACTGCAGCTTGCAGCGGTTTTATGTCCGGCAGCAAAACGGAACAGATACGTACTTAACCTGATCAGTTTTGTCCCCTCTGCCGGGTCTCAAAACTGGAATTGAAAACGCAGATAGGAAAGTGGCCTAAGATGGGCCCACGTTGTGTGTGGCAGCAGAAGTAAGGTCGTGGTGCTGGATCCGATAAGGACCTTACCTGCGCTGCCCGTCCTGAGGCACAGAGAAGGCAGCAGCGGGGAGAGGTGTAAGGAGGCCGAATGTATGTTTTCCCATCTGATCTGAAGTCTGCGGTATGTGACTGCCGCTAATGAGACAGACCCTGCCCCTCTGATAATGAGACTGCCGCTAATGAGACAGACCCTGGCCCTCTGATAATGTGACTGCCGCTAATGAGACAGACCCTGCCCCTCTGATAATGAGACTGCCGCTAATGAGACAGACCCTGCCCCTCTGATAATGAGACTGCCGCTAATGAGACAGACCCTGCCCCTCTGATAATGAGACTGCCGCTAATGAGACAGACCCTGCCCCTCTGATAATGAGACAGACCCTGCCCCTCTGATAATGAGACAGACCCTGCCCCTCTGATAATGAGACAGACCCTGCCCCTCTGATAATGAGACTGCCGCTAATGAGACAGACCCTGCCCCTCTGATAATGAGACAGACCCTGCCCCTCTGATAATGAGACAGACCCTGCCCCTCTGATAATGAGACAGACCCTGCCCCTCTGATAATGAGACAGACCCTGCCCCTCTGATAATGAGACAGACCCTGCCCCTCTGATAATGAGACAGACCCTGCCCCTCTGATAATGAGACAGACCCTGCCCCTCTGATAATGAGACAGACCCTGCCCCTCTGATAATGAGACAGACCCTGCCCCTCTGATAATGAGACAGACCCTGCCCCTCTGATAATGAGACTGCCGCTAATGAGACAGACCCTGCCCCTCTGATAATGAGACAGACCCTGCCGCTAATGAGACAGACCCTGCCCCTCTGATAATGAGACAGACCCTGCCCCTCTGATAATGAGACAGACCCTGCCCCTCTGATAATGAGACAGACCCTGCCCCTCTGATAATGAGACAGACCCTGCCCCTCTGATAATGAGACAGACCCTGCCCCTCTGATAATGAGACAGACCCTGCCCCTCTGATAATGAGACAGACCCTGCCCCTCTGATAATGAGACAGACCCTGCCCCTCTGATAATGAGACAGACCCTGCCCCTCTGATAATGAGACAGACCCTGCTCCTCTGATAATGAGACAGACCCTGCCCCTCTGATAAGGTGACTGCCGCTAATGAGACAGACCCTGCCCCTCTGACAATGAGACAGACCCTGCCCCTCTGATAATGAGACTGCCGCTAATGAGACAGACCCTGCCCCTCTAATAAGGTGACTGCCGCTAATGAGACAGACCCTGCCCCTCTGATAAGGTGACTGCCGCTAATGAGACAGACCCTGCCCCTCTGATAAGGTGACTGCCGCTAATGAGACAGACCCTGCCCCTCTGATAATGAGACTGCCGCTAATGAGACAGACCCTGCCCCTCTGATAAGGTGACTGCCGCTAATGAGACAGACCCTGCCCCTCTGATAAGGTGACTGCCGCTAATGAGACAGACCCTGCCCCTCTGATAAGGTGACTGCCGCTAATGAGACAGACCCTGTGTTTTGGATCTGATCAATGGTCAGTAAAGTGGATGTGCTGGTCCAAATGATAGAAGTAGGTTTACAGGCCTGGAGAGGAATGACACTGACTACGCAGGAGGGAGCCGGCGCAGATCTCTGGTTTATTGCAGAACAGCAGACAGTCTATATGCGGGGGAGGCGGTGTGACGCATGTCTTTACTATGTGCTAGAAAACACATAGCTTATGTCACATCTGTGTGCGAGAGGAGGTTCACCCCCCCCCCCCCCCCCCTCCTTTCCTTGTGGGTGAAGCTGTTACTTTCTGTTTCTTTGAAGCTGCTTGCTTAAACTGAACAGAAACAGTCTTGTGACACATGATAAAGCAGAAAACAAGATTCTTTGTTCTAGGCGTTGGCTGGGTACCTGGCAGCCATTTAACTATAGTATAGTTCTCAATAAGCAAGTATCCTTTTTGTCTCAATATTCCATAACACCTGCCGCTAATTAGACAGACCCTGCCCCTCTGATAATGTGACTGCCGCTAATGAGACAGACCCTGCCCCTCTGATAATGTGACTGCCGCTAATGAGACAGACCCTGCCCCTCTGATAATGTGACTGCCGCTAATGAGACAGACCCTGCCCCTCTGATAATGTGACTGCCGCTAATGAGACAGACCCTGCCCCTCTGATAATGTGACTGCCGCTAATGAGACAGACACTGCCCCTCTGATAATGTGACTGCCGCTAATAAGACAGACCCTGCCCCTCTGATAATGTGACTGCCGCTAATGAGACAGACTCTGCCCCTCTGATAATGTGACTGCCGCTAATTAGACAGACCCTGGCCTTCTGATAATGTGACTGCCGCTAATGAGACAGACCCTGGCCCTCTGATAATGTGACTGCCGCTAATGAGACAGACCCTGCCCCTCTGATAATGTGACTGCTGCTAATGAGACAGACCCTGCCCCTCTGATAATATGACTGCAGCTAATGAGACAGACCCTGCCCCTCTGATAATGTGACTGCCGCTAATGAGACAGATCCTGCCCCTCTGATAATGTGACTGCAGCTGGGGAGAACATCTTCCATATATGACTTCATATGGAATTCCTGCCTCACAGCCGCCAGACCTGTAGGGGGCAGTAAAGTAAGTGATAACCGGTCCAGCATTTCTCTGTATATAGTAAGCTCCCGTCTCGTACAGATATAGTGGGTGTCTTCATGTGTTAATCCTACTGTACCTTTTGTAAGGGATCGTCTCTTTTTAGGGGGTCACACTCACAGATATCTCACCAGACAACGGATTTTCATGTCCAAACTGCATTTATTTTGACAGTCTTCTTATAAAGGATAGTCCAGTTATACATCACTGGGTGGGGTGAGGTTCCCGCACCGCCAACACTTAAAACACAAATAAACTCCTGCCCGTCTAGGCGCTACCTAAACACAACACGTCCCTACCTCACTCATAGAGCTCAGTTCACACATCATATGCGGCTTTCCTCAGCCAACATCAACACTGCAGCCTCCAGGCTGTGGCAACTCCAGTACCTTTTGGGGGAGTGTGGCCCAGTAGTCCTCCAGACGCTGGGCGTGCAACCCTTGTTCTCTAGGTGTCGCTAGGTCCTCCAAACCTCAGGCTATTCAAAGCCTTGTGGCCCCTCAGTCCTCCTGACTGAGACCACACACACTGAGCCTCTGCTTCACAAAACAGTCTCGCTCTCCCTCCTCAGACTGACCTCCTCTGAGGCGCTTTATGGCAGCCTGATTACAGAAGGCCTCACCTGTGATCACCTCAGGTAGAAAGAAAAACCCGTACTGGAAGGGTGTGGACTGGGTACTCCCTCTACCAAGCCTAGCCACCAGTCCAAGTAAAATCCAGCCCAGAAAATGTATACAGAAATGTCTCAGCAAACTATGCTTTACTGGGGCTACTGTCACTCTCTGGATTGTATCTGTCTCACCATCTGAGGTACCTGAAGTGGGACAACACACCTTCCAGCACTGTTCGCATTACCACACTTTGTAAAGTGTCAAAAGGAAAAATAGGGTGGAGAGGAGTCATATAATATGCTAAATATGTGCAGAGTTGCTGCTGATTATCCTATCCTTTTGAATAGGTCATTAATATCCGATCAGTGGTCTGACAAACGCCAGTCCTGCCAATCAGCTGTCCTCAGCCGCCACCGGGAAACCCACAGTGGAGGAAGCTGGAAGCCGAAAGCTCCATCCACGGTCTAGCGGGTGTGCTGGGTTCCTGCAGCTCAGCTCCCACGGATCTTATATTGATGACCTATCCTAAAGAAAGGTCGTCCGTATCTAGAGCTTTGACTGCCCCTTTAAGACAAATCACAGTCCACATCACTGAACCCCGGGCTCCGGTTACGCGCTCGTCAGCAATGCTTTGTGTAAATATCACTGAGCGGCATTTATCAGTCGTGCCCCCAGTAGCAGTTTTAACGGCGTGATAAATGATCAGAATTTGTGGATCATGGCGATAACCGGCAAGTGGTAATGTGCCTTTAATGGGACGTATTCAGGTCCAGTACCTGGAGCGGCACGGCCTGTAATACAGCCCTGGTTGTGTCTCTACAGCTGCTGCTCCAGCTAGACAGCCGCCCCCATAATAAAGTGGAGGCAAAGTAGAATAAAACACAATCGGAAAATAAAACCTGATTAGGAAAAATTAAGTGTTGCAGTAAAAGTTTTTATTTAAAATATATTTTTAGCCTTTTTATATTAAAATAAAATATACATTCCTTTAAATCCCAAGTTGCAGAATGATGGCAGATATCAAAGGGCATCTCTCCCCAGGATCCTGGACTGTTGCAGATAAGAGGTCCAGATGGCTAATTTGTTATTTTCCTACTGCCTCCCATTTCCGCCTCGGTCAGCGCTCAAAGCTGCACTCCTTGTCAGGACTGCTCAGCGCATGCACAGGAGTCCTCTCTGTTCGGTCGGCCCAGCAGTCCTTACTGTGTATTTCAGTGCAGCTTTGAGCACTGACGGGGGAGGCAGTATCTGTGTATTCCTGCTGATAAGAGTCCAAGCTTGTGCCGACAGATTCCCTATTATGTATTGTGCAGCGTCTCGTGCCCGTTCTGTGTCTTGGTCTCGTTTTCCCAGAAATGTTTCAAATTAGTAAAATGGATCCGTGTAAAAGTCACTTTCTGCGGTTAGGTGGCGAAATTGCTCTATATATTACCGGTATATATTCTGCAACATAGGACCATCCAGAGTCATCCATCGGTTGCAGTTGCCCAATGTTTACATGACCGAAACTTGGCTGGAAGTTTCACAATATCGCTGTACAACTTGGGTCACGCGCGTTGAGGCACCGTCCAAGCCGCTGTGTAACCTAGGACTTGGGTGACAATAGCTTTATTAGGCGATCAGTGTTGCAAATGTGACTTTGCAAAGTAACTTTTTTTTTTTTTTTCACTTTTTGTTGCTCTCATTGTGGCAAAACCATTGCAGCGCCTTTTACACTATGCAAAGGGTGAAACATCCGGCATGTGTAATACATTCCTATTTTGCTGAGATTTCACATAAATGGCGGCAGTAATTGCAATATGACTGACGCGTGAATACAAATGTAATACTGTTAAGTGCTGCCAGCAGGTGGCGGCATTACTCTGCGATGCACCCTCCTGCTTAGGCTACATTCACACGAACGTATTTCGTTTCCGTGTCCATTCCATTTTTTTGCAGATTGGATGAGGACCCATTAATTTCAATGGGTCCGCAAAAAATGCGGACAGCACACAGTGTTCTGTCCGTTCCATAGCCCTGCAAAAAAATATAGAGCATGTCCTATTCTGTCCGTTTTGTGGACAAGAATAGGCATTGTTACAATGGATCCACAAAAATAACGGATGCAACACGGAGGTCACACGGACGTCATCCTTATTTTTTGTGGATCCGCATTTTGCGTACTCCAAATCATATATGGTCGTGTGAATGTAGCCTTATGAAGTGGGCTGCAGGAGGGGCCCAGAGGAGGTATTTCACATTGGGGGCGAGGGGTTGTGACCTGGGGTTGGTGGGGCAGATGTCTGATGCTATTATACGAGGTGCTGACTTTTGTGAGGGTGTTCCAATGTGCAGGCTGGTGTCCCCCTTGTGGGGAGTCTGAAAGTTGTGAAGTGTGTACATACATGGGTATAGAAACGCAAGCATCTAAAGATAATGCACCTTTTATTCCTATAGGGGGCGCTCTCATTAGTGAATACAGAAATAATTACAACTTGTGGATGAGACAATTGGCATTAATTACACTATCGCGCCATAGAATTGCAGCGTCCAGGTCTAGTATTTGTCAGGGAGATCTTTAGGCCTGTAGTGATTGGGGTCCCGGCCGCTCCGCCCCCACTCGTTTGCTCTCTGATCTGCAGCGCTGTCCTCGGCCCCTCTTCCGCTGCCTGACGTCTGAATGGATTCTCTTGCATCACTAGGGAAAGATGGGAATAATTGCAGACTGAGTACAGGTTTACACTCGAATATGTCACTTTGCTTTAGTAGTATTGTCTACTCCAGTCATAGCCAAAGCTGCATTCAAAATGTTGCTAGTTTTACTGGTGGGACAATGTATAGACAGTGGTTTGCAATCTGTGGGCATGCACCGCTGCAGACCACTACTGAGCATGCTTTGCTGTGGTGTCTTCTGGGAGTTGTAGTTACTAATGACTCTTAAGAAGACTACATGTCCCAGAATGACCTTGATGGTTTCTATAAAGATAGGGCCACGTACCTTATAATCCTGGCTGCCCACTCTCCACCACTCCCTCTCTGTGCGGCATCGTAATTCCCCCGGGCATGGAAATACTTGTCTGAATTCTTCCAGTTGGCATCTCTCATATCTTTATAGGCTCGAGCCATGTCCCAGGATCCTGCAACACGTTAAAGGGAACCTGTCACCGGGATTTTGTGTATAGAGCTGAGGACACGGGTTGCTAGATGGACGCTAGCACATCCGCAATACCCAGTTCCCATAGCTCTGTGTGCTTTTATTGTGTTAAAAAAATAATGATTTGATACATATGCAAATTAACCTGAGATGAGTCCTGTATGTGAGATGAGTAAGGGACAGGACTCATCTCAGGTTAATTTGCATATGTATCAAATCATTATTTTTTTTACACAATAAAAGCACACAGAGCTATGGGAACTGGGTATTGCGGATGTGCTAGCGTCCATCTAGCAACCCGTGTCCTCAGCTCTATACACAGGATCCCGGTGACAGGTTCCCTTTAAAGAATACAAGTCGAACTGTTGCCAGCCATTAGCTGCCATGTTGATGTATCGTACTCCGCATGTGCCTGCAGACACTAGGAGTAGTAGTCAAAGAGCAACATACTGAAGACCCCTCCTCAGAACAACTTACCTTGACCGGCTTCTTTAACAAATCTGGCACCGTCCTTTATTTTCCTGCCGGCGCCTGCTAGCCAGTCTAAGACTTGTGCATGAGCCACAGCCATAGACAGGACCAGCACAAGGAGCAGCGGGACCTTCATTAGGATCTGCCGGGATGTTCTTTTCTGGCAGAAAGATAAAGTAGACAAAAATCTAATTTAGTAAATCTGCTTATTTTGCTTTTGTCCATGGACTGTGGTTGATGCTGCAGTTTATCCCGTAGATATTAATTACATGTTTTTTTTTTACAGATCCTGAGTTACATCCTGTATTATACTCCAGAGCTGCACTCACTATTCTGCTGGTGCAGTCACTGTGTACATACATTACTTATCCTGTACTGATCCTGAGTTACATCCTGTATCTTACTTCAGAGCTGCACTCACTGTATACAGTGACTGCCCCAGCAGAATAGTGAGTGCAGCTCTGAAGTAAGATACAGGATGTAACTCAGGATCAGTACAGGATAAGTAATGTATGTACACAGTGACTGCACCAGCAGAATAGAGAGTGCAGCTCTGGAGTATAATACAGGATGTAACTCAGGATCAGTACAGGATAAGTAATGTATGTACACAGTGACTGCACCAGCAGAATAGAGAGTGCAGCTCTGGAGTATAATACAGGATGTAACTCAGGATCAGTACAGGATAAGTAATGTATGTACACAGTGACTGCACCAGCAGAATAGAGAGTGCAGCTCTGGAGTATAATATAGGATGTAACTCAGGATCAGTACAGGATAAGTAATGTATGTACACAGTGACTGCACCAGAAGAATATACATTACTTATCCTGTACTGATCCTGAGTTACATCCTATATTATACTCCAGAGCTGCACTCTCTATTCTGCTGGTGGAGTCACTGTGTACATACATTACTTATCCTGTACTGATCCTGAGTTACATCCTGTATTATACTCCAGAGCTGCACTCACTATTCTGCTGGTGCAGTCACTGTGTACATACATGACTTATCCTGTACTGATCCTGAGTTACAGCCTGTATTATACTCCAGAGCTGCACTCACTATTCTGGTGGAGTCACTGTGTACATACATTACTGTTGATCCCCATAACAAACTCGGGAAGTTTTCAACTGCAGAATTATAAATGCAGCTCTGGAGTATAGTGCAGTTTTGCTTGTTCCTATAAATAAGTATGTAGTGCAGCTTCTCACCTTGTTAGTGATGTGGAGTCTTCTCCTGGGTCCTGGATTTGCTTCCTCTTATTATTGCTGCTATTTATTTCGGTTGCTGGTTAATTATTGCACCAATAGGAATCCTGGAAAATCCACCTTTTTGTTTTCCTGATGGCCGGTGCCAGAATTTCCAGTAATCTGTTATGCATATGTGGAAATTTCTTCCGGAAAGTCTCCATTCACCTTGTATTGAGCTGCAATGTGTGGTAAGGGGGGGGGGGGGGGCGTCTCTATATGGGATGGGACTTTGTATTTTGCAGGGGGCTTGGGGGGGAGGGATGTGATTATCCTCTGGGAATTTCCACTCCGGGTTTCCCACTGAGTGTTAATGTTCAGTGTAGGAGAACACTGCAGGGTCCGCCAGCCTTTGTGAAACTACGACCCCCAATATACCCATGCTTCCTTCATACTTCATAGTCTACAAACTGTGGCTCTCCAGCTGTTGTGTAACTACAACTCCCAGCATGCCCTAGATTCCTGCATATTGTACTTTCAAATGCACGGAGAAGCCTTTTCTGTGGCTCTCCAGGTGGAACAACAACTCCTAGCATGGTGAGAGTTACATGACTGCTGGATACCCACAGAATGCAGACTGCTGCTCTAGAGGAAGCATGGCAGGACACCATGGCCTCTGTCACGACACACAGACATATTGACTTCAATAGAAAAAAACGCCTTCCAAGTTTGGCGCGCTTCCCAGCACCTGTGGTCATGTGACTACGACAGCCGAATTGCTGCCTGCTGGGGTGACCATATAACATTACTGTCAGCGTTAGGTCGCAGCAGTCACGTGAATGCTGCATCGGGTTATGCCGTCTTGGCGATATGTCATCTGACTAATCTTTATCCGCTCCCCTTCCACAGTGGCGCTCCTCAGCACCGGTCGTCGGGGGACTGCAGGTCCTTGACCAGCAGGAGGTTGGGGGGCGCCACTGTGCACGGAAAAACAGTAAAGGAGGTCCAGCGCTAAACCAGAAGGGCAGCTTCTTTATTCTCTGTGTCATCGGGGACCTGAACCAGTCATAAAGTGATTGATTGGGCCATTCCTTCTAAAGGGGTTCTGCCCAGCTTTCAAAACTGTGCATACGGGACACGTGTCAGATCGGTGGCGGTCCAACTGCTGCGACTCCTGCTGATTACGATAAATGGGGGGGGGGGGGGCACAGCCGCTCCATTCATCCTCTATGGGACTGGCTGAGATAGCTGATGAGCACAGTCCCCACTACCTCCAGCAGTCTTATAGAGAACACGTGGATGACTGCGGGTGTGTGTGGTCTGCCTCTCCATTCATGCAGGGGACGGGCACCGACCATGTAATTGTTTGGGGTTCCTGCAGTCAGACCCCCAACGATCGTAAAACGTGGCACGTGGCATGAACTCCATCCAACCTATAGCCTCTGGTGCTGGTCTGTGCAGGCCACGGGC
Source organism: Bufo gargarizans (assembly GCF_014858855.1). Lineage (NCBI taxonomy): Eukaryota > Metazoa > Chordata > Amphibia > Anura > Bufonidae > Bufo > Bufo gargarizans. Next base: position 9,549,285 of record NC_058089.1, on the reverse strand, counting down.
ACCGCAGATCTCTCCGGACTGGTTGGACTGAATATTTGGTTGACGTTTATTGAGACCTTCGGTCACACAAATAAGATTTCGTCACAGTAAATACTCTACATCTGATTTCCAGTTATTATAACTTTTTATTTAGAGTCGTTATCTGGCTTTTGTGGTTTTAATAAGGGAATTGGCCGCTGCTTTTGCTTGTTTAGAGCCTCTGCCAGCCTTTTGGGTTTTATCTGCTTCACGACATCGGAGAAGATCCTCTCGGTTGATTCTCGTCTTTATTCATCGAGTTTCTGGATGCATCTAATAATCCTCGGGCTCTTGCTGTCGCCTGTAATGATCAATATATGGATTTGTGTCACATCACTCTGCATATTGTGTGCAAATACGTAAAAACGTCAAGACGTGCGTCAGTTGTCATGACCTATACTGGAGATTCCTGACTCCCCAGTACACACGCATGCTTGGCTGCATATGCATGTTTTTTTTCAATGGGGAAATTGGGAAAGAAGCCTCTGCCCGCATCTTTCGCCAATCACCCCTGCCCCCTCTGTCCTGCTCCAGCTACCTCTCTTCCTGGCTTTTCTCCCCTTAGAACAGAAGGATCAGGCATTTATTATCTAGAGAAAGTTCATACAAGACACTTACTAATGTATTGTGATGCTGGCTGGATTCATTTTTCCATCACATTATGCACTGCTCGTTTCCATGGTTACGGCCACCCTGCAATCCAGCAGCGGTGGCCATACTTGCACACTATAGACTATATAAAAAAACACCAACCTATGTACACTCCCATAGTCCCGGCCACCAGAGAGGCAGACACAATTTTTTCTATAGTGTATAAGCACGACCACCACTGCTGGATTGCAGGGTGGTCGTAACCATGGAAACGAGCAGTGTATTATGTGATGAAAAAATGAATCCAGCCAGAAAAGGAGGCTATATGGAGAATAACTATACATTAGTAAGTGTCTTGTATTAACTTTCTCTAGATATTAAATGCCACTTGCTGAAGTGAGAGACAACCCCTTTAAGAGCTTTTGGTCTCTTATTACAGATAGAGCAGCGGGGGAGGGCTCCTGCTGGAACCAATCTATTTTATGGCAGTGAGAAGCTTAATATCAGTAGAAACAACCCAAAAAGTTACATCCTCATGGGAAATGTTTTAGCCATTTGTCCAATTACGATAAACTTTTTGGGTAGAACGATCATTTTTTTTGTCATACAGGTATTTGGGGGGAGGCTGTCTGTTGGTGGGGGACTTATACATGCATCTCTATCGTATGTAGGGCCGCTGTGATATTTTCCTTTACCTTCGCTGTCCAGAGTTTCTGCCTCGTCTACCACCGTATTGTGATCCATATTGACCACCTCTGCCCGATTCCTCCTCTTCTCCATCGTAGTCTGATCCATAGCCATTTCTGCCTGATCCAGCTCCTTGACCAAATTTCTTGCGTGTTCCTCCACATCCTCCTGATGATGAGCCGAATCTCTGCCCTTTACCTAAAAACTTCTCTGCAAGACCTTTTAATGGGCACTTTGTACCATCCCCGGAGCCTGGAACTGAGCCAAACTTCTGGACCAAACCAGAGAGCAGATCTTGTAGTTGTCCCCTCGATAACCCAAACTGTTGGGCCAGTCCGAAGAGCTGTTCTTGGAGTTTTCCTGGATCTCCAGCAAACTTCTGGCCAAGGCCTAAGAGCTTCTCTATAAAACCACCTTGTAATTGGTTTGGTAGGCCTAATGACTGTGTTAGTTCAGAGAGATGACCCATTATTCCACCCTGCGCTCCTTTTTGATGTCTGCAGCCTCCTCCTCCTCCTCCTCCTCCAGACGGCCCACCATAGTCTCCTGAGAAGCCATGTTAACAGTGATATGATAGACTGCCATATACTTAGAAAATAATAATCATTTCATGTAATTATCAAATATAAACCACAGTTACTGACAATTACTTCTTCATTACATGTCCCAATGGGTACCATCATAAACTGACGCTATAAGCTGTGCTGTCCCCACAAGAAGCATCTTACCTGGAACAGTCTGAGCTCTCTCTCTTAGAGTTGCAAATCCCCTGCATAGACATTGAATTAGAGGCTAACATCCTGCAGGCCTGTAGCCACCACTAGGGGGAGCTCATGGCATACTGCCTTATGATTAATAGCAAGCGCAATCTAGTGAAACAGCGCCACTCTCACCATGGGTTGTGTCTGGTATTGCACTATTTAAAGGGAACCTGTCGCTAGTTTTATGGTGTCCTAACTATGGGCAACATAAATAAGTGACTGATTCTCTTAGCAAAATGCTGGGTCACTTTCTTTAATTGACCAAGTCAATCTGCCAACATCTTGTATTGAAAAGCTCCAGCTGATAATGATGAGTCCTGAATATTCATGAGCTCCTGACTCTCCCCGCCCACCTGCTGCTGAATGACAGTTATTTTCCACATGAATCAGCAGCAGGTGGGCAGGGGAGTGCCAAAGCTCTGAATTAAATATACGCTGGACTCAATGACATCACGCTGGACTCAAATCAGCTCATTGGCATGCGGCATCTTTGTGTATATATTATGAGGTAACCATCTGTCACACCAGTAAGTGAATACATCTAAGGTACTTTGTAGTAGTTAATGATTGTATATAATTAGTTAGATTATAATTAAATATCCACATGACAGGTTCCCTTTAAGTGAAGGAAACTGAGCTGCCATATCGGACATACCTCAGGACACTTCCATTGGCTATCAGTAGGGCATCTAACTAGGTAAGTTTGGGTGGTATAAAAGGTCTGCAGGGGGGGTATACCTTTATTGAATTCCCTGGTAAAGCTTTTGGAATTATAAAAGGAATAAAGAAGAATCTAATTATCTTAAGGGTTTAGATATTGATGACTTCTCCTCAGAATAAGTCATCAATATCAGATCAGTGGGGGTCCGACACGCCTGCTACACAGTGGATGGATACTTGGGTTACCGACTCTGCCCGAAACAGCTATTCAGTGGACAGAACCAGAAGCCCAAGTTTCCATCCACTGTTTACTGGCTATTCATGTGAATGTGGCATACCCAAACCAGTCTGATCCCGATGACCTATCCCCAAGATCGTAGAAGAAGAAAAAATATAGTGGCTCACCCGTTTCAATTTCTGGATCTAGGTGCGCTGTTATCAGACTGCCCCCACAGTAAGTCCAAAATTATGTTTAAAAGTGTTAACAGAAAACCAGTATTTTATTATACCAAGTGTAAATAGATCAATACAAACAAAAATATATAAAAAATGAATAAAAATAAATTGGTAGATATTTACATTACAAGTACACGTCACAAATTAGCTGTCAATTGTAAGTTCTTCTATGTTACTCAGTCAAATACAAACTGACTGCCAGTGTTACATAGGACTGTGCTAGATGTAGGCTGGCACTCAGGCTGGGTTCACTCCTGAGAGTATCCGATAAGCGCTGTTTACAGGCGTTTTTATTGGGCGTTTTTGAGGCGTACTTTGGGGCGTTTTTGTATTTTGGAAACGTGCGTCGTACGCGCGTTCTTGCTATTGACCACAGAGGTGTACAATGAAAAACAGAGGTGTTACGCGCGACAATACACCCCAAAGAAGCTCCTGTACCTCTTGGGGCGTAGGGCGTTTTACAGCGCGTTCGTACTCGCTGTAAAACGTTCAGATGAGAACCATGCCCATAGGGAAACATTGGTTTTTGCCTGTTGTGCGTTTTACAGCGCGTAGGAACGCGCTGTAAAACGCTCAGGTGTGAACCCAGCCTAATAGTGTAACTAAGCAAGACAGGGACACATCCTGAACCAATATACACCGGATAGTTAGAATCAAAGACAAGAACACTAATCATAAAAAGTGAAGAGAGTCATAAAAAACTAGCTCTGTGTACCTAGTTCATCCAATAATCAGGCTACTTTCACACTAGCGTTTAAGTTTTACGGTATTGAGATTCGTCATAGGGGCTAAATACGGGAAAAAAACGCTTCAGTTTTGTCCCCATTCATTGTCAATAGGGACAAAACTGAACTGAACAGAACGGAGCGCTCCAAAATGCATTCCATTCCGTTTAGTTGCGTTCCCATACCAGAGAGAAAACCGCAACATGTTGAAGTTTGCTTTCCATCCTGGGATGCGGAGCAAGACGGATCCGGCATTACCCACAATTCGAGTCAATGAGGACAGATCCGTTTTTTCTGACACAATAGAAAATGGATCCGTCCTCCACTGACTTTCAATGGAGTTCATGACGGATCCATCTTGGCAATGTTGCAGATAATACAACCGGATCCGTTCATAACAGATGCAGACGTTTGTATCATCAGTAACGGAAGCGTTTTTGCTGAACCCTGCCGGATCCAGTAAAAACGCTAGTGTGAAAGTAGCCTAAATGTGTGTTCAATTTAATGGATCACGTTTGGAAGGAAATTTAAAAGAATTATGGCTATTAAGGGTTACATATGTTTTACACCTACATGGAGTAACATTAATTTAAGAGAAGTTCAAAAGATTAAGCACTATGTGAATTGGGAAATAAAGGAGTTCGATGGTTGTCACAATGGTTTGAAGATTTTGTAACATTGAGACAAGAATTTTGGATAAAGATTTCTTTAAATACTTGTAATTCAGGGATGCAATTGATTCAGCACAGGCAGATTCTCAAAAATATAAAAAGGCTCCGATGGAAAATATAAAACAGTTTTTGGATAACAAAAGAAAAAGGGAGTATTTCAAGAAGATATAGAGTATTGATAAAAATGAAACGGGGTAAGATAAAAATTCTGGCTAAGGAGAAATGGAAAAGAGATATTGGAGGAATATCGGAGGAACAGTGGGAAGATATATTAAGGAATAGGCCCATGGGGTTTCCCAGTTCTTCTTTATTCATAGACTGTACCGCTCTCCAGTGTTGCTTAAAAGGATGGGTCTGAAATCCTCGGATGAATGTTCTAGATGTGGTATGGAAGAAGCAGGGCTTTATCATTTAGTTTGGAGGTGTCCCAAATTGTGAGATCCAGTTGCTTGTATATTGGGAGGTACATTACAATTCCTCCTTTCAAGAATGGATAGGAGGGTACTCTGTAAACTTCTATTTCAGGCAAGACTTGTTATAGTTTAAAAGTGGATTAAGAAGGACCCACCCTTGATAGTGGACTGGAAGAGGTCAGTGGAGAATATGATAAAGATGGAGCGGAAAGTATATAATAATAGAGGAGAGAAGGACTATTTTGATAAAGTTTGGAAACGTTGGTTAAACAATAAGGTATTATTACTAGATTACTAGTTGTTGTTTTTTTCGTTTTTTTTTCGTTTCTCTTCTCTCTCTCTGTGATAGGTGGGGGTCGGGTAAAATAGGGAATGGAAAAATATCTGTTTGTTGTGTATATTTATCTATTATGTGAATTTTTGTATCTGAATAAAAAGATAAAAAATAAAAGTATAAATAAACGTTAGGCAAAAAAGCGTTTTTTGACACTTTCCCCAATAGAGGTCAATTAGTGGGGAGGTAGGATAAGAAGCCTTTATTGTTCATTTATCAAGAATAAAAGAACGAGTATAATGATAATGAACAAGTAAAATATGTCTAATCATTGGCCCTTGAGTGTTAAAAATGTATAGGTCCACAGTACTTAGGAACAGAGAATTTGTTTATCTTTATTTATATTTTTAATCTATACCATTTTTTTTCTTATTTTTGAAGAAATGTATATAAAATATACCAAAAATATATTGAAAACGCAAATGCGTCCTCGGTCATACGTGGAATAGGACTGGTGTAACAAAATGGATATCTCTATAATTTGCAAAATACAACATGTTGCGGTTTGCTCTCCGGTCGCACTAAACGTAACAATGCATTTTGGAGCACTCCGTTCTGTTCAGTTTTGTCCCCATTGACAATGAATAGGGGCAAAACTGAAGCGTTTTTTTTCTGTATTGAGCCCCTAGGACGGAACTCAATACCGGAAAACTTAAACGCTAGTGTGAAAGTAGCCTTAACCAAATCGGAATGATTATTGGATGAACTAGGTACACACAGAGCTCGTTTTTTATGACTCGCTTCACTTTTTATGATTTTTATGATTTATGTTCTTCTCTTTGGATCTAACTGTCCGGTGTATATTGGCTCAGGATGTGTCCCTGTCTTAGTTACACTATAGGTGCCAGCCTACATCTAGCACAGTCCTATGTAACACTGGCAGTCAGTTTGTATTTGACTGAGTAAAATGTAAAAATTTGTGACGTGTACTTGTTTTTAAACTTTTTTTTTAAATGTAAATATCTGCCAATTTATTTTCGTTTTTTTAAAATATATTTTTATTGTTTGTTTTGATTTATTTAAACTTGGTATAATAAAGTACTGGTTTTTGGTACAGTTCCCCCAGTGATTGAGTGCCAATCCTGAAGATAGTTATCAATATCTAAATCCTGGAAACCCCCTTTAATAGCACTCATACCCTGATCTGAGAGGTGCAATTCATGCAGCACTATTAAAGGGACCGGACAGAGGAAGCTATCAAAGTGATTAGCACCAGTTTTGGGGCAAACAAATATTTCATATATATCATATTTGCGCAATAATTTCTGAATTTTCACTTTCTGCTGCTGTTCAAAAAGCGACTGGGATTTATTAGGAGGCGAGGTAACGTTTAAATTTTTTTTAATTAAGTTCTGTGACCGAAACTGAAGCAGAAATGCAGCCGGGGCTGTGCCAAATTTATTAAAGTAGACCTATACCTTAGGTGAGACCATGACCATGCAGCCCCGCTTCTCGGATCGCTGTGGTCGGGGGTTTCCAGCATGTACAGCCACACAACGTATGTGGGATCTGTAACTGCTGCTGGAGAAGCCGAACAGAGCAGATGAACCCGGCAGCGCAGAGCGCCCTGAGGAGCGGTGCTGAACGATCATGGTTTCTCCAAAGGTTTACCTCTTCATCAGACACCCAGCATGTTGTACTCCAGCGCTGTTCAGTTTAAAGGAGTTGTCCTTCCTAAATACAAAATTGACAGTGGGAAACGGCATAAAAAAAAAAAAAAATAATCAATCCCGCTGTTTCAGTGACGCTGCTCCTGTTTTTTCCAGACTGAAAGAAATGATCTCCTATACCTTTATTATAAGCTGGGACCGTTGAGCCTCTGTGGTCATGTGCCATTCACTGCTGACATCATCATCATTTCTGGTCTGTTGGGGTTAGGAACTACGGACCTGGAACAGTGGCACTTTTTTTTTAAATACATTTTGTTGCCTGTAATTATTTTTCTTGTTGTTTTGGTCGGGCAACCCCATTTAGGCCAGTCTTCATCTCCCCCCATATGTATAAAAAAAAATCTGATTGTGTGTATAGGAAGCACCCTCCAAAGTGCCCCCGTGATCACTAAGTCTTGTTTGGGCACCAATTTGCTTTTGTCATCATTTTTCACTCACCTTCATCTCCATACCCATTTTGCTGACCATAGCGTCTGCACTCCGCAGGATGTAGGATCATGATGAGCAGCACCACACAGAATATGGACTTCATTGTAATTTGGATCTCTTTGGGATAAAACGTTTCAATATTTAACACGCGTCCGTGTCACCACTAGTCTATATACAGATATAACTACATAAACAGTTTTATATATTACATTACCTATCCTGAGTTACATCCAGTATAATACTCCAGAGCTGCACTCACTATTCTGCTGGTGCAGTCACTGTGTACATACATTACTTATCCTGTACTGATCCTGAGTTACATCCAGTATAATACTCCAGAGCTGCACTCACTATTATGCTGGTGCAGTCACTGTGTACATACATTACTTATCCTGTACTGATCCTGAGTTACATCCAGTATAATACTCCAGAGCTGCACTCACTATTCTGCTGGTGCAGTCACTGTGTACATACATTACTTATCCTGTACTGATCCTGAGTTACATCCTGTATTATACTCCAGAGCTGCACTCACTATTCTGCTGGTGGAGTCACTGTGTACATACATTACTTATCCTGTACTGATCCTGAGTTACATCCTGTATTATACTCCAGAGCTGCTCTCACTATTCTGCTGGTGCAGTCACTGTGTACATACATTACTTATCCTGTACTGATCCTGAGTTACATCCTGTATTATACTCCAGAGCTGCACTCACTATTCTGCTGGTGCAGTCACTGTGTACATACATTACTTATCCTGTACTGATCCTGAGTTACATCCTATATTATACTCCAGAGCTGCACTCATTATTCTGCTGGTGGAGTCACTGTGTACATACATTACTGATGCTGTACTGGTCCTGAGTTACATCCTGTATTATACTGCAGAGCTGCACTCACTATTCTGCTGGTGTAGTCACTGTGTACATACATTACTTATCCTGGGTTACATCCTATATTATTCTCCAGAGCTGCACTCACTATTCTGCTGGTGCAGTCGCTGTGTACATACATTACATTACTTATCCTGTACTGATCCTGAGTTACATCCTGTATTATACACCACCAGCAGAATAGTGAGTGCAGCTCTGGAGTCTGTGTACATACATTATATTGCTTATCCTGTACTGATCCTTTTAATTAAAAAAGTGTCAGGAAGGTTTTTAAGAACAATTTCAGCATCTTGTCCAATACTTGATGTCATGTATGAAGTAACTTACTGTTGCAGGAGAGTCACTGGTGGGATGACGGGATGCGTCTTCTCCAGCACATTTATAAAGCCTTTGTCAGGTGTCTGCATTATATAATGTATGAGGAGGGACGGGTGGGTTGTGTTTGGCTGAATGTCGTCTTCTACTTTATTATTGTTGTTTGTTTTCTGTTATTCAGGGATTTTCGTGTTTTGGGCGTTTTCTGTGCCAGACTGAAATGTCAGTTGATTAGCAGAAGGTATTAAGTATCAGCTGAGCTGATCCAAGATTTAATAGGTTTTATGTAGATATATTAAAGGAGACAGAAGCCTAAAATTACAGCTTATAATAGTATAGTACAGAGGTGGGCAAACTTTTTGACTCGTGGGCCACAATGGGTTCATATTATTGGACCCGGGGGTCAGACCAAGAGTAGATGGATGGGGCGTTTGTGTGAATTAATATAAATTAAATTTAGTAATATTAAAGGTGTAGTTTAATTCAAGGTAGAAAAGCATAAAAAGTTATTGTACAACACTTTTATGCAATGTATTTCTTTCATAACATAGTATGTATAACTCGCCTTCAATTTTAGTGGGAACAGTGTTGTTGGTCTCCCTTTTTTGCGAAGGCATCAAAGTCTGGAGTTAGCTTTGTTGTTGCATAGAGCCCCCAATAATGAGTGCCAGTATATAGGGCTCCCAGTAGATGCCCCCATAGTGCTCCCCCCCCCACTTCTCCATAGAGCCCGCCAATAATAAGTGCCAGTACATAGGGCCCCCCAGTAGATGCCCCCATAGTGCTCCTTCCCCTCTTCTCCATAGTGCCCCCCCATATTGTGCCAATATATAGGGCCCTCATAGTGCTCCTTCCCCTCTTCTCCATAGTGGCCCCCATAGTGCTTCCCCCTCTTCTCCATAGTACCAATCCATATTGTGCCAGTATATAGGGCCCCCACCCCCTTCTTGCCACAGTATACTATAAATAATAAAAACAATGAACACATATACTTACCTTATGCTGCTATCAGTGATGCGATGCAGACCTCTTCCGGCCTGTGTCCCACTCTGTACGGCTCAGGCGGCGAAATGACGTCATCGCGCCGCCTGCACTGGCCTCTGATAGGCTACAGGCACTAGGCTGCTCCTCCGCACCATTCATCTGTATCGCTGTCCTGAGGACGGTGATACAGATGAATATGGAGATGAGCGCTTCTCCTGCTGCCTCTGAACAAAAAGGGCCCCCCTGCGGCGCTGGGCCCTGCTGATGGCGCCTCCCTCTTCTGTCCTCCTCGCCCAGCTGTAGAAACGGCCCTGGGAGGAAGCATGTAATCCGTAAGCCGCAATCCTCAATCGCCGCCTGAACTCCACCCCGGCTCCGTCACATAAGCAGCTCTGCTGGCCGGATAAAAAGATTCGCCGGGCCGTAGTTTGCCCGTCACTGGTATAGTAGCATTATAAGAGGAGCAGATATATCGGTCACATACAGTATATGGATGTAAATGTCCTCAGACATTCTCAGCGCTGGAGATATGTGACAAAGTAGCGATCATGGGGAAATGGTTTTGTAAACCACCCGTGCCTGTGGGAGAAGTGCCGATACCAGTGGTAAAGGAAGACTTGAACAAAGCATAGCATTGTGGATGTGCGATCCAGTTCTGCTTTTCTCCCCCTGATACGTTGTTTGAATCTTCCTTCTTTACCACTGGTATCAGCACTCGTCCCATTCGGCGCAGGTGGTTTTAATTTCGCAGAAGTCTGCATGGAAGTAGTCATTGACCTGTAGCCCCTGATAGCAATGGACATGTTGTGTTAGACAACTGTTCACATGGTGCAGTACGGCGTGGTGGCCTTTGTTTTTGTGGCGGTGGGTTGGTGGGACCCAGTGTCATGGGTGGCATTGTCAGACAGCAGGGCTGCTGTTGGACTCCTGGGTCCCGCCGCCTACTAGGGCAGTGCCGCTTTGTCACCGCATTGTGCTGCGCCTTTTTGTCAGAGTAGGTCCCACTCAAAGAGGCGACCTTGGCGTGGTGAGTGGGCTTATGCCTTTTGATCAAAATGTTCACTAATGCCTCATTTAGGATGTAGTATGGGGGGCTGTACACTTTAATATAGCACTGAGAAGCGAGTTTAATTAGCTCAAAGCATAGCATTGTGGATGTGCGATCCAGTTCTGGTTTTCTCCCCCTGACATCCTGTATCATACTCCAGAGCTGCACTCAATATTCTGCTGGTACAGTCACTGTGTACATATATTACTTGTCCTGCAGTTCCTGTACTGATCCTGAGTTACATCCTGTATTATACACCAGAGCTGCACTCACTATTCTGCTGGTGGAGTTACTGTGTACATATATTACTTATCCTGAGTTGCGTCCTGTATTATACTCCAGAGCTGCACTCCTTATTCTGCTAGTGGAGTCACTGTGTACATACCTTACATGACTTGTACTGGTTCTCATCAGAGACAGCCTTATGACCCTCAACATCTTGTGAGCTTCGTTTCTACTACATCAAAAGACTGATACTTCCCAGTAGTGTGCAGAATTATAACTGCAGCTGTGAAGTATAGTACTGAGGGAGGTTTATGGCACTTTATTCACTACTGTGGCCTGATAATAAGTCATGGGAATAGGTAGACTGCTATATATGTGACCACTGGTGGGTAATAAGTTATTGAAATACATTTCTTGGGGTGCTGAGGCCTTGATATTTCAGCTCATATGATGTACAGTCGGGTTGGTAACAGTTTGAGCTTTAACTTTGTGTTTCTCTCTCCAGAGAAAGAGAAGGTTGACTCCAGCCCGAATGTCCTGGAACCGTTGTGTGATATGGATCGGAACCCCTCACCCCCGACTAGTGACGATGAAGAGGGACAGACGGAAGACTCCATAGGGAGCACTGTATACAGCAAGCACTGGTTCTTCAGCACGCTGACCACGCTCATCGAGGTGATGTAACAGCAGAGTGTGAACATTGCTGACCCATACGTAGGATTATACATCAATATTAGATCAGCGGGTGTCTGAATCCCAGAACCCCCACCAATCGGCTCCGGGCTCCAATGCTCTGAGTCTCATTCAGTGTTTTCCAGGTGTAGCGCCATACTTTTCTTAATGGCTGTGGGTGGTACTGCAGCTCTGTCTCATTGAAGTAAATAAGACTGAGTTGTACCGAGCACCACCATTAAGAAAAGATGGTGCTCTCCTGACTGCCTAATGTAAATTTATATTGGGTATTTAAAGATGGCGCCGGGGTGCCTGCTGTTTTAAACATCAAACACACGGGGCTAATGTATGCGATCGACAACGCTGTGTGCGGCAGCCTCGGTCCTCCTGAATGATCCGAGGCTACCGCACATAGGCTCCTTTGGAGACCCTGCCAGTGGCAGAGCTCACGTAGTGAAATGCTCATAGACTCCAAAGCCACTGCATTGAAATCTGAGAGCAGTAATCTAATGATTTCTTCGTTAAGTTCCCTATGCAAACTATTAAAATGTGTAAAAAAAAAAAAAATAAAAAATATATATAAAAGTTCAAATCACCCCCCTTTCCCTAAATATAAAAGTTCAAATCACCCCCCCTTTCCCTAAAAGTAAAATAAAAATACAAAAAAAACCAATCATCATAGGCATTGCCATGTGCAAAAACGCCCGTACTATTAAAATATTTATTCCATGTGAGAAACGGTGAAATGAGAGAAAAGAAAAAAAGAAAAAGAAATGCCGATTCGCTTCACGTCCCACATAAAATTGAATAAAAAGTGATCAAAAAGCCACACATACTCCAAAATAGTATCAATAAAAAGTGCAGATCGGCCCGCAAAAAATTAGCCCTCACCCAGCTCTGTACACATAAATACAAGTTATAGGGGGGGCAGAATATGGCAGGGATCATCAACCTTTAGCACTCCAGCTGTGGTGAAACTACGACTCCCAGCATGCACACTTGCCTAGCAGTTTTCAGAACTCCCATAGAAGTGAATGGAGCATGCTGGGAGTTGTAGTTTCACCACAGCTGGAGTGCCGAAGGTTGCTGACCGCTGGAATATTGCAATGAAAAGATTATTATTATTTTTTTTAAGGTCTTAATTTTTTTTATTCAGTATTAAAATGGAAGAAAAACTATACAAATGTGGTATCGCCATAATGTTACTGACCTGGAGAATGAAGAGGAAGGGTCAGTTTTACTGCATAGGGAACACTGTAAAAACACAATCTGACAATGGGAGCACTGACTGGATAGAGTGAGTCTGTGCAGGGACACCCCCAACTGGTAACGCCCCTCTGTACCCTTACTGCAGACTGCTAGCAATTCATTCATAACTTCTAGCAGGAATAATAAAGTAATGGTGCAACATACAGACATAAGAATAGATGTTCCAGAATTGCTGTTACATGGGGAATGCATGGAGCTATTAAACCAGGCCTGTCAGGAACGGGTTTTGTGATTTTATTTTTTGCACAAACTTACGATAGACATGGCAAAAAACCGACGCCTATGAATACACCTACAGTAATGTCTTTGCAGGAAGTAGAGATTGGTAAGATGCTACACACATATTGGTAGATGACCGCCATTGTATTCCCTTCAGTTCGTCACAAAGAAAGACAAATCCCAGGCCGAGGATGATGAAGACGAGATCTCGGGGGAGCTGGATGAAGACATGGAAAATGACATTTGTAAAGTTTGGGACATGTCTATGAATGAGGTATGGAGACGCAGGAGGTGACAGACCGCTAGAGGAAGGAGCTCCCGGCCGCGCACACCTTTCACGTAGAGAAATTACCTAGTGAGAGGAGTAGAATTCCCCAGCAGCACAGAGTATTTCACGTAGAGAAATTACCTAGTGGGAGGAGCAGCAGCAGCACAGAGTATTTCAGATGAAGAGTGTGCAGATCTCATGGGAGGTCACAGGTTGAGGGGAGCACAGAGTATTTTAGGAGAGTAGTGGGCTGATATTGTGTAAGGTGCACAGTCTCTAGCAGCACAGAGGATTTCAGGAAAGCAGTGTGCTGATCATGTGTGATATATAGACCACCTAGCCAAGTCAAAGAATTAGATGATCTACTAGTTGAGGAAATGGCTAAAATGACATTGAAGGGGGAAGTTATCATTATGGGAGACTTCAATCTTCCTGATGTAAACTGGAAAACCAAAATAGCTAGTTCTGCCAGGAGCACAGATATTCTAAATTCTCTACTGGGATGTGGCCAAAATCATTAAAAACAAAAAGCATTTAGTAATTATAAAAAAAAAAAATGAGGATGACAGGCAAATTTATAAGATTAGGCAGAGAGAGGCCAAACAAGTTATAAGAGCTTCTAAAGCACAGGCAGAAGAGAAATTAGCTCAGTCAGGGGAAAAAGGACGATAAGGCATTCTTCAGATACATAAATGAAAAAAGGAAACTAAAACAAGGAATTACCAAATTACAAACAAAAGAAGGAAGGTTTATGGGAGAAGATAAAGAACTAGCTGACTGCCTCAATGAATACTTCTGTTCAGTTTTTACAAAGGAAAATGAAGGAAAAGGACCTCAGTTAGGGAAGAAGACTAATGAATCTTTTGATGCATGTGTCTTTACAGAGGAAGAGGTTCTAAGTCAGCTGTCTAAAATTAATACAAATAAGTCACAGGGGCCTGATGGGATACACCCAAAGCTATTAAAAGAGCTCAGCGGTGAACTGGCAACAGGAGTCGTCCCAGAAGATTGGAAATTAGGAAATGTTGTGCCCATTCACAAGAAAGGTAGTAGGGAGGAATCGGGCAACTATAGGCCAGTAAGCCTGACATCAATAGTGGGGAAATTAATGGAAACCATACTTAAGGAGAGGATTGTGGAACATCTAAAATCCCATGGGTTGAAAGATGAAAAACAGCATGGGTTTACTTCAGGGAGATTATGTCAGACTAATCTTATTATTTTTTTTTGATTGGGCGACTAAAATAATAGATGGCGGAGGTGCAGTAGACATCGCTTATCTAGCCTTCAGTAAGGCTTCTGATACTGTCCTACATAGAAGGCTTATCAATAAATTGCAGTCTTTGGGCTTGGACTCCCATATTGTTGAATGGATTAGGCAGTGGCTGAGGGACAGACAACAGAGGGTTGTAGTCAATGGAGTATATTCAGACCAAGGTCTTGTTACCAGTGGGGACCTCAGGGATCTGTTCTGGGACCCATATTGTTTAATATCTTTATCAGCGAAATTGCAGAAGGCCTCAATGGTAAGGTGGGTCTTTTTGCTGATGACACAAAGATTTGTAACAGGGTTGATGTTCCTGGAGGGATACACCGAATGGAAAAGGATTTAGGAAAACTAGAGGAATGGTCAAAAATCTGGCAACTAAAATTTAATGTTGATAAAGTGCAAGATAATGCACCTGGGACCTAAAAACCCAAGAGCAGAATATACAATCAGTGATACAGTCCTAACCTCAGTATCTGAGGAAAGGGATTTAGGGATCATTATTTCAGAAGACTTAAAGGTAGGCAGACCATGTCACAGAGCAGCAGGAGATGCTAGCAGAATGCTGGGTGTATAAGAGACACATTACCAGTAGACGGAGGGGGGCGCTCATGCCGCTCTACAGAGCACTAGTGAGACCTCATCTGGAGTATTGTGCTCAGTACTGGAGACCATATCTCCAGAAGGATACTGATACTTTGGAGAGAGTTCAGAGAAGAGCTACTAAACTGGTCCATGGATTGCAGGATAAAACTTACCAGGAAAGATGAAAGGACCTTAACATGTAGAGCTTGGAAGAAAGACGAGACAGAGGGGAGATGAGAGAAACGGCTAAATACATAAAGGGAATCAACAAGGTAAAAGAGGAGAGAAGATTTAAAAGAAGAAAAACTGCTACAAGAGGACATAGTTTTAAATTAGAGGGGCAAAGGTTTAAAAGTAATATAAGGAAGTATTACGTTACTGAGAGAGTAGTGGATGCATGGAATAGCCTTCCTGCAGAGGTGGTAGCTGAAAATACAGTGGAGGAGTTTAAGCATGCATGGGATAGGCATAAGGCCATCCTTCATATAAGATAGGGCCAGGGGCTATCCATAGTATTTAGTATATTGGGCAGACTAGATGGGCCAAATGGTTCTTATCTGCCGACACATTCTATGTTTCTATGTCACAGACTGTTACATAGTGGAAGGTGCAGTGTCCCAGCCACAGAGTATTTCAGGAGAGGAGTGCGCTGATCTTGGGGCAGGCAGTGATGCTGGGGTCCTCATGGCTGAATGTATAATAGTATCCGCTCCGCCATGTCTGGTGATGGTTCAGTATATTAAAGCTGCATCTTAAGATTTCACCTGTAAAGGTCACAGATGATGGTCTGTCTGGGATTTTCCATCTTTCTGCTGCCAATCTCTAAATACACACTTGTAAATGTCAGATTGAGATTAACCTTTTTGGATTGAATTGCATATATTGTTATTGTGATAAGACTTGGCCTTCAGCACAGTCGGCACGCCCCCAGTTCATGTGGTAAAATCCTTCTCTGGGGTCTGCAGAGATGGGGTCACATATCGCCCGGATTTTATGTTAATGTTGGGGTGAAGGTTCTGTACGAGAGGCTTCATCCACACATAAATACAGTGGAGCCATCTAGTGTTCAAATTAGTGTAGTGGTGATGAGATATTTACTTACTAGTACTCGTTTACTACTCCTCTTCATCAGCAACATCATCATTCTTATATAGGGTTTGTCTGCCATGTGTTTAGGGCACAGCATCAATCCTCCAATCCCCTAACTTTAGTGTTCCCCAACCTGGGACTCTCCGCCATGATTGGAGTTGTAGATTTGGAACATCTGGAGAGCCACAGATTGGGGACCAGTGCTTTATGGAGTCTGATCTGTATAGAACCATATACCACTACTTATGTCAGTGCCCGCTGTATACAGATCACACCCTCTAGTGGTGACAGCTGAGTTTTACAGGTAAGAGCTCATGCACACGAACGTGCTGTGTTTTGCAGTCCACAAATTGCGGATCCGCAATGCCGACCATGTGCCTTCCACAATTTGCAGAACGGAATGGGCGGACTACTATAGAAATGCCTATTCTTGTCTGCAAAACGGACAATAGGACATGATCTATAATTTTTGCGGGGACACGGAACAGAGCAACGGATGCGGACAGCACGTGGAGTCCTGTCCGCTTTTTTTTTAGCCCCACTGAAGTGAATGGGTCCGCATTTGAGCCGCAAAAAAATGTGGCTCGGATGCAGAACCAAACCACAATTGTGAATGCGCCCTAAGTCTTAGAAGACTGTAGGATCTGGACTGTAGAAAAGCCATACTGCTAGTACTGTATCAGTGCAGCATAATGCTAGTGCTAATACTATGCACAAGTAAAAAAATAGTGGACCTGTTTCTAGTCTTGCTATAAATTGAATGTTACTGTTACTTTTATTATATTCCAGGAGGTGGCGCTGTTCCTAAAGGAGTTCAATGCACCTGAAATTTTTTTAGGCATAATCTCAAAATCCAAAAGCAACCGGTTAACAGTAAGTAATAGAGGTCCTGGATTACCAGAATAATATACATACAGAATGGCATTTAAAGGGAGTCTCCCTATCAAACCAAGAGCATCTGAATAAAACTTACCGATCCCACGCTCCGCTCCATGAGAATTTTTGGAATATGCAAATTATCTGTTTGATGCAACAGGGGGTGTCACTGTTGTGCTCGTTGCACCAAAGCTCCATTTCCTACATAATCTGGTTAATGCTCAGAAAGTGGCGATGTAATATTGCCTGGCCCTGTGTCTTCATGCATGCGTTGTCGCTTTGGGTATTGATGCATGCACAGTACAAGCCAGATACTTGCCTGGTGGAATTTGGCTGCGCATTCCGGTGGAATCTACTGCGCATGCGTGAGAACACAGGTCCAAGTGAGACGCGTGGACTGGGCACTGGAAGGAGTGGAGCTTTGGTGTGACAAATGGAGCCTTGGATCGTGAAGGAGAAGAAAAACAAAACAATTATTCAGGTGACCTAGGGCTAACCGTAAAATCACTTTAACCACAAAATACTAGACCTTGTCTAACATTCATCCTGCAAAATGTCTCTTCCTGCCAGGAAATCTGTGTGGGGATCCTGGGTAACATGGCCTGCTTCCAGGAGACATGTGTGGCCATCAGCAACAACAAGGACTTGGGGTAAGGACTTTTAGCTTTGTTTTAAATCCCTTAAACCAGTGGGTTGTCATTTATTTCATGTGAAGCAGGAGTCGTGCGGTTCTATAGCGTACTGGACAGGTAATGAAACGATATAGAGCATGTATGTCAAACTCATGGCCCTCCAGCTGTTGCAAAACTACAACTCCCATCATTCCCTGATAGCTGCAGTATGCCCAGGCATGATGGGAGTTGTAGTTTTGCAACAGCTGGAGGGCCAAGAGTTTGACATCCCTGATATAGAGCATACGCATCTTATTCAGAGACAGCCCATTTTAGAATGTGGTCCCCAGGACGATCAGCTAATGACCTGGAGTACTGCTTCTTGCACCCCAGGAAAACTCAGCTGTGGCTTTGCCAGACATTGAGCAGAAAACTGTAGTAATACATGGTCGCCTTTGCTTTTCCAGAACAGTGGAAACTACTGCAGAGCAGCGCTCTGTTCTGGCTCATACAAAAGAGTCCTGAGCAGAGGACTGAACCTCTGTGATGTCCATATGCCCAAAATAAGGGCTCATGCACAAAAACATATTTTTTTGTCTGTGTCTGTTTCTTATGGGGCTGCAAAAAAACGGAAATGACTCAGTGTGCATTCCGTATCTGTATGTCCGCAAATCCGTTCCACAAAAAATAGATCATGTCCTATTCTTGTCAAGGATAGGCACGGTTACAATGGATCCGCAAAATGTAACACAGATGTCACCTGTTTTTTTTTTTTTGCGGACTGCAAAATACATACGGTCGTGTACATGAGCCCTAGGGTGTATGCACAGGATTTATCTTCATGAGACAATCCCTTTCAGATTTGCAGCGGTCACTCTGTTCAGAGCCCTGGCGTCGCAGGTGACATTTTTCACTGTTCTTTTCACCATTTGCAAAGCAGGGGGCGAAATGTGAAGCAGAATCTGCATGTAATTTGTAGTTTTTCCTCTACAAAATATGACGCGTGTGAAGGCACCTTAAGCGAATCACTTTGAGAAACCAACGTTTTCAGCTTTGGCCAAGTAAATGACTCTCGTTTCCTCTGGACTTTTTGCAGAGAAGTGCTGCTGATGCTGATGTGTGACACGGACCCCCCGACTCTGCTAGAAACCACCAGGTAGGTGGCTGCACTTACAGGAATTATTGCCGCACAGACATGGCTGGAATATCGCTAGGAGAGCGCACTGGCATTTACTGGCTGTGCTCGGCTTTTTCCCCCCAGAGATTGCAGATGTTTAGTGCCATTTTCTGCATGTATAAAGTCAGCACTGGAGCCGCATGGTATGTGCAGAGTGACGCGCGGTTTCCGCATGCAGTGCAAGAGGACAGACACTATGATGGAAACTGACAGACCGTATTATAAATCAGCGGGGTCTGTCAGGCACTGTTGGTGTCATCCAGCACTGCCCAGCAGCTTTAATGGGAACAAAGAGCACCTCTCTGGAGGTCCTGCCTTGCATTACACGGACAACTCATTGATTTTAATGGACACGGTGTAATGTTTAATTTCCCCTGTTGTGGCTTGTAGGCAAAATGTACATTTACACCAGGTTAATCCACAAATTATAGCCGACTGCTAAGCCGGGCAGGGGCACCTTGTGATCAGTTTATTGTCCAGGGCGCCTTCTAACAGGTAAGGATTGTCCAAAGCAAATAACCACTTTAACCCTTTTGCGGCCAGGGGGGTTTGGAAATTTAGCACTTCTGGTAGCCAGGACTATTTTTGCAGTTTGAATAAAGCCTAAATTCTGGAAAGAAATTTATAAATCGTGCTTACACACACATACTTTTATGCAATTTTCCATCAAAATGTAATTTGATCTAAAAAGTTGATATTAGTGGGTAATAATTTGACCCAGGTATAGTTTCACCCCTCTGACAAATAACCTGTCAGTATGTATAATTGACAATAGTGGTAAAAGGGAAGTGCAGAATCGCAGACGACCACCATATAAAACGTAGCCTTTATTTTGTATACTATTAAAAATACCCTTATGTGCCAAAAAACGAAGAACAAAAAAGCAAGGATGGGTATAAAGGGTAAACTAATGAAGGTCTAGCCCTACGTCTCACCCTGTGCTCGGTGCCCTGCCTATAAACGGAAAAGCCGCCCCGATATCAGGAACCTCCTATATGCCCGAGGAAGCCCTAATAGAGGGATAGATGGCCATACCCGTATCAATTGGTAGTAGATGCAGATACACTAAAAATAAAAAATTTATTAAACACAAAATAATAATGAAATAGGAAATGTGCCAAGATCCTATATGTATTGGAGTATAGAAGTTACAGCGATATATAGTGAAATAGTAGATGAATACTAGGAGAATAATATACAACAGACCTCAGTATTGAGAAAAGCGTTGATTGTAGATGTAATATGTACTATGACCATAGGGCAACAATGTCCCTTGCTATGAATGACACTATTCCAACTCGTTTCGCCTATTGTTTGCAAAGGCTCGACAGGGGACTATAATTTATTTGAAAGAAAAAAAAGAAAAAAAAAAAAGGTCTGGAAAAGAGATTTAGATTTAAATAGATGATAAAAAGGTATTCCACAAATGCCATATAGATAGACCACGTTATATGGACACAACAAGACGGCATATATATCACCACCCCATGTATCATAAGTGGACACAGAAAGATACATAATCCATTGGCCACAATCGGCCTATACCTGCACGCCCACGATTTGAATCGCCTGGGGCCAGGCCAATATCCCATAACCAGGTATGATAGCCGGCATGTGGAGTAAAGTTGTCCATCTGGTGAGGTCAGTGTTGCGTCCGTTGTAATGTGGCATTCACCAGACGCTAGTGTGAAACTGAAGCAGAGACCGTGTAATATTTGGCGGTCCTCCACAAATGCATTTGAAATGTTTTCTATAAACGGCAATCAGCTGCTGTTTACAAAATCTACCTACACCTCAGTGGTTATATGGAAAATTGGATAAAATATAGTCTGTAAAAATAAAATAAAAAAAAAGTGTGGTTTGTATGAACTCCTCATATGTCTACATTTAGTGCAGTATGTGTTAAAGAAATGCAAAAGCCGCAGGAATGCACCAAAGCAAGGTTTGCATGCCAGTAATGGCCATTATGTAGTGTATCATTTTCCATCTCCCTATACAAACTGTAATCCTAATTCAACATAATACATTCCTAAACCTAAAGTCATGCATTAACTAAGGCCGCTTTCAGCCAGGTATAATGTTGGCGTTTTACTGCTCCTGTATTTGGGGCACAACACCTGCATCTTCTGCAGTTGGGCACCAGAAGGGCTCATGCACACAAACGTATTTTCTTTCTGTGTCCGTTCTGATTTTTTTGCAGACCGTATACAGAACCAATAATTTCAATGGGTCTGCAAATAAAAAAAACACGGAAAAAAAATAGAACATGTCCTATTATTGTCCACATTACGGACAAGGATAGGACTGTTCTATTAGGGGCCAGCTGTTCCATTCCACAAAATATGGAATGCATACGGACGTCATCTGTATTTTTTGCAGATCCGGTTTTGCGAACCGCATAATACATACGGTCGTGTGAGCAAGCCATAACTCTGATTCATGTAGATAACCCCCCCTCCCCTCCCCCTCGGTTATCTACATGTATACAGGAAAAGAAGAGGATCTGTGTGTCTCCTCTTCTCCTGCGGCCTATCAGCATGGCCCCCTCCTCTCCTCCAGGCTGGATGACATCACAGCCTGCTGAATGGGGAGGGCTGCTTTCTCCTGGAATATCTCAGACTTTGTAGCAGATAGCAATATGAGTCATGTTAGGCTACTTTCACACTAGCGTTCGATCGGATCCGTTCTGAACGGATCCGATCATAATAATGCAGACGGAGGCTCCGTTCAGAACGGATCCGTCTGCATTATTTTAGCATATAACAGCTAAGTGTGAAAATAGCCTTGTACGGATCCGTCCAGACTTTCAATGTAAAGTCAATGGGGGACGGATCCGATTGAAGATTGAGCCATATTGTGGCATCTTCAAACGGATCCGTCCCCATTGACTTACATTGTAAGTCTGGACGGATCCGCACGCCTCCGCACGGCCAGGCGGACACCCGAACGCTGCAAGCAGCGTTCAGCTGTCCGCCTGTCCGTGCGGAGGCGAGCGGAGCGGAGGCTGAACGCCGCCAGACTGATGCAGTCTGAGCGGATCCGCATCCATTCAGACTGCATCAGGGCTGGACGGAAGCGTTCGGGTCCGCTCGTGAGCCCCTTCAAACGGAGCTCACGAGCGGACCGACGAGCGCTAGTGTGAAAGTAGCCTTAAAAGAAAACATGGATCAAAGTGATGGCTGCTGAACATCGAGAAATAAAGCCTTTAGAAATCAGGTTCAGAGTGTGAGCTGCAGGTATATGCAGTTCTCACTGGGACATCTTAGGCCTGTAAAGCTTACATGTAAGGTTTAACACAAACCCTGGCTGATATGTCTAGCTGCTCCACAGCTAGAGATCCAGCTATCAGTAGCAAGAATGTATGCGATACGGCTCAGGATTTGGAAGCACTGGTTTATCATGCTGACGCCTGTGTCATCCTCTGTTCCAGGCTGCTGTTGACTTGCCTATCTCAGGTTGATGTGATGAGCACATGGGTGGAAAGGATCCGGAAGCGTCCGACTGTCAGAGATAACCTCTGCTTCATCATGAGCAGCTCCACCAATGGTAATGGTCACATGCATGTAGTCAGTCTGCAGAAATTTGAGAAATTGAGAGACAGAGACTGTTAAAAAGTTGTAGAACTTTTCATTTATGCAATGATTAGGCTTTTTTTTATATTAAACCAAAGAACCTCATTGAAGGGGTTTTCCTGTTCCTCGAATTAGGTTTGCACTGTTCTCTAATAATATCTTCTTGATTAGTCTCCCTCAGTCTTTTGCATTGCTGCACCCCTTATGACCACCTCTCTGCACTCCTCTACTGCGGGTTGATCATGCAGTTTCTCTGTGTTTACACCCACACTATATGAACTTGCATTTTCCAGCACCTGCACACTTAGCGGTTTCTCTGTGCTGCCAGTTTAGTACATCAACTCTGTGGGATGGTTCCAGAAGGCATCTAACAAAGCAGTGCATCCATGAAGATGGATTACTCTATAAGGGTCAGTTCAAACAGCTGATTTTCAAAATACACGTGTAAAATTTTGGCGCTGAATCCAAGCACATTTTTAAACCTTAAAATCACATTTAAAAAAAAATGAAATTTTTTTTTATACAGTCTTTTTCTGGCACGTTTTTTACATTATTAAATTCTATAATACTTTTCCCTCAAGCGTTTTTTTGCTCTTTTACGTGCACATTTCAAATAGTGCGGTTTTTTTTCTGCTTCCCATTAATTTGAAAGGGAAAATTATCGCTGATTCTGCCCCAATATTGGACACTCTGCTTCTTTTTTTCAAATGTGAAAATAGTGGGAGGCTGTTTTGAAGAATTTTTGGAGCTTATAGTGAGGCAGACACACTCCAAAATCGGTGCCAAAAAAACTCAGTGTGAACTGACCCTAAAGGCTCATTCAGACGCCTGTATGAACAAGTCCACATCCATTCCGCAATTTTGTGGAACAGGTACAGACACATTCATTTTAATGGGGCTGCAAAAAAAAATGTGGACAGCACTCCGTGCGCTGTCCGCATCCATGGTTTCATTCATGCTGACCGTACTGTCAAAGCGGCGAGAGATCCTACTGAAAATGTGTGCGTCACAAGCCTCTGATTAACCGATGGGGATTAGAGCCTCTCGTGAGTGCGCACAGTATAAGAAAAAGCAGGTAGATGGCGTCACACAACAGAGAACGCGCTCTCCACTGTGTCCTTCTGGAAAGGAGAGCAGAGCGGGAAGATGTGGGGTGCATCATAAAAAGGAGTTGCTTCTGCGGCTGATGTATCGGGTTAGTTTACATGCAGCAAATACACACCAACAGTACATGAGTTAAAAAATGTTACATAACCGGATATTCTTCAATGGGGTTTTCTGACGTTTTAATACTGATGGCGTCAGTATATGGGATCAGTATCACCCCCCGCCGATCAGCTAGTCAAGAAGACAGTGGTGTCGCCAGTGAATACAGAAGTAAATGGGACTGAGCTGCGATACCAAGCACAACGGCTATACAATGTACGACGCTGTGCTTGGTGAGCATGGAGAAGGGTGCCTTCTCAAATAGCTGATCAGCGGGGGTCCCGGGTGTCAGACCTCCACCCATCAGATATTGAAGACCTATCCAGAGGATAGGTCATCAGTTAAATAATGTTGGGATACCCTTTTAAAGGCATATGAAATCCTTCTGCACAAGACTTTGTCTTTACATAGTTTTCTATGTTTGCTCTCCAGGGGACCTGCTCGTTAAAGTGGGGGAGCTGGTGGACAAGGTGTTTGATGTGGACGAAGACTTGATGATCGACTGGATAAAAGCTGGATGTCAACAGCCGGAAACACTAGTGAATGATATTGAAGAGAAACTTGTGGTGCTCGGACTGGTGCCCTCACTACTAGAGGCCGCAAAGCAGCTCAAGTGAGACCCTGCTGCCCTCTGTGTCGCCTCTGCTGCTACTACCCTCTCCCTCGGTCTGTGTCTGGCCCCTGCTGTCTCCCCTCTCTGCTGCTCTTGGCTTGGGTCTAGTCCCTGCTGTCTCGTCTCCTCTTTCTGCAGGTCTTGCCCTATCCCTCAGTCTGTGTCTGGCCCGTGCTGTCCCCTTTCTCTCCCTGCTGCTCTTGCCCTCTCCCTCAGTCTGTGTCTGGCCCGTGCTGTCCCTTTTCTCTCTCTGCTGCACTTGCCCTCTCCCTCAGTCTGTGTCTGGCCCGTGCTGTCCCTTTTCTCTCTCTGCTGCACTTGCCCTCTCCCTCAGTCTGTGTCTGGCCCGTGCTGTCCCCTTTCTCTCTCTGCTGCACTTGCCCTCTCCCTCAGTCTGTGTCTGGCCCGTGCTGTCCCTTTTCTCTCTCTGCTGCACTTGCCCTCTCCCTCAGTCTGTGTCTGGCCCGTGCTATCCCCTTTCTCTCTGCTGCTCTTGCCCTCTCCCTCAGTCTGTGTCTGGCCCGTGCTGTCCCTTTTCTCTCTCTGCTGCACTTGCCCTCTCCCTCAGTCTGTGTCTGGCCCGTGCTATCCCCTTTCTCTCTCTGCTGCTCTTGCCCTCTCCCTCAGTCTGTGTCTGGCCCGTGCTGTCCCCTTTCTCTCTCTGCTGCTCTTGCCCTCTCCCTCAGTCTGTGTCTGGCCCGTGCTGTCCCTTTTCTCTCTCTGCTGCACTTGCCCTCTCCCTCAGTCTGTGTCTGGCCCGTGCTGTCCCTTTTCTCTCTCTGCTGCACTTGCCCTCTCCCTCAGTCTGTGTCTGGCCTGTGCTGTCCCTTTTCTCTCTGCTGCTCTTGCCCTCTCCCTCAGGTCTGTGTCTGGCCCGTGCTGTCCCCTTTCTCTCTGCTGCTCTTGCCCTCTCCCTCAGTCTGTGTCTGGCCCATGCTGTCCCCTTTCTCTCTGCTGCTCTTGCCCTCTCCCTCTCTGTGTCTGGCCCGCGCTGTCCCCTTTCTCTCTCTGCTGCTCTTGCCCTCTCCCTCAGGTCTGTGTCTGGCCTGTGCTATCCCCTTTCTCTCTCTGCTGCTCTTGCCCTCTCCCTCAGTCTGTGTCTGGCCCGTGCTATCCCCTTTCTCTCTGCTGCTCTTGCCCTCTCCCTCAGTCTGTGTCTGGCCCGTGCTGTCCCCTTTCTCTCTGCTGCTCTTGCCCTCTCCCTCAGGTCTGTGTCTGGCCTGTGCTGTCCCCTTTCTCTCTCTGCTGCTCTTGCCCTCTCCCTCAGTCTGTGTCTGGCCCGTGCTATCCCCTTTCTCTCTCTGCTGCTCTTGCCCTCTCCCTCAGGTCTGTGTCTGGCCTGTGCTGTCCCCTTTCTCTCTCTGCTGCTCTTGCCCTCTCCCTCAGTCTGTGTCTGGCCCGTGCTATCCCCTTTCTCTCTCTGCTGCTCTTGCCCTCTCCCTCAGTCTGTGTCTGGCCCCTGCTGTCCCCTTTCTCTCTCTGCTGCTCTTGCCCTCTCCCTCAGTCTGTGTCTGGCCCGTGCTGTCCTCTTTCTCTCTCTGCTGCTCTTGCCCTCTCCCTCAGTCTGTGTCTGGCCCGTGCTGTCCCCTTTCTCTCTCTGGTGCTCTTGCCCTCTCCCTCAGTCTGTGTCTGGCCCGTGCTGTCCCCTTTCTCTCTGCTGCTCTTGCCCTCTCCCTCAGTCTGTGTCTGGCCCGTGCTGTCCCCTTTCTCTCCCTGCTGCTCTTGCCCTCTCCCTCAGTCTGTGTCTGGCCCGTTCTGTCCCCTTTCTCTCTGCTGCTCTTGCCCTCTCCCTCTCTGTGTCTGGCCCCTGCTGTTCTCTTTCATCCATCCTTGTACCCTGGCTTTTCTTCCATGTCTCATACTCTTGCATTAGATGATACATAATTCAGGTATGTCTGTTCTGTTTCCAGGTATGACAGTCCTGAGGGTCTTGATGTCTATATGCACATCCTGCAGCTGGTGACCACGGTGGATGAGGGCATCCAGTCCATAGGTGAATGCCATCAATGTATATACCGCTGTGTGCTCATACGACTCCTCTATTGTGCACACACAGCAATCTTCTCAGCCTCCAGCTATGATTCTTGGTACATGACACAGGAGAGACTTAGAATTATCTTACAGGATGGGTATTTTTTAGATTTTGGACGTTCAGTAATTTTGTTTTACTCTCCCCCCAGTACAATGTCCTGAAGATGGGAAGCAAATATGGGAGTTTTTGTTTGATTTGACGTGTCGGGACTTGTGCCAGTCGGATGACCCTCCTCTGATCGTACAAGAGCAGAAAACCATCTTATCCTCCGTCCTGGCTGTCATGTCTGTCATTTTCTCATCCCAAACTGAGCAGAAGTACACGGAGATGTGGAAAAGTAATTATCACTTATATGTATGCAGCAACCTGCTGATTCCTACATTACCAGTAGAGGGCGACGAATAAACGAGCGATATGAAACGGATTGAACTTTGTTTATTTTTCTAGATCTTTCTCTCATCGGGAGCCTGACCCGAATCCTGGAGAATCTGGAGACGTGTCAGAAGAAGAATGGGGAGAGGCCGCTGTCTGCTGAGGACGAGCCGCAAGAGGAAGATTTTCACTTAAAAATCCTGAAGGATGTCTGCTGCGAATTTCTCTCTAACATTTTGTCTCAACTAACAAAGGTAAGAATGTTTTTTCTTTCTGTGGAGGGGGCAGAAGCCAGAATAAGAAAAATTTAGAATTTTCTGCGTAATGTTCTTTTACACCAAAAGTCGCTGGTGGCTGGGACCATAAAACCGCCATAAAACCTTCAGGTTGCACCCGTTGACCTTTATGGCCCTTCTGTACCTCTCCACCTATGGCGTATTATGGAGGTATTCTCCCCTAGCACAGCTTGTAACATACATAATACAGCACCATATGGAGCACCAGGACGCACACTATGGATGTGTAGTACAGTTGTGAAAGGTGCATGAGTCCTTAAAGGGGGATGTTTATTTTTTCCTGAAACGGCACCACACTTGTCTATAGGTAGCGCCTGGTATTACAGCTCATTTTCCTGGAAAACTCCTTTAATTGTATCTGCATCTTTTTGCTGTGGTTCCTTAATGAGAGGATGTTTTATTCTCTCTAGGAGAACATACTACGGGCCCTTACGGAAGGTCACATCACAGAAAAGAAGAGCTTGTGTACACTGCGGAACCTGCTCCCCCTCTACGCCGTGTCTGTGAGTCATTCTTGCTCTAAATTTTTTAAATATATTTTCTGACCCCTGAAATTGTAAAAAAAAAAAAACAACACCCCTAATAGAAATGTGTAACTTTTCCTGCGTCATTGTCTCCAGGTCCCAACCATTCCCTGTAACCCTTGCTGAGCGGTGACTCATCGTGCAGCGTTCTGGCCTGACATCTTCCTTGTACTTGCAGGTGAATAGCTTTATAGCGGTTTTGGGTGAAGCCGACCAGACTCTGTACAAAACTCTAAAGAAAGAGGTCTCTGTTCTTGGAGAGGATTCATGAGATGTAGCCTCCACCTTCCAGACAGCCGCTGAGCACGCCTCGACAGTGACTTGTGTTTGGCACCCCCGTCCTCCATGACGACGATACAGTGTGTGAACTGATAGACATTTTTGATGTTTCAATTGCTGCATTTCCATATGTCAGCCAGCAGGGGGCGCCATGGATATTTGTTCTCCATTGAAAAGCATCTACTAAAAGAGCAAATGTCTGCAAGTATATCCAGAACCTCCCTCATATTAACCCAAGTGACAGTATACGGTAAAACTCCTCTAATCCAGTATCTGATGGGCCAACATATAATTTTCAGTAGAAAGCCACCCGTTTGTTTGCAGTTACAGAGCAGTAGTTCAGTCGTCTTGTGTAATTTCACATCATCTTTTCAGTACAAGACTGCTATATAAAGTGCTGGATTTTTACATTCCAGATTAAAGGAATTTGATGAATGTTTTTAATGTATTAGAATATATATTTTTGTAGGACAGCAGGATCATGTTTTTGTCTTCCTGGAAAATGTCCTCCGCTCTTAGGGCACATGCGCACGGCCATTGGTCGGCTGTTCTGTGCATTGGGGACAGCAATTTGCGTTCCTCAATGCACGGGCAACATCTGTGCGAAATCCGCAGACTGATTCAGACCCATTCAACTTAAATAGATGTTCAATATTTTTTTGTGGAGCGGAGGCAGGGAGAGAAACCCCACGGAAGCATTCTGTGCCTCCATTCGGCACCGCACTTTCCGGATTGCGAACCCATTCAAGTGGACAAGTCATATAAAGGTCTGTCTGATTGATGATACGGCATCTGTTGGGCCCTGTGGATGCTGGATTTAAAAGGGTTATTTCCAACTTTAGACAGTGATGGCATATCACTAGGACAGGTCATCAGCTGTTTGACCTTTGGGACCCTCACGGATTTACAGCTATATCCGCTACACAATCCTTCCCTGCACAGCGGCAGCTTGGGAGGAAAACTGTCAGGTTGAACATGATGTCTGTGACTGACAGGACCGCCTCTTCATAGAGGGAAGGCTATCAGTGATTGACATGCTGCCCTGTATGAGGTGGTCCTATCAGCGATTGACAGCTCATAGAGGGAAGGCAGTCAGTCACTGCTAGGACCTCCTCATAGAAGGAAGGCTGTCAATCACTAATGGGACCTCCTCATAGAGGGATAGGCTGTCAGTCACTGATAGGACCTCCTCCTCATAGAGGGAAGGTTGTCAGTCACTGATAGGACAGTCTCCTCATAGAGGGAAGGCTGTCAGTCACTGATAGGACCGTCTCCTCATAGAGGGAAGGCTGTCAGTCACTGATAGGACCGTCTCCTCATAGAGGGATAGGCTGTCAGTCACTGATAGGACCTCCTCCTCATAGAGGGAAGGCTGTCAGTCACTGCTAGGACCTCCTCATAGAAGGAAGGCTGTCAATCACTAATGGGACCTCCTCATAGAGGGAAGGCTGTCAGTCACTGATGGGACCTCCTCCTCATAGAGGGATAGGCTGTCAGTCACTGATAGGACCTCCTCCTCATAGAGGGAAGGCTGTCAGTCACTGATAGGACCGTCTCCTCCTAGAGGGAAGGCTGTCAATCACTGATCCTCCTGACTTCAAAGCCCAGAATGAGCAGGAATTTAAATGAATGAAACGCAAGTTTTACTGAATCTTTTCCCATAAAACTATATATCAATCTGCTCAGATCCTCCTGCTCTATAACATGCTACCTGCAGCTCAGACACCATGTTCAATGTGACAGGTTTCCCTTAAGTCAATGGTATCCATTGCACAGGAAAAAATTGCAAACGGGAAGTAGCACTTAGGGTACTTTTCACACTAGCGTTTTTCTTTTCCGGTATTGAGTTCCATCACAGGGGCTCAATACCGGAAAAGTTTTATCCTAATGCATTCTGAATGGAGAGCAATCCGTTCAGGATGCATCAGTTCAGTCCCTCTTGCGTTTTTTTGGCCGGAGAAAATACCGCAGCATGCTGCAGTTTTCTCTCTGGCCAAAAATCCTGAACACTTGCCAGATCATTAAATTCCATTGAAATGTATTAGTGCCGCATTAAAATTTCCGCATTGACGGATCCGTTCTTCCGGTCCGCGCATGCGCAGACCTTTAAATCTATGAAAAATAAATAAATACTGGATCCGTTTTTCCAGATGACAACTGGAAAGATGGATCCGGCATTGCAATACATTTGTCAGACGGATCCGTCTGACAAATGCATCTGTTTGCTTCCGGATTGCCGGAATCCTCTGCTGCAAGTGTGAAAGTGCCCTAATTCGGCCCTGAGATCCTTTCATTTTCAGGATTGTTCGGGGTCCCAGAGGTCAGACCTCTACCGATCATACATTGATGTCACAACTTAGCGCTATGCTGTCACTTAATCAGATGGGAGTACCCCTTTAATGAAATGTTACGGTGATTCTGTGCTTTAGAAGATGTGATACTGATGTTTTCCTTAGAGCAGAAAAGCCTCTTTGCTCATGTAGATATTGTTTGGGATTATAATATAGTGAAGTGTATTTTCTGTTGATTATAAATCTTTGCATTTGTCACATGTTTCTCTTTGCCCCTTTGTCTCGCTGCCTGACATTCCCTCTTCAGTAAATAGCATATGTAGCAATTCCCTAATATAGTGTTCTGACCAGAATACTGATTGCAAATCATCCTCCAGGAAGTGCGGCCGAATACAGCTGCTTTTTATGGCAGCCTGGATCCTGGAAACGCACCTTTATGGGCCCATGGCCCTCTTTTGAATGGAATGGTGGACACCCATGTGCGTCTCAGCCCCATTCAGCTCGTTGCAGCTTGTACTCTGCCAGTCTGATGAAGCTGAATGGAGCAACAGGAAATAATGGCCACCCCATTCAAATAGGAGAACACAGCCCCCAGTGATCGAAC
The DNA here is from genome assembly GCF_014858855.1 of Bufo gargarizans. Classification (NCBI taxonomy): domain Eukaryota; kingdom Metazoa; phylum Chordata; class Amphibia; order Anura; family Bufonidae; genus Bufo; species Bufo gargarizans. The sequence continues at coordinate 9,518,580 of NC_058089.1, read as the reverse complement.
CCCCCGCCCAAATGACACTTCATCCATCCAGCAGCCTCTGGCACTCCAGGTGTTGTGCATGCTGGGATTTGTAGTTTCACACGTGCTCAATTGTTTTCTCATGTGAAAGGACCATGCTGGGAGTTGTAGTTTCACAACATCTGGAGCGCCAAAGGTTGCTGCTGATCCCTAAAGGATAGGGGATAACTTGTCGTGTGACAACCCCCTATAATACTGAGGGTCAGCACAGCTCCTGTTCTTATACATTGTACATATGAATATAATCCCCAAACCTGTTTTTTTTTTTTCTTTTCAAAATTTTTGTATTTTTATTATATTCTGTAACTAGATTTTTCTGTTTTTTCAAGAAGCATATTTTGTGCACTGCGCATTTTCTCACTCGAATCAACAGAAATGACTTATTCCGCAATACGGACCAGAGTAGGACATGTTCTATAATTTGCAGAATAGAAAAGGATCTGCAAAATATACTGATGTGTGCATGGCCTCATAGAAATGAATGGGGTCAGCATACTCTGCTAAAAATGTGCTTGTGTGAATGAGGCCTTTTATCTACACTGATACACTGTAACAAACCCAGTAGATCAGCTTTGTGCTTTCTGGACATGAGACGAGCTGAGCTCGATGGATTTTGGCTTTGATGTGTCGTGGACACACTGTATATAACTGATCACATTTTGACTCTCCTGCCTCATTACATGGCTGAGTTCTATGGAGTAGTTACATGACACCATAGAGAACACAGGGATTATCGCTTTACAAATTAGTTTTTTACCGATATTATCTATAAATGGAATAAGAAGTGACATTATTTTCTGGATATATGTCCCTTTGACAACCTGCATCCCAATAGTAAAGGACATGGGAGCGCCGCTGCTCAGACTCTACCTAGTATGACCAGTCACCCACTCACAGGGTCAGGCGATTTATTTAATTCGTCTCATCTGTTAATTTCGGAGATTAGTCCTCCCTCAGTCTCTGGTCGGATTAAGGTTCTTGTTACAAGTTCTTTGTGAAGTTTTAATTACTGGGGTGCAGGAACGAAATCCTCTTTGTGCCCCGTGATGGCAGTGTCCTAGATGTTTGGTCTATTCCTGTACGCCAGCGGAGACTGCTAGTACTACCAGACAGAGGGAACTATTGGTGCGCGCTCTTTGGCTGCCTTGACCACCTTCTGAGATGTTTCCAGAAGATGCCTTTTAAATGGCTTGTCTCAATAGGGATCAAAAAAAGGGTCTGATGTTTATCCAGCAGGTATTAGTTGGTATTGAAGCTCACTTTCATTTAAAGGGGTCGTCTGGTCCCTCTATCTTGATGGCCTAGCCTTAGGATAGGCCGTCAATATATGATCGGCAGGTGTGTGACACCCCACACCCCAGGCAATCCACTGTTCTGCAGTAGCTCTGTCCACTGGGTAGTGGAGTTCAGTGGGAGCGGTGCTGCACTGAGCTACGGCTGATTGGTGCGGGTGCGGGATGTCGGACATCCGCCAGTCAGATATTGATGGACTATCCTGACAGTCAATATAACGGGGCCGGAAAACTTCTTTAAGTGAATACTGCTATACTAGACACAAACTTTGAAGAGGGATGGCACATTTAAAAAAAAAGACCTATTTTCCATCATCCTGGATCACTCGTAAGTCCTAAAAAAAAAGCAATGGATGTTCTTATAATCGCTGTTGGTATATGCATTGTATTTGCTGTCAGGTCTATATATGCAAACTTTGCAGCTATTACTTTCCCCCTGGGGTCAAATTTAAAAGTAGTCGTCCAATATGTAAAAACATCCAAAAACAGCTCCACCCCTTTCCTCAGGTCAGGTGTGGTATTGCATTTCAACTCTTTTTCTTACAGCTGAGCTGCAATACCAGTCGCAACCTGTGGGCAGGTGTGGCGCTGTTTCTGAAAGAAAGCAGCAATGTTTTGTTTTTGTTTTTTAACCCTGGATAACGCCTTTGAGAAAAGGTATGTATGCGGTTCTACACAGTCATAGTTTACAGGTATCCATAGCAGCCGCTCTGTCTGGTCAGTCATCTTTAGTGCGACTCTGGTATATGTGGAGGTAGACGGCACGTGGCGCTCACTAATGCGATTACACCCGCTGTACTATTCACAGTCTGGATAAGAACATCTGAGCTCCTTGTGTCAAGTGAAGGCTCAGGATCAAGTCAGGTGACCGTCGGCCTGCAAAGAAGCAAGAAATACCGCTCTACGTGGAAAGACACTTAGGCCCCTTTCACACGGGCGACTATTCAGTGCGGGTGCGATGCGTGAGTTGAACGTATTGCACCCGCACTGAATCCTGACCCATTCATTTCTATGAGGCTGTGCACACGAGCTGTGATTTTCACGCATCACTTGTGCGTTGAGTGAAAATCGCAGCATGTTCTATATTGTCCAATTTTCACGTGACGCAGGCCCCATTTCACGCTCCGATCGGGCTTGTCTGGCTCCTCTGGAGCGCTCCAATATCTTTCAGTATAGCAGAGAGCTTTTAATGCACGATTTTCAAGGTTGTGGATTGTGATAAAAAAGCACAAATTAATGGTGTGTTTTAATAAATTATATACAGAAGTTCAAAAGTCTCGGATCTGCCAATGAGTGTGCTCCGGAAGTCCTGTCTGTGCTCCCTGGTGATAGCGGCTAGGTCTTGTATCCCCGCGAGATGGAAACTCTCGGTGCCTCCGACTGTCGGGTTTTGGATCCAGAAGGTAGAGGAGATCCGGAGAATGGAGGAACTTACCTCTCAGCTGAGAGCCAAACATAAAGCCTTTCTTGATTCATGGGCTCCCTGGTTTTCTTTTCAGGAGTCTCAGGAGTTCCAGGACCTTCTGGTCTAATTGGTGGATTCCACTTGATACTTTTTATTTACTCCTTATGTGATATCCTCTCCCTCCCCCTTTAATGTCTTCTGTTTGTGTGTATTGTCATCCTTCATCTGTTGTTACTGCTTAAGGTCGCTCGTCCTAGTCTGTGTCCATTTAGGCATTTTACTCATTCTGGGAATTTTCGGTATGAGGCTAGGATGTTGTCCGTGTCGGGTTTGTCTCTTTTTTATTTTTATGGGCCAGTTATAGAGGGTCCTTGCTTGGGCGAGGTGCCTTCCATTATGCCACAAGTGCCATAAGATATTATTATGGGAAATTGTTGTTTGGTGTAATTTTATTTTATGTAATTTTATTTTATGTGCTATATTTTTGTTACAAGGATTGTATGTCCTTACGAATGCATATTTGGACTTTATTTAAGCAAATATCAAAGAATTTTAAAAAAAAAGTTCAAAAGTCTCTGAATAATCCCAGATGAAGTGCGCCTAAAATGATAACTACTTAAAGGAATCTGATGAAGAACACGGCTTAACCCCCTCTCTGCTGGAACAGATTTTGCTTTTCTCTATTGTCCTTTTTTACTGTGCCGTCACATTATTTCTCGTATATCACTATATACAGAAGCAAAACTCGTAGAAAAGATTGCTATTACGCAGGGTCAGCTGTTGTGAAGCTACACCTCCCAACACGCGGCCTTCACTTCTGTGGGCATGCCTGAAAACAGTTCAGCAAGTGTGCACGCAGGGAGTTGTAGTTCTTTACGGACTGGGGTATCACTCCTATGTAGTGTGCAATTTGTACTGGTTATAGTGCCAACAGCTTGATATTCTGGGTGTGGTGGTGCCCTATGCGCGTATACCAGTGGTCACTGCCATGATTAAGGTTTCTTGCCCCCATGCAGCTCCATTTGCCTCCCTGACAATACAATGTGGGAAAAGAGGACAAAGATATCTGGTCTCCTGGCTACGTAATATTGCCTATCACTGTTCTAACCAAACTGCGGCTCTCCAGCTGTTGCAAAACTACAACTCCCACCATGCCCTGCTGTAGGCAGTCTTTGCATGCTGGGAGTTGTAGTTCTGCAACAGCTGGAGAGCCGCAGTTTGCCTATCACTGGGTTAGGACGAACTTCAACAGCCTAGGGGTAGGAGACTAGAGCAGTTTTAAGCTAATGCACCAGGATACCACGAGAATTACAAAGCTGTACCGCAAACAGTGGCGATACCCTAATCTGTAAAATATTCAGAGGCTGTGGTCTTTATCCACCTGATATTTTGCGTATTACAGAATTGGGATGCACGCTGTAGTAGAATTGTTTGACATGTATGTCTACGTGAAGGACGTCACACGTGTTCCCAGACTTTGTGGGCCCTCTTGTCTGGCTCTTGTCTAAACAGCAGCGTTACACTGTGTAAACAGTCTATGGAGCCAATGCCTTGTACATTATGTTTGTTGCTGCGCACAATATCATAGAGGACACTAGTGTTTAAACAAGAAGCCATAACTGTGAAGCCCCATCTGCCCAGGAGGAAGCACCGTGTCCATTATTGCAATAAAACCCGCCATATCATTTCCTGACACTGCTTTACTATCTACTGTCAATAGGCGGATATTGAAATCCAACGTCGAGCTCAACAAAGAGGCCACGCAACTTAATGAAACGCGTGGGGGATGTGACGGCCGAGGCTTTTCATTATTAAAAATATCTTGTTTAATTTGACATCATGGAATTTGGCAGAGGCTGAAAGTTTGTGTTCTGAGGCCGTGTATTAATAGTGCCGAGAGGATATCCTGCTAATTTATATAGGCCGAGTGTTAAGCACAGCTATAATGAGGTTTACATATGTAGTAGTCATAAGTAAAGTCAATTTCTCAGTTCCTGACTTGTCCTTCTATATTTGCTGACATGGAAAACGGAGACTTTGGAAAAATGTTTTATGCAGATAATAAAAAATAAACACAAAATGTAAATGGGTGCAAAATGTGCTGATAAATTTACATTTTTCTTATACAGTTCTCCAAATCCCCCGCTTTGTTTTACTCAGCTGTGCAGTTGTTTGCTAAAATTCTAGCTGCGCGCAGCCACCACTAGGAGGAGCTCACGGCACAGGGATTCATTGAGAAGTTCAATGGAAGATGTACAGTTCTGTAGGCAGTGTGCTCCCCCTAGTGGTGGCTGCAGACTGTTAGAATTCTCTCGTGTGACTCTATGGCTTTGTGAAAGGCAGAGGATTTCCCCTTCACAGTGACCCTACAACTGGTCAATGGTCCCAATACTACATATGCTACAGACACAATAAGAGAAGTCGTACGGTACAAGGATCAAAAGTCAGTCGGTCAACGAAGTGCCAGGAATGCCAGATGCAAACGAGAAAGCCAGACACGCTGGAAAGTCAAAAACAAGGAAAGCAATACAAGACCAAATCAGCAAAAGCAAGAAAACATAATTTCAGCCAAAGTAAATGCAATACCACAAGGGAACAGAAATTAACTGACACCGTAGGAGTCAACCGATCCGCATGGACCTCCTCAGCCGACACCCATGACCTCGCCTCAGGACCATAACCTTTCCAGTGAACAAGATACTGTAGTTTATTATGGATCCTTCTGGAATCCAGGATTCTACCAACTTCATACTCAGTCTCACTTTCTACCTCCACCGCACCAGAAGGTTCTTGTGAAATCAGGAGAGTAATCTTTTTAATAAAGACTTATGAAACCCATCATGGATTTTGAACGAGTCAGGTAATTTCAGGCGGAACGACACAGGGTTGAGAATTTCAATAATCTCCTACGGACCAATAAAATCCAGCGACATTTATTTTATTTTTTTACAGAACCTTAAGATGAATGTTTTAGTGGATAACCGCACCTCGTCTCCCAGCACAAAATGAATTCCTCAAGACCACTGTTAGTGGTTTCTTTTAAACCTCCTGGGAATTCCTCAGGTTTGTGTAAACCTGGGCCCAGACTGTTTGTCAGACATAACTTCAACCTCAGGATGATCAGAATTAAAAGATTTAAAAGAACCCAGGCGAGGATGGAAACCATAATCGCAGAAAACGGTTTCAGACAAGATGTTGTACGAAGAATCTAAAAGCAACGATACCAGTGATTGTGAGCCACAGAGCGTGATTAACTTGGACAGTAGTGATGAGGAATTTTGGGGGTTCCCTGATGAATAAAGTACTGTACCTGGACATTTAAGTCAGTAATTATTGTTAATGCAGCTGGTTACTACTGTTAACACCTTTTGTTCAAAATATTTTTTTCCCCTTTTTTTTTACCCTCTAAGGCCTCATGCACACGACAGTTTTTTTTTTAAGGTCCGCAAAAACGGGGTCCGTAGGTCCGTGATCCGTGTCCGTTTTTTCTTCCGTCCCCCATTGACTTTCAATGTAAAGTCAGGAGTCCCTATTATACCATCGGATCGGAGTTTTTACCAATCCGATGGTATATTTTAACTTGAAGCGTCCCCATCACCATGGGAACGCCTCTATGTTAGAATATACTGTCGGATACGAGTTAGATCGTGAAACTCAGATCCGACAGTATATTCTAACACAGAGGCGTTTCCATGGTGATGGGGACGCTTCAAGTTAGAATATACTAAGAATTGTGTACATGACTGCCCCCTGCTGCCTGGCAGCACCCGATCTCTTACAGGGGGCTGTGATCCGCACAATTAACCCCTCAGGGGCCACACCAGTCTGGCCCCCCCTCCCTCCCTCTATTGTATTAATTTAATTGGTGGCCAGTGTGCGCCCCCCCCCCCCCCCCCCTCCCTCTATTGTATTAGTTTCATTGGTGGCCAGTGTGCGGCCTCCCCTCTCCCTCTATTGTATTCATTTCATTGGTGGCCAGTGTCCGCCCCCCCTCCATTGTATTAGTTTCGCTGGGGCTCAGATCGGTAACCATGACAACCAGGACGCTACTGCAGTCCTGGTTGCCATGGTTACTTAGCAATATTAGAAGCATCATACTTACCTGCTGCGCTGTCTGTGACCGGCCGGGAGCTCCTCCTACTGGTAAGTGACAGGTCTGTGCGGCGCATTGCTTAATGATCTGTCACTTACCAGTAGGAGGAGCTCCCGGCCGGTCACAGACAGCGCAGCAGGTATGATGCTTCTAATATTGCTAAGTAACCATGGCAACCAGGACTGCAGTAACGTCCTGGTTGCCATGGTTACCAATCGGAGCCCCAGCGATTAAACTAGGACTCCGATCTGAACTCTCCGCTGCCACCAATGAGCCCCTGATCTCTTATAGGGGGCTATGATATGCCCAATTAACCCCTCAGGTGTGGTATCTGAGGGGTTAATTGTACAGATCACAGCCCCCTGTAAGAGATCGGGTGCTGCCAGGCAGCAGGGGGCAGTCATGTACACAGTTCGTAGTATATTCTAACTAGAAGCATCCCCATCACTATGGGAACGCCTCTGTGTTAGAATATACTGTCGGATCTGAGTTTTCACGATATTTTTTTGACGGACAGGAAACACGGATCACGGCCGCTGATGAACAATGGTGCATTTTCCGAGTTTTCAATGGACCTATTCAAAGTCAATGGGTCCGCAGAAAATCACGGAAAACGGTCGTGTGCATGAGGCCTAAAACCTAGGGCAGGTGCATCTTATAGGGCGCAAAATACGATACCTTTTTTCCCATTATCTCTAGAAACCATAACCATATCCCGTGGGCACTTGAAACATGACTTGATCCAATGGTCAAGCAGCACCACAATAAAAACAGAGCCTCTGCCATCAGGAAGAGGTGTATTGGAAGTGGAAACCATATCAGGAGGAGACCTGGGAAGCTGCACATTCCCTACTACGTTCCCTAAGCCGGCAATCCAAATGAACTACTAGCGTCATGGTCTTGTCAAGGGTATCGGGGGTAGGGTAGCTAACCAATAAGTATTTTAAACTGTCAGACAGACCCCAGCGGAAATGGCACCGTAAAGCAGGGTCATTCCAACTGGAAGCAACACACCACTTCCTGAACTCCACACAGTACTCCTCCACAGGCCGGGTATCCTGTTTTAAACAAGTTTACTTTCCACATACACCACTCTGTCTGGCTCATCATACAACAGGCTTAGTGTAGAGAAAAAAAATTGTCAACGGAAGCTAAGACAGGCGATTTCAGTGGGGCGAGAGAACACCCACTTCTGGGGATCCCCCTGTAATAGGGAAATAATTCCAACCCATTACTGCTCTGAACCTTAAGATAGGGGACTCAGTCTAAAATAAAGCCGGCAGCTCTCCTTGAAGGCAAAAAATTGCTTCCAATTGCTCGCAAACTTCTTAGGCAGCTTAAGTTTTTGTTCCATAGGCGAAGAAGCCAAACTACTGCCCAATGACCCCTGTGGTGTTCCCTGTTTCTGAAACCTTTGGGCTAGGTCCTGTCCCGTCAGGGATGGATTCTGCATTTGTTCCACCAATTCACGGAGGGGAGTCACGACGTTAAACAACAAGCAGAGTTACGATAGTCACCGGCCTATCACGCAAGGTGTAGATATGGATTGTAGCAGCACTTGAGGGTTGAAGATACAGAGCACATTTGGGTGAATAAAGCGTACTCCTTGAAGACCTGGGATTGCTGCGGTTCCTTTCTACTTTCTGGATGTCGGGGACACTACAGACTGGTACCCATCACCACTGGCACCACCACTTTAAGGGCTGAAAATACCGAGCACATTTTGGTGAATAAAGCGTACTCCTTGAAGACCTGGGAGTGTTGCGGTTCCTTTCTACTTTCTGTAGGCCGGTGAATATGTCAGGATATGACGGCAACGAGGCATGCACACACAGGGAGACTCCCACACATCATAACACTTCATTGTCCCCAGGCTAAGAGGACTTTATCACAATGTCGTTTCCCCTGGCAACCGGACACCACTGCCGCATCGAGGCAGTGGCGGCCATGACATCCTGTAAGGGTCCATTCACACATCCGCAAAATGGGTCCACATCCGTTCCACAATTTTGCGGAACAGGTCCGGGCCCATTTATTTTCAATAGAACCGGAGTTCCAATGCTCACCCCTGTCCACCACCGAAAGTACCTACAGTGGGCATGTGAGCATCAGAACTGGACCATCGAGCAATGGAAGCCAAACTACCGCCCAATGACCCCTGAGTTTGTTCCCTGTTTCTGAAACCTTTGCGCTAGGTCCTGGACCGTCAGGGATGGATTCTGCATTTGTTCCACCAATTCACGATGATGATGTGAAACAACAAGCAGATATCGAGGATCCCAGCAATTGTGGGGTACTCGGGGACCCCTAGCTGCTGGGAGATCTGCTGAAATACAAAGTGCTGTCTGCTATAGGGGTCTGTCAAGTGCTTTCTACAGTCCACACACACAGTAAGTGCCCACCCCGACATCCGATAAACCCGAGACCAAGTCAGTTTTGATGCCCCGAGTGCCTTTTTTACGTCCCGTGGATGACACATGCAGACAACGCAGTAGTCTGTTATCCTGCCACTGAAAGATGGGGACAAAATTAGTCTCTCCAGGTGCAAGACAAAAGAAAGCTTTGATGGTTCAGTGATGCATTGCGGACAGTAGAATCATCTGTCATCTCCTCTCCTCCCACCTCTTCTATACAGCAGTGACGCCAAATACCTGCAATCAGGAGAAACCCCAAGGGTTGTGTTTTGCATCTATCAAATCCCCCAGGTACCCCTAGAATGGTGATTTTTTCCCACAGTTATTTTCTGTTCCTAACGGGAATCTGAGTGGAATCACCAGCAGGGGGCACCGTGAGGTGCAATTATTAATTCACTATCTGAGCCTTATCCTGATAGCACTTGGCCTTGAGCTTAACACAGTGAAACAGATCTTATAAGGTGGCCTAATGTCAGCCGGTGATTTAATTACTGCTGCCTACGTGCCATGAGCAATGATCCTCCGGCTGGAGCGGAGCCATCTTGGAGTGACTGCACAGCTGATTTGCAATTTGCCTGTCGGGTACAAGACATAAATTACACGTAATGATTCACTTGCTGACAATTCCATATTAAGATAACTATTCAGTTTATCAGATGATGTCTGGCGCTTTGTACGACCCTCACCGCCGCTGGTCCTTTCCTCATCAATGAGTATAAGACCCCAGATTATTGCAGATGAGGCAGGAACCAGAGCAGACAGAATGGTCGGCAAGCTGTGGCTACCTAGCTGCTGCAGAACTACAACTCCCAGCATGCAGTAAATTGGAAAGCCAAAGGTTGCAGACGACTGATCTAATGCATGCACTCATCATCTCTCCTCCAAATTGGAAGACCAGGACCGGGAGAGGGAGAGGGAGAACCCCACCGCTAGGGTCATTTCACTCCCTGGAAACTGCAGGGGATCATGGTTTATTCTTGGACAACCTCTTTAAACAGACCGATTTCTCTCAAGGCTCATGCACACAAACTTATTTTTCTTCCGCGTCCGCTCCGTTTATTTTGAGGCCCGTATGCAGAACCATTCACTTCAACGGGTCCGCAAAAAAAAGCAAAAATTACTCCATGTGCATTCCATTTCAGTATGTCCACATGGCCGTTCCGCAACAAAAAGATAGAACATGTCCTATTCTTTGTCCGTTTTGCGGACAAACATAAGCATTGTTACAATGGCAGACTTCCCAAGTGTCCCTCTTTTGGCGGTACAGTCGCTCTTTCTGACCCAGTGTCCCTCTTTGCTTCTTAAATGTCCCTCGTTTTGATCTGAGGTATAGATTTGCATTACTACATTTACAATATTAACCCAGAAAGTTTTTGTCTGGTTCCGCTCTGTATATTAGAGCCTGTCTTGTATATTATTTCATCATTTAATGCAGTTGGGATTTTAGACATGTGTATATTCAGATTATTTTTGCGCTATTTCTTAAGAAAAAACAACTGAAGTGCATAGAGCCTTCACACAATGAACCATAAGTGTCTCTCTTTGACCATCCAAAAAGTTGGGAGGTATGCGTAATCCATATTATTTGCGGATCTGTGTTTTGTAGACCGCAAAATACATACTGTTTTGTGTGCTGTAATCTCAAGGGATCAGTAATCCTCACAACACAGATCACCCTGACCTACGTCTCGCTCAATGTCAACAGCATAGAAAGCATTTACATACCCCATGTTTGCCTCATCTTCCTAGGTCATTACCACGAGCGTCTCCTGAATACCTGCAATGAACTGCAGAATAATGGAAAAGAGGAGTGGCGGGGCGCTACATAGTGTGAGGACCATCCGTAAAACAAATACGGGGGTAATCGTCTGTGTGGTTTTAATACTAGCCATGGTGCCACCTCCTTTTGTTCACAGGTGAAATTTTTTAAATACAGTTTTTTAAACTGTGCTAATGTAACGCCCCGCTAGGGGGCATTACCACTCTTTTTGCCCCATCACTATCTCTTATAGTTGATCTAATGTCATTCTGTGTACTTATTTCATATCCTGCAAAATGTGTATTTATTTCCTAAGCATCTGTTGTATTCATGTAATGTGCCTGGTTCACCTGCAGATGGCAGCAACATTGGCAGAGCTAATTTCTCTGGAATGGAACCTTTTTGTCCATTCCAGCCCTCTCTAGAGGTCAATCTAACCTTCCCCTCCTTGGGGAGAGGTTGTGTGTGGAGAGGCTAGCCTTCCCCTTCTTGGGGAGAGGGGGTGCTGCAGGGAGCTCGTCCTTTGCGGGAGAGCCCTGCCTAAGTCTGCAGAACCTCTTCAGTTCTGTTGGACCCAGAGGCCCAAGCTGTGAGCCTCAGGAGCCGGAAAGTGTAGTTCCCTGGATAGAGATAAAAGATAAAGACAGAGTCAGACTACAGAAAGCTACGGTAAGTTAAAGGGAACCTAATATGCTAATCTCACTGAGAGAAGCATAAAATAGTGACAAAAATGCTGATTTCAGCAGTGTGTGAAGATAAAAGTGAGTGGTTGCTGAGAACCAGCATCATAATCATTGCATCCCAGGCCTTGAAAAGAGTCAAATCTACCTGAGAAGAGTCCTGGTTATTCATAATCTCCTGCTCTCTCACCTATCTGCTGATGATTGGCAGTTCTCTCCTAGAGAGAAAGGGAGAAAACTAGGTAGAAGACTGTCAGTCATCAACAGGGAGAGCAGGAATTTATGAATAACCAGGACTCTTTTCCAGGCCCAGTCTGCAATGATTGTGATGTTGGTTCTCAGAAACCACTTACTTTTAACTTTTAAATGACAGTCCACTGAAATCAACTCTCCTGTCTCTACTTTATTCTGCTGTTAGTATGGGCAGCTGTCACCGATGGTGTTGCAGAAAACTAGAAGGCACCAATAAAGATTCGACTGACTTGATCCCAAACTAAGGAACATAAGGGTGAGCCCTATAAAAGCCCTAGACCTCTCCCCGACTGCTCAGCCCATGCAAAGATCTTTATGATAGATAATTGCATGCCCTCGTACCTAGACTGTGTGACACCTGAAAACCCTATAATAGTGAGGGGACACGACCACCGGCTCCCTACATTTAATACGGAGAGAGTCAGGGTCACCTAGGATCAAGCCAACAGGAAAACACAAATAAAGGAACAGACTAACTGAGGAACCAGCAGTTGCAGCATGTAGCAGTGAGCACAATCCAGGAAGTTGTATAAACCGCAAAGTGATGCAGTATGGGAGGGGATATAAAGGGATGCAATCAGTGCAACTAGATGACAGCTGAGAGGGAAACGAGATGACAAAACTAAACCAAAACAAAAGAACCTCAAGCAAGAGGTTCTGAAGAACGTCTGTCAGAGCTTCTCAGAGATCTGGCGGTGACAGCAGCATAAAGGTGATGATAGGTTCCCTTTAAGCAGAAAGGAAAATTTTCTATTTAATCCCGTCAACACAGCAGAACCAAAGAGTGATATATGTAGCAGAGCTGGATGTGTTTGCCTGCCAAGAGTCAAAATGATAAAGCTTGAAGATTGTTTCTGATGCAAGTTTGTTCAAATAAAGCTACCGATCAACCATATACAAGGTCTGGACTCATTTATTTAATCCTCAACACCATTCAAGCACCCTTTTTCTGCAGTGGACGGCCTCGCTTGGGGTTACAAGATATCCAGGTAGGAGCACCGTGACAAGTGCACAGCCACAACACCACCAAGGGACGTTAGGCCACCCTTACACCACTGTGACATTCCTAACCTGGGTACCACCATATCTACTAAAAGGGGGACCCTGTCCCTCGTTGCTGAAATGCAACTGGCGTCCCGAAAAACACTTAAACCTCTTAAAGGGACCCTGGCATACGCATCCACTTTGCTGCACTAGCACCTTTGTGAATTATCTCCTGCAATGTTCCTGCGGCATCCAGCACGTGGGCCGCACGATACAGCACATGAGATTACGTATGAATTAATCCAGAAGGGTGTCACAAATCACAGAGTTTCCAGACACTTCCTGTCAGTTCACAATAAAGAAACATCAGATCCTCTATTGATTATTTTGGAACAAATCAGTGAATCAACTAAGGACAGATTTCATACACTCATAAACCGTGAATCCTTCTAAATTGGACAGTCTGGTACCCTTTGGGTTAAATGAAACCATTGATCATGTCCAATCATAATTATTCATCTGGTGTTTTCAATTACCATATTTCTCACCCTATAAGACGCACCTGCCCATAAATAGCACCTAGGTTTTTTATGAGGAAAATAAGAAGAAACATTTGAACCAAAAGGTGTGCTTTTGGTGGGTTTTGAACTAATGGTGGTCTGTGGCTGACACTATTATGGGGGATCTGTGGATGACGCACTGTTATGGGGGATCTGTGGATGACACTTATGGGGGGTATCTGTAGATGACACTTATAGGGGGGGGATCTGTGGATGACACTATTATGGGGGGATCTGTGGATGACACTATTATGGGGTGGGGATCTGTGGATGACACTATTATGGGGGGATCTGTGGATGACACTTATGGGGTGGGGATCTGTGGATGACACTGTTATGAGGTGGGGATCTGTGGATGGCACTGCTATGGGGGGGATCTGTAGATGACACATATATAGCATCTTATAACACTGTCCTTCTGTAAATAGTGAACCCCAATACAGGGGGTGGAGGCCAGCAACTTGTGTTGGAATCGCAGTGGGGCCCGGTGCAGTCACTGTTCTCTATTACACCGGGCCCCGCTCACAGCAGTATTTATTAAGTGAAGTCATGGGTTAAGCTTTGTTAAGGTATAGCAATCCTCTGCAGCTGTAGCACACGTAGTACTCACTATGAAGCTCCCGTAGCAGGCAGGGCGGCCGGCAGCGTAACGTCCCTCACTCCGTCACACGCCTTCTCTGCCTGCTTCATTCATAAAGTAGGAGGAGCATGCGCGTGAGGAAGTAAGTGACCGGCCAGCCTGCCTGCTACGGAAGTTTTGTAGTGAGTACTATGTGCGCTACTGCTGCAGAGGATTGCTATACCTTAATAAAGCATTACCCATGACTTCACTTAATAAATACTGCTGTGAGCGGGGCCCAGTGTAATAGAGAACAGTGACTGCACCGGGCCCCGCTGCGATTCCAACACAAGTTGCTCGCCACCAGCCCCTCCTCCCTCCCCGCTGATATATCACAGGCCGCGCTGTGCAGCATCGCGGCTGGCGATGCATCAGTGCAAAGAAAAAATGGCAGCATTCGCCCCATAAGACGCACTCCCAAAAAATTCTTATAGGGTGAAAAATAGGGTATGTCACTTCCTGACATGCTCTATTTAATATCAATGGATTTGTTTGTCTGACATATGTCTAGATTTGCCACTAGGGTGACCAGAGGTCCAGTTTTAGGCCGGACAGTCCAATTTTAGACTCCCTGTCCTCCGTCCGGCACACGGCCAGGACAGATTCAGGGATGTCCTTTTGAACAGCTCACACAGCAGCACTGTTTAAATCCCCGTCGGCTGGTGGCATGGCCTAACTGGGTCAGGGCGTGGCTTAGCAGAGCCGGGGGCAGTGTTTTACAGTCTTTTGAAGGTGGCCTTAGTGGCCACCTTTCTCAACAATAAATACCAGCCAGGTAAGTTGGGGGAGGGGGGGCATGGCTTAACACAGGTGTCGCTAAGTCATAATGTGTATTAATAGTGCCCCCCAGAATGTAACGTAGAACTGGCTTAGTTGCCCATAGCAACCAATCAGATTCCACCTTTCATTTTGGACAGCTTCTTTTGAAAATTAAATGTGGAATCTGATTAGTTGCTATGGGCAATTAAGCCAGTTCTACTTGACACCAGTTTGATAAATGACCCCAAAAATTCATAAAATCGTGGTGAATTTTTTTTTTTTATTCCACCCCAGTTGGATTTTTTTCCCACTTCCCACTAAATTAATGCAACTGTAAATAGTGCCATTAAAAAGTATAGCTTGTACCGCAAAAAAAACAAGCCCTCATACGGCTATAGAAATGGAAGAATAAAAAAAAGTTATGCCTCTGGGAAGACTGGTAGAAAAAAATGAAAATCTTTGGTCATGGAAGGGTTAACCTCTTGTGCAAACACCTGTAAGGGAGAAGTGTCAGCTGCTTTATCAGATTTTACACTGAATTCATCTGCTCAGGCTATGTGACGGTCATGATTTGTGGACTATTATGCAGAAAACCAGTTAACGGTTGCATGCCAGATTCACAGACATTATTCCATGATTTTACCCTTTCGTTCAGATTTTTGCAAAGGGAAGCATACTTACCTAGTCCCCGCTCCTTCGTTCCCCTACCTAGGGCTGCCTCGCTCGAGCTTCCCCCCATCCACTTTGACACTACTGCAGTTGGTGACTTGACTCCCTCCCCCCCCCCCCCCCCCTTGCGTCATGTCAACTTTTCATGTGGGCAGGTCACTGCTGTGGCCAGTCATTGGCTGCAGTGGCGTCCAGGTTGATATTGACAGCAGGGGTCCTGAGCACGGCAGCGAAGGAGCGGATCAGCGAGCAGATTAGTATGTTTCCATTTGCAAGTCTGACCAGGAGAGGTTTGCCATAAGGTGGCCAACCCCTTTGAAGGGGTTGTCAAGGATTTTGATATTGATGGCCGATCGTCCGGAAAACCAGCACGTGGATCGAATAAAAAATCCGAATCTTAATTCAGCCAATCGGTCTGTTTTTCTGCAGCAGAGGTCACAGTCTCTTTATATGGGCTTCTGGCCCTTTGAATTCCACAGCAGCAAACTTTATGCACCATTTTCATGCCCACCAACTGCGACAACTTGGGGGAGAATTCGACCATAGGAATCTCCTTCTTCTGGGTTAAGGCTGCTCATTCACTATACAGGCTAGCTTTCTCTAGCCTAGCACCATGACTGACTGACACACGTCCATACCAGAACTCGATGGCTCCTGCGGGCTGGCAATGCTGCTCTTCTGCCATGCCTGAGAAGCTCACAATTCATTCTCAAAGCTCTTCTAAGTGGTGCGTAATCAGCCCAAAACACAGGTGGAGTGGATGCAAAAAGTGGAGTCAGGAGCTCTCCCTCCTCTCCCCCAACTACGGCAATCCAGGCCCTTTTCTGGGTTTGGACTTAAAGGGGCTATCCTATGATTAATGTAAATGAAAATCATACATCATTTACTACACGAGAACCTCTTTCTAACAAAGCTAAAACCAGCCCTGTATCTCACGCAGGGGCGTAGCTATGGGCTCATGGGCCCTGGTGCTAGAGTTCAGCTTGGGTCCCCCCTTCCCTCAGTGCTTTGTGGCCAGGGGCAGGGAAGAACATAGCCTTCATGCTGCCTGAGGCAAAAACATTACCCTCACCCCTGACATGCCAAATTCTTGGCCTAACCCCTTCCCTCCAGCCAGAGGGGTAACTTGACCAGCATGCACTTTCTATAATGCCAGCGTCTTTTTATGAGGCATAAGGGTCTTTGGGCCCCTTTCAGGCTCCTGGGCCCAGTAGCGACTGCTACCTCTGCACCCCCTATAGCTACGCCCCTGATCTCACGTCGATCCAGAGATCCCCACCATTCACTGCTCCAATTGTTCTGCTAGATTTATTTCAGGTTGGCAGCTTGGGGGGGTGTCCTTGTCCTTACTCAGAGGTCGTGTCCTGTCTGCTGCAGCTATTGGCGGTTGAAGGATGGAACTGAGTATGTGCGTCCATCTCAGTGGGCAGGCGAGAGAAATTAGAAAAAGAGCAGGTGGTGCTGTACAGATAGATTTCATTAAATAACTTTTAATGACATGCAATTACAAAACTATTCAGATCCTGGTTTGCAAAACGTTGAATATTATTTGTAAGACAATCCCTTTCACTCAAATACTTTAGGGTCATAAATAAGCCATTCTAGCAGCCACACTGCACAGGGCTTATAGACTCCATCATACATGCCAACGTCTGAAGGCTGGCATCTGGGAGAAGGTTGCATTGCACATAGTGCTCCGCCGTTACTGACCCTGTCCCTTTTTGAGTGGCATCTCACCCCCTCAAGGTATTTTGGCCATGGCTACGCCTAATGGCAGCAGAGTCCCGAAGACACATACAGTTCTACTTAGCGGCTGCTTTCTGGGAGACCAGCCAAGCATGGACACCTTAGACCCATACCATTCAGCTTATTGACAGGAAGACTTCAATTACAATAGGCCACAGCCGCCCTGTTTGCCCATGTGCTGTGCACACAGACCCACAGAAGTAATAATGGTGCCATGAGCACCTCCATTTCTCCGCATGGACCCTAGGAGACACACACTACTTTGGTCCATGTCTCACGGAAGTGGACAATTGTCTCCAGAAGTTTCCGGGTCTGAACATGAACATTTATGGTAAAAATCGTCCCCGTGTTGCGGCTACAACACGGATGATCTTTATTACGGTCGTCTGAACCCGGCCTATGAGTATGAAGGTTCACTGAGGCCTGCTCAACTTGTGAGGAGCTGCCAGGCTAAACTGGCATTTAAGACATAAGACATGAGAATATCACCGAGAAATTCCCCATTTTGTTGGTGTTCCCCTTCAAATGACATGGGATATTTGGTTTATCTGCAGAGCAGTCGTCTGTACGGCCGCCACTTTGAAATGCATGCAACAACAAAGACGGATGAATGGGACGGCGGCTGCGAAGAGGTCTGTGACAATGACACTATGAGGCGGCGTTAATCAATCATTTCATTATCCTTTACAGAGAGCCTGCAGCCTTTTGTCCATTGTACCCAGAATGATACGGCATACATGTATTCACATCCTGCTCTCCTCCAGATTATTTATGCATCTCATTACGTGACATGCAAATAATATACAGATTGCATCCTGGAGCGTGTTGCGCGATTCTGTATGTTTACACTGCATAGCAAGCATCTCATCAGCAGGTTACATGAGAGCGTTCTGGATCATATGTCTAATTTACTAAATGTCATCTGTCTTTTCCTAAGGGCTCATACACACGGCCATGCCTGCATTGCGGTCCGCAAATTGGGACATGTTTATCTGTAGATGCCATCACGGCCACCTGCACATTTACTTTATATTGTTTCCAGTTTAATTTTGTATCATTCCATTTGTGCATTTGAGTTGCTGCCTCTAGTTCGGTTATGCACAGCTACCTACCTGTCCAAGGCACAGTGTAGCTGGATCGTACCTACCCCTTATTACCTGTCCTGGGGCTAGGCATTAACATTTTTAAGTCTGACAGTGTAGGCCGAAATCAGGGTAGTGCTAGGGACTCAAAGCGCAGGGATAGTTGTGTGGCCGGGATGAATCCCTACAAGGCCAGTGGCAGCCGTATAAGTACCCGACCCCAACGCACAGCACTAGGGTCAATTTCATAGTGAGCCTATTTGCATATTTTTGGACTGTGGGAGGAAACAGGAATACCCATATTAACTCCATGAGGATGTTGTCCCTGAAAGGCACCAGGGCTGACCACTGAGCCACCATGCTGCCCTGACTTCTCTTTCTGCGATGCATTCCTGACACCACAATTAGAGCTCATGAAGGGCGGCTTCCCAGGAAAAAGAAGCCCTCCATATGTGGGAGATTTGCCAACTCTTCCAGGCATGTCAGGAGAGTTGGCAAGTATGATCTAACCATCTCATATCTACAGTATTCCTCCCTCTCTATCTCTCTCCATCCATCCTTCTCTCTCTGTATCCCTCTCCTCCCATCCATCTCTCCATCCATCTCTCTCACCCTCCCTCTATTTTCCTCTTCTCCATCCATCTCTCTCACCCTCCCTCTATTTTCCTCTTCTCCATCCATCTCTCTCACTCGCCTCCCTCCGTTTCATTCTTCCGAGATCCCCCATAAATTCTTTTTTCAGTTTGCAGATAATACCGGGGCTGCAGTGAGGTTATCAAAAACTGAATGAGAGGTTCGATAACGCAAAAAATAGTCCCTGTACAGGGTCACCTTTATTGAGATAAAATGTAACTTTTACTATTTATGCTAAAAGAAAATAGAATTGTGACTCCATTAAACCTGTCGGGGGACCGCTGTGACTCCATTATGTTATGGCGTACAAATCCCGTCAATCATCTGATAGGATATTGGAGTCAGGTGTTGGATTAAAGTGCACACGAAATTCTGGTGGGGGGTTGATCCACCGGTATTTTAGGGTGAATCTATAGGTACCTTGATCGCTTAATACGTCCCAGGTGTAGTGGTCTCTGGGTGGTCTGGCTGCAGGCTACCTATTGGATTCTCCCGAAATAGCAGAGGAACACTCGATTTTGTGAATAATCGCTTCGACGAGCAGTTGTACATAGCGTGGAGAGAGACCGCTTCTACTCCTAGGGTCTCCCCTTGCTCCATTCTTAGATACTTAGACGGGGGAAGGAGAAAGGGGAGAAGGTACGCTCAGCTCACACATACTCCTATCAGGTGTGGAGAGAGACCTCTTCTACTGCTGGGGTCTCCCCTTGCTCCATTCATAGACCCTTAGATGGGGGAAGGAGAAGAGGGAGAAGGTACGCTCAGCTCACACATACTCCTATCAGGTGTGGAGAGAGACCTCTTCTACTGCTGGGGTCTCCCCTTGCTCCATTCTTAGATCCTTAGATGGGGGAAGGAGAAGAGGGAGAAGGTACGCTCAGATCACACATACTCCTATCAGGTGTGGAGAGAGACCTCTTCTACTGATGGGGTCTCCCCTTGTTCCCTTCTTAAACCCCTGAGAGGGGGACGTAAAAAGAAGGAAAAGGGACACTCAAGTTGCCCACACACTTCCATCAGGAGGTAGAGTCTGTAGGGCTGTTAATTAGCAGGCACAGTTCTGTGCCAGAGGTAGAATAGAAGTTCCTTGCCTAAAAAAAAAAACTTAAAAAAAACCTCTCCCTACATGTTTTACCAGCGCAGTGGCTTCATCAGGGGAGTTTTGGTTGTACTAAAGGTTATATTTCTAGGAGTTTGTGTCATGCTGGGACTGAACGCACGTACTGTGGATCTTCATTTACGTGGGCGAGTGTCTTTAGTGACTTATTAAAGAGTAATGAGTGCTGCTGTCTTTGATGATCTTTTGTGACGAGACCTGAATAAATAGCTGCTGTGTATCACAGTTAATTAGGAAGCCATAACGCAGCACACCCGCTCACTTGCTCTCTGTGCTGCTCTCATTCTCTCTCTATGATGGATATTTTGTAGTCTTTGTGTCGTTCGCAAGTGTTCACCGTGGGTAGATCCACTCTGCAATCGGCTTACCGTGTTAAAGGACCAATATTACCGTAATTCTTTACTCATTACAGAGGTTATAGAGGCAGTTATATTAAAGGCTGTCCTTACCGTTCTGCAAATTGCGGAACGCACACGGATGCCATCCGTGTTTTGCGGATCCGCGGTTTGTGGACCGCAAAACACACAACGGTCGTGTGCATTAGGCCTTACAGACAGAAATAAACTGAAATTATACATCTCATTAAGGCCCTTCGGATGCAACGTCTCCAGAATTACGTTGGAAAGAAAAGTTCCTCTGTCATCAATCTCATCTCTCAACTCTCGGTTACCTTTTTGTCACATATATCTGCTCTCATCAGATAATTATTAGTTATTTTCCCTTTTCTATCTATAGAGCTGTATTTAGAGAGCGCTGCGACCCAGAGGAGTAGTAGTCCTCACAGTTCACAGTGGCATCCCTAACCCTGGCTCCCTGGGGCAAGCATTGTGAATGGAGGGTGCACCCTTTTTTTCTTTGCGGCACTCCCAGACTTTCTGGGGCTCCTGCCTGGTGGTAGTTGGGGTGCCCTTGATGGTGTACAGATGGCGGGGTACAAAAGCAGAGGCCGGCGGACGATGGAGGCAATATACAGACCCAGTTTAATTAGAAGTAATAAAAGTCTTTTTTTACTGAGTAGATGATGAGAGTTGTAGTCCAAATAGCAGCAGCTGGTACAGTCCTGAGTTACATCACAGAGCTGACTATTCCCAATGGCTGTGTATAAGCATTGGCAATGATAGTGGTAGTACTCCACGAGTCTTACTCTAAATACTCTTTGCAATCTTTCCAAGTAACCCCAGGTAGCCATTGACTTCAATGAGTCCTTGGTCTGCATTTTGCGGACCAGACATACGGATGCAGAAAGCACACTGAGGATCCATGCGTATTCCACACCCATATGTCCATTTCACAAAAAGATAGAACATGTCCTATACTTGGCCACAAAATACAGACCATGGACTCATTGAAGTCAAGGGGTCTGCAAAAAATGCGGATGCGACACGGACAGTGTCATGGTTTTAATCTCTGTGACAATGGCCACACCCACCTGCCTCCCAGCCAAGCTCTTGAACTAATCCCTGCTTACCTCATTTGCATAGCCAATCAGAGGGGGTTTTACAATTTACCAATTAAAAGAGGTGTTCCAACTGTCAATATAAATATATGTGGGGCATTCAATAAAGAATTTAGAGAGCTGTTGCCAATATATGGTGCCAACCCATCCGAGACCGCCATACAGAATGCCATCAGAGACATCCAGCTGCAGGATAAGTGGCAAGAGAGAGAACTAGAGCGACAAGAGAGAGAATTGGAGCGACAACATGAATGGAGAATTGCGGAAATACGGCAATCAGAGACAACACCTAGAGATACAGCACCTGTCCGTAAGTTGCCCTTTCGCGCATTCAAATTGCTTAAGGAAGGAGAGGAGGAAATAGAAGAGTTCCTCCAGGACTTTGATAGACTGTGCCAGATACATAAAGTGCCGTCCCAAGATCGGGGTCGTCTTATTGGCGAGTAACCTAACTGGCAAAGCTGCGGAAGCGTATCGGGCCATGGAGGATGAGGACGCCATGGATTATGACCAGGTAAAAGAAACCCTGCTAGCCCGATTTGTCATTACCCCTGAAGCCAGACGGATTAAGTTTTGAGAATCCCGTAAACAAGGCAACCTAACCTACGTGGAGTGGGCACATCTTCTGCAGCGGAACCTCAAGGGCTGGTTCCAGGGAAGCCATGCTCATACCATAGAGGACATCACCCAGCTAGTTCTCTTAGAGCAGTTCTTTGACCACACCCCTCCGATAGTACGGGATTGGGTGCGAGATAAGCGGCCACAGAAGGTACAGCAAGCGGCGACTTTGGCTAATTAATATCTGGACTCTCGGAGATCTATTGGAGGCCAGCGCTATCCACTACCGTGGCCCAGTGTACCGACCTCGAGCCCAACTCCAGTATCTCAGTGGGCTGCCTCTAGACCAGGGGTGTCAAACTCAAATTCATCGGGGGCCGCATCAGCAGTTTGGTCACCCTCAAAGGGCAGGTTGTATCTGTAGGACTATGTGTCCACTCTTTATTATCATAAATTATTGTCACTGCATTCAATTATTACTGTTTTTTGTAATAATGTAAGTAATAACTAGCTCTGAAAGCTTGACCTGCAAGCGCTGACTGGGGTCACATAGCATTATACTGATTTATGATGCTATGTAACCCTTACAGTTCTGGAATGTGTTGGATAACACTGACATAATGCTGTCAGTGTTATCCAACACATTCCAGAACTGTAAGGGTTACCGTATTTTTCGCCCTATAAGACGCACCGGCCCATAAGACGCACCTAGGTTTTTGAGGAGGAAAATAAGAAAAAAAATATTTTGAACCAAAAGGTGTGCTTTTGGTGGGTTTTGAACTAATTGTGGTCTGTGGGTGACACTGTTATGGGGGATCTGTGGATGGCACTGTTATGGGGGATCTGTGGGTGACACACTTATGGGGGATCTGTGGGTGACACACTTATGGGGGATCCGTGGGTGACACACTTATGGGGGATCCGTGGGTGACACACTTATGGGGGATCCGTGGGTGACACACTTATGGGGGATCCGTGGGTGACACACTTATGGGGGATCCGTGGGTGACACACTTATGGGGGATCCGTGGGTGACACACTTATGGGGGATCCGTGGGTGACACACTTATGGGGGATCCGTGGGTGACACACTTATGGGGGATCCGTGGGTGACACACTTATGGGGGATCCGTGGGTGACACACTTATGGGGGATCCGTGGGTGACACACTTATGGGGGATCCGTGGGTGACACACTTATGGGGGATCCGTGGGTGACACACTTATGGGGGATCCGTGGGTGACACACTTATGGGGGATCCGTGGGTGACACACTTATGGGGGATCCGTGGGTGACACACTTATGGGGGATCCGTGGGTGACACACTTACGGGGGATCCGTGGGTGACACACTTACGGGGGATCCGTGGGTGACACACTTACGGGGGATCCGTGGGTGACACACTTACGGGGGATCCGTGGGTGACACACTTACGGGGGATCCGTGGGTGACACACTTACGGGGGATCCGTGGGTGACACACTTACGGGGGATCCGTGGGTGACACACTTACGGGGGATCCGTGGGTGACACACTTACGGGGGATCCGTGGGTGACACACTTACGGGGATCCGTGGGTGACACACTTACGGGGGATCCGTGGGTGACACACTTACGGGGGATCCGTGGGTGACACACTTACGGGGGATCCGTGGGTGACACACTTACGGGGGATCCGTGGGTGACACACTTACGGGGGATCCGTGGGTGACACACTTACGGGGGATCCGTGGGTGACACACTTACGGGGGATCCGTGGGTGACACACTTACGGGGGATCCGTGGGTGACACACTTACGGGGGATCCGTGGGTGACACACTTACGGGGGATCCGTGGGTGACACACTTACGGGGGATCCGTGGGTGACACACTTACGGGGGATCCGTGGGTGACACACTTACGGGGGATCCGTGGGTGACACACTTACGGGGGATCCGTGGGTGACACACTTACGGGGGATCCGTGGGTGACACACTTACGGGGGATCCGTGGGTGACACACTTACGGGGGATCCGTGGGTGACACACTTACGGGGGATCCGTGGGTGACACACTTACGGGGGATCCGTGGGTGACACACTTACGGGGGATCCGTGGGTGACACACTTACGGGGGATCCGTGGGTGACACACTTACGGGGGATCCGTGGGTGACACACTTACGGGGGATCCGTGGGTGACACACTTACGGGGGATCCGTGGGTGACACACTTACGGGGGATCCGTGGGTGACACACTTACGGGGGATCCGTGGGTGACACACTTACGGGGGATCCGTGGGTGACACACTTACGGGGGATCCGTGGGTGACACACTTACGGGGGATCCGTGGGTGACACACTTACGGGGGATCCGTGGGTGACACACTTACGGGGGATCCGTGGGTGACACACTTACGGGGGATCCGTGGGTGACACACTTACGGGGGATCCGTGGGTGACACACTTACGGGGATCCGTGGGTGACACACTTACGGGGGATCCGTGGGTGACACACTTACGGGGGATCCGTGGGTGACACACTTACGGGGGATCCGTGGGTGACACACTTACGGGGGATCCGTGGGTGACACACTTACGGGGGATCCGTGGGTGACACACTTACGGGGGATCCGTGGGTGACACACTTACGGGGGATCCGTGGGTGACACACTTACGGGGGATCCGTGGGTGACACACTTACGGGGGATCCGTGGGTGACACACTTACGGGGGATCCGTGGGTGACACACTTACGGGGGATCCGTGGGTGACACACTTACGGGGGATCCGTGGGTGACACACTTACGGGGGATCCGTGGGTGACACACTTACGGGGGATCCGTGGGTGACACACTTACGGGGGATCCGTGGGTGACACACTTACGGGGGATCCGTGGGTGACACACTTACGGGGGATCCGTGGGTGACACACTTACGGGGGATCCGTGGGTGACACACTTACGGGGGATCCGTGGGTGACACACTTACGGGGGATCCGTGGGTGACACACTTACGGGGGATCCGTGGGTGACACACTTACGGGGGATCCGTGGGTGACACACTTACGGGGGATCCGTGGGTGACACACTTACGGGGGATCCGTGGGTGACACACTTACGGGGGATCCGTGGGTGACACACTTACGGGGGATCCGTGGGTGACACACTTACGGGGGATCCGTGGGTGACACACTTACGGGGGATCCGTGGGTGACACACTTACGGGGGATCCGTGGGTGACACACTTACGGGGGATCCGTGGGTGACACACTTACGGGGGATCCGTGGGTGACACACTTACGGGGGATCCGTGGGTGACACACTTACGGGGGATCCGTGGGTGACACACTTACGGGGGATCCGTGGGTGACACACTTACGGGGGATCCGTGGGTGACACACTTACGGGGGATCCGTGGGTGACACACTTACGGGGGATCCGTGGGTGACACACTTACGGGGGATCCGTGGGTGACACACTTACGGGGGATCCGTGGGTGACACACTTACGGGGGATCCGTGGGTGACACACTTACGGGGGATCCGTGGGTGACACACTTACGGGGGATCCGTGGGTGACACACTTACGGGGGATCCGTGGGTGACACACTTACGGGGGATCCGTGGGTGACACACTTACGGGGGATCTGTGGGTGACACACTTACGGGGGATCTGTGGGTGACACACTTACGGGGGATCTGTGGGTGACACACTTACGGGGGATCTGTGGGTGACACACTTACGGGGGATCTGTGGGTGACACACTTACGGGGGATCTGTGGGTGACACACTTACGGGGGATCTGTGGGTGACACACCTATGGGGGATCTGTGGGTGACACACCTATGGGGGATCTGTGGGTGACACACCTATGGGGGATCTGTGGGTGACACACTTATGGGGGATCTGTGGGTGACACACTTATGGGGGATCTGTGGGTGACACACTTATGGGGGATCTGTGGGTGACACACTTATGGGGGATCTGTGGGTGACACACTTATGGGGGATCTGTGGGTGACACACTTATGGGGGATCTGTGGGTGACACACTTATGGGGGATCTGTGGGTGACACACTTATGGGGGATCTGTGGGTGACACTTATGGGGGTACTTACAACTACAAGCGCTCGCCGCTCGGTAGGCAGAGAGGAGGGAGGAGGCAGGCCGGGAGGACAGGCGCTGGCAGCGCGAGTCATACGTCATGCGCCCACGCCGCCTGCTTCATTCATAAAGTGGGCGGCGCAGGCACGTGACGTATGACTCACACTGCCAGCGCCCATCCTCCCAGCCTGCCTCCTCCCTCCTCTCGGCGAGCGCTTGTAGTTGTAAGTACCGGTAATACACAGCGCTCCTTATGCGATTTATTATCACTTCCTGCAGGGGCTGCCTGCAGGAAGAGATAATAAAAGGTGAAGGCTGGCGGCCGGTGGCGGCTACGCGGGCCACATGAGGAGGTCTGGCGGTCCGGATTCGGCCCGCGGGCCTTGTGTTTGACAGCCGTGCTCTAGACCCTTAGCCCGATTAAAACCTTCTACTGGGCCTAAGTGCTATACATGTATCCAGACAGGTCATCTGCAGCGTTATTGCCCTAACCGATCCCCGAGGCACCAAGAGACTGCCCAGTCATCCAGGTCGGCGACTTATTGCCTCCAGAACGAGGCCAACCCTCTAGATGTTCAGGAAGAGTTTGGCGAGCTGTTCGAGGCAGATCCCGTCCAGGCCGCAGCTGTAGATAATCGGCAGCACCATCGTCAGGCGGTATGGGTTAATGGGCAGCCGGCCCAGGGACTTTGTGATTCCGGGGCTACGATTACCCTTATTCAGCCTCCCATGGTTCCTCAGTCGGCCCGAACCGGCCAGACTGTGGGAGTCAGGGTAGCAGGGGGCAAGGTTCTGCGTTTATCCACCGCCAGAGTTCACCTGGATTGGGGCTCAGGGAAGCGACAAGTGCGAGTAGGGATACTCCGTGAGTTACCCGCGGAAGTACTTTTGGGGAACGACTTGGGGCAATTGACTTCTTCATTTGCACCAGAGACCACCATGGCCGTGACCACTCGACAACAAAGCCACCTACAAGGCAACTCCACTCCTATGGGGACACAGGTAAGCCCAAATCCTCCCACGTTCCCCGACTTGACAACCCCATGTCCTGGGATTCTCCTTCCGACATTAGGCAAGCAACCCCCCGGAGAGACTCTACTTTAGCGTGCTATCGGGACAGGGCGGGCAAGGATCCAGGGGGGTTAGGAGAAGACAGAATAGAGTGGGAGGGAGGGCTTCTTTATCGTTACACTGAAGGGGTGGGCAACGGGAAGCGCAAGGGCCCCCACAAACAGCTAGTCGTACCCCAGAAGTACAGACAGGAGCTTTTGAGGCTGGCTCACGATATCCCCGTGACCGGACATTTAGGGATAGCTAAGACCCGGATTCGGTTGTCTCGTGCTTTCTTCTGGCCTAGGTTACATGCAGAGGTATGAGAATACTGCCGGACCTGTGAGACCTGCCAGAGGGTAGGAAAGGCGGGGGATCATCCAAAAGCCTCTCTGCACCCCATGCCGATAATTAGGGAACCCTTTAGCCGGATAGCAGTAGACATTATTGGCCCACTGGCCCGCCCCAGTGCCACTGGGAAGAAGTATATTCTTACAGTGGTGGATTACGCTACCCGGAAGCCATTCCCCTATCCAATATCCATGCTGACACAGTAGCTGATGCCTTACTGCGGGTGTTCACTAGGGTAGGATTTCCCAAGGAGATATTGTCTGATCAAGGAAATCAGTTCACCGCCGAGCTGACCCAGCAGCTATGGCACCTCTGTAGTATTAAAACCCTCCAGAGCGCACCCTACCACCCCCAAATGAACGGGCTGTGCGAGAGATTTAACGGGACCCTAAAACAGCTACTTCGGGCCTTCATGGAGAGTAGGAAGGATTGGGAGAAATATCTTCCCCACCTACTGTTTGCCTACAGGGAGGTACCTCAAGAGTCCACAGGGTTTTCACCATTTAAGCTGTTGTATGGGCGAAGGGTTAGGGGACCCTTAGACTTAGTTAGAGCCTAGTGGGAAGGGGGAGAGGATCCGGAAGGCCTCCCCATCCTTAGTTACGTCTTGGAACTCAGGGAGCAACTGCAGGAACTTGCCGAGCTAGTCCATGAGAATATGCAATCAGCCCAGAGTCAGCAGAAGGTTTGGTATGATCGATCTGCTCGGAATCACACTTTTTGTGTCGGACAGAAGGTCCTAGTACTAAAACCCTTGAAACAAAATAAATTACAGGCCTCCTGGCAGGGCCCCTATCAGGTGGTAAAACAGCTGTGCGACACCACCTACGTGGTCGCCAGCTGTGCAGACACAAGAATTAGGAGGACATTCCACATGAATATGATTAAGGCCTATCACGAGAGGGCTGAGGCAGTAGCCGCCATATGCGCTCCTGCCACCGGGAACTCTGAAGACCTGCCGATGCTGGAGCTTCCCACAATCAGTAACCGTTCTGGGGGGGTGGAAGATGTTCAGTTAGGAGAAGGGTTAGGACCCCAGGAACAAGAACAGGTCAGGGAATTACTCCAGGACCGGAAAGAGATGTTCTCATTACTCCCTGGATACACTCACTTGGCAGTGGACAAGGTGGAGACCCTCAGGCAGAAGCCCCTGAGACAATCAGCCTATAGGATTCTCGGAGCTGTGCAAGAAGGGATGAGAGCAGAGATTAGGGAGATGCTTGAGTTAGGGGTGATCGAACCATCATCAAGCCCCTGGGCTTCCCCTATAGTATTAGTCCCAAAATGGGATGGCACGACCTGATTTTGTGTGAACTATAGGCGACTGAATGACTGTACTGGGAAAGACGCCTACCCCATGCCCCAAATGGATGAATTGTTGGACAAAATAGCTCAGGGACATTATCTGATGACTATTGACCTGTGTAAGGGCTACTGGCAGATTCCCCTGGAGGCGGACGCCATTCCAAAGTCGGCCTTCATCACCCCGTTTGGCTTTTACCAGTTCCGGGTAATGCCATTCGGGATGATAAATGCTCCGGCTACCTTCTAACGAATGATAGATCAACTCCTCGGTGGTCTGCAGGATTTTGCATGCGCATATCTTAATGACATCGCAATCTATAGCCAGACATGGGAGGAGCATCTCAGACACCTGGGCATAGTCCTAGACAGAATCAGAGTTGCAGGCCTGACACTGAAGTCAGACAAGTGTCATATCAGGATGTCTGAGGTACAATATCTGGGACATAGAGTGGGATGTGGGAAGTAGAGGCCGGAGCCTGCAAAAATCGAGGCCATCCTAAACTGGCCGGTTCCCAGAACCAAGGCCCAGGTACTTGCATTTTTAGGGACAGCCGGGTACTACAGAAAGTTTGTACCCCACTATAGTGACATAGCCAAACCACTGACGGACCTGACCAAAAAGAATCTCCCTAGACAGGTCCTGTGGTCCCTGGAGTGCGAAACAGCATTTCAACTGTTGAAAACCACCCTAACACAAGCTCCCATCAGGGCCGTCTTTACCAAGGGGCAAAAGGGGCAGCTGCCCCGGGCCCAGTTGCTCCTGGGGGGCCCAAGGCAGCTGCCTCTTGAGCCCTGCTAGCTACTGCCCCTTTCGTCAAGCTGCCTGTGGACTTTAACGCAGGGGCTGACTGGCAACTTTTGGCCCAGGGGGCAAGTAACACCCAGAGGGCCACTGAGCCCCCCTCCTGCTTTCCCATTTCCCCTGCCTCCTCCTGACCCCCCCCCCCTTGCCACTTTCGTCAGCCATGTAAATTACAACACAGGAAAACAAAATAAACTAGGTATGCTCCGATATATCGGCCGCCGAAACATATCAGCCGAAAATTGAATTTTTGGTATAATGCCGTAAGTGTCATTTTCTGGCTGATACAGTGTTGCATCCGTGTATTCTCTCCACCCCGCTGGGCGCTGCTCTGTGTCCCCCCCCCATGACACTTGATGACTTTTGCAGAAGAAACTGTATATTATGGGCCACAGTGTATGCTATATGTGTATAACAAACATATTTCATATGAAAACTTACGATTACTTGGCTCGGCCCTTGGGGATCTCGGACACCTCCACACTTTGGCCGGGGGTTCGGCGGAGCTGATGTGTTTTATCCTAATGAGAAAAATTTCATAATAAGGATTTGGAGAAGGGGCAGAGGGATAGCAGAGCAGGGAGAAGCTGGTGCTGCTACTAGGGGGCTCAGACCATGGGGGAGTAATAAAGCCCACCATAATGCCCCCCCTAGTAGAAATAATTCTCCTTATAATAAAATACCCCCTTGTAATGTCCCCAATTGAGCTAATGTCCCCATAGTGCCCCCTATAATGTGGCAGTAGCCAATAGCTCCCCTATAATGTGCCAGGACCCATAGGCCCCCCTATAATGTGCCAGTAGCCATAGGCCCCCTATAATGTGCCAGTAGCCATAGGCCCCCCCCTATAATGTGCCAGTAGCCATAGGCCCCCCCCTATAATGTGCCAGTAGCCATAGGCCCCCCTATAATGTGCCAGTAGCCATAGCCCCCCCTATAATGTGCCAGTAGCCATAGCCCCCCTATAATGTGCCAGTAGTCATAGCCCCCCCTATAATGTGCCAGTAGCCAATAGCCCCCCTATAATGTGCCAGGAGCCAATAGCCCCCCTATAATGTGCCAGGACCCATAGGCCCCCCTATAATGTGCCAGTAGCCATAGGCCCCCTATAATGTGCCAGTAGCCATAGGCCCCCCCTATAATGTGCCAGTAGCCATAGGCCCCCCTATAATGTGCCAGTAGCCATAGGCCCCCCCTATAATGTGCCAGTAGCCATAGGCCCCCCCTATAATGTGCCAGTAGCCATAGGCCCCCTATAATGTGCCAGTAGCCATAGGCCCCCCCCTATAATGTGCCAGTAGCCATAGGCCCCCCCTATAATGTGCCAGTAGCCATAGGCCCCCCCTATAATGTGCCAGTAGCCATAGCCCCCCCTATAATGTGCCAGTAGCCGTAGCCCCCCCTATAATGTGCCAGTAGCCATAGCCCCCCCTATAATGTGCCAGTAGCCATAGCCCCCCCTATAATGTGCCAGTAGCCATAGGCCCCCCCCTATAATGTGCCAGTAGCCATAGGCCCACCCTATAATGTGCCAGTAGCCATAGGCCCACCCTATAATGTGCCAGTAGCCAGATAGGGCCCCCCCTATAATGTGCCAGTAGCCAGATAGGAACCCCCCCTATAATGTGCCAGTAGCCAGATAGGAACCCCCCCTATAATGTGCCAGTAGCCAGATAGGAACCCCCCCTATAATGTGCCAGTAGCCAGATAGGAACCCCCCCTATAATGTGCCAGTAGCCAGATAGGAACCCCCCTTATAATATGCCAGTAGCCAGATAGGAACCCCCCCTATAATGTGCCAGTAGCCAGATAGGAACCCCCCCTATAAAGTGTCAGTAGCCAGATAGGAACCCCCCCTATAATGTGCCAGTAGCCAGATAGAAACCCCCCCTATAATGTGTCAGTAGCCAGATAGGAACCCCCCCTATAATGTGCCAGTAGCCAGATAGGGCCCCTATCAGTGACAGAAATGACAAAAAAATAAATAATAAATAGAGTCTCAGTCAGACTTATACTTACCGCACCTTCACTGAATCACCCCCGTCCTGCCTCCAGTGCTGCTGATGTCTTTACGGCAGCGTAGCGGCTTAGTCAGGCGGACGCGATGACGTCATCGCGCCGCCTGCGCCGGTCCGGCGGCCTCTCTGATAGGCTGCCGGCAGCACACCTCCCCTTCTCCCTCCGCAGCAGCAGGTAAGTAGTATTAGTAACAGCGGCGGCGGGGGCAGTGCCCTTAGTGACTGTGACAGTCTGATTCGGGGCTGGCCGGCCGGCCGGGACAGTGAGGCAACAGAGGCCCGGGGGGCAATTGCCCCCCTGCCCCCCGGCCCAGTCCGCCCCTGCTTTAACGTGATCTAGGACCTTAATGACATCATCACCATGTGACCAGTAACCTAGCAATTACTGGTCACATGGCTATGAGGTCATCACAGGTCCTATCAGGAGTGTTGCAGAAGTTAACTGTGGAGCTTTTTTGTGTGAAGATTACATCAGAAAAAGGTGACAGGGGCTGTTATGTTAATATACTGTAAACTACTGTATAGTGGGGTGCTGTATATTGTGTGGGGGCCTGTATACTGTGGGGGGCTGTATATTGTGTGGGACTGTATACTGTGGGGGGCTGTATATTGTGTGGGACTGTATACTGTGTGGTGGGCTGTATACTGTGTGGTGGGCTGTATACTGTGTGGTGGGCTGTATACTGTGTGGTGGGCTGTATACTATGTGGGGGGGAGGTCTGTATACTGTGTGGGGGGCCTGTATACTGTGTGGGGGGCCTGTATACTGTGTGGGGGGCTGTATACTGTGTGGTGGGCTGTATACTGTCGGGGGGGCTGTATACTGTGGGGGGGGGGCTGTATACTGTGGGGGGGGGCTGTATACTGTGTGGGGGGGGGGCTGTATACTGTGTGGGGGGGGGGGGGCTGTATACTGTGTGGGGGCCTGTATACTGTGTGGGGGCCTGTATAATGTGGTGGGCTGTATACTGTGTGGTGGGCTGTATACTGTGTGGGGGGGCTGTATACTGTGGGGTGCTATACTGCTCTACTATATACTGTGGGTTACTGTATAGTGTGGGGTGCTATACTGCATACTGTGTGGTGCTGTATACTATAGGGTGCTATACTGCATACTGTGGGGTGCTGGGGTGCACTGTAACACTAGGGTGAGCCGAGCCCTGGTCTCCTTCCTGCAGAGCGGTGCCCACTTCCAGCCTGAGCCCAGCTGCCCAGAACACTGATCCTGAGCTGCTGGAGTCTTCAGAACTGGAAGTATTTACAGTCATTCACTGGACTCTACCAGGGGTGTGGATTTTTTGTGTGTGTGTTGTGGTGGAGGGCGTGATTGCCTGCTAAGGTGTGGGAAGGCGGGATCCAGGGGGCCCAAGTAAATTTTTGCCCAGGGTCCAATCAATATTAAAGACGGCCCTGGCTCCCATACTGACGGCACCCGATCCTAACAAACGCTTTGTCGTACATACAGACGCCTCCATGTTCGGACTAGGAGCCGTACTAAGTCAAGTTGGCGACGACGGGAAGGAGCACCCGGTGGCGTATCTCAGCCACAAGTTGTTACCCCGTGAAGTTGGATATGCTGCCGTGGAAAAATAATGTTTGGCTTTAGTCTGGACTTTAAAGAAATTGCAGCCCTACGTGTATGGACGCTCTTTTATCGTCATGAAGGACCACAATCCCTTGATATGGCTAAACTTGGTGGCGGGAGAGAATGGCCGATTACTAAGGTGGAGCCTGGCTTTGCAACCCTACAATTTCACCATACAATATCGGCCAGGGCCTCGAAACGAGAATGCGGATGGATTATCCCGGCACAGGGTCCCACTGTGGCTGTTGGACTGTTTCCCGGGTGGGGGGGGGGGGGGGGGGTAATGTCAGGGTTTGAATCTCTCTGTGACAATGGTCACACCCATCTGCCTCCCAGCCAAGCTCTTGAACTAATCCCTGCTTACCTCATTTGCATAGCCAATCAGAGGGGGTTTTACAATTTACCAATTGAAAGAGGTGTTCCAACTGTCAATATAAATATATGTGGGGCTCAAAAGAAAAGTATCTTGAGATTTTGTGTTTCAGCGGCAAGGTTGGTGATTCCCCGACATTGGCGTACATCCCGTGAACCCTCCATCAGAGAGTGGTATCAAGAGATGCTATATATAGCAAGAATGGAGGAAGTCTCTACGCTATTCATTCTTGTCCTGTCAATATTCATATAAAATGTTTAAATAAAACAGTTTAAACATAAATATATGTGGGACATTCAATAAAGAATTTTGTCAGTTTGAAGTCACATACAGCCTGACTCCCACGAGCGGTCGTTTGAGGCCGGATCATCAACAGCGGAACCAGCAGATATTGTGGACACATCAGGGAGTGCCGTGAGAGCAGAGTAGAGCGAGCAGGGGCTCGTTACGGACAGTATCCGTAATTTGCAGCCCACAAAATACATACGATCGCGTGCAATAAGGCCTTTGTATGGACTTTATGTCAACTATTTGATGTGAGCTGGAAGGATAAGGTCTTTCTGTTTAAATTAAATGCAAAAAATTAGATATAGGATGAGTCCAGGGGTTTGTCATGCAAATGTAACTTACTTGGCTGTAGGGAATCATTTATGAATTTCTATGATGGCACTACCTCAAGGACAAGCATTGGTTGTTTCCAACGTATATACTGTTTGCGGGTTGAATGCGACAAATGTCTAAGGGTACTTTCACACTAGCGCTATTCTTTTCCAGTATTGAAATCCGGTAAAGGGTCTCAATACCGGGAAAAAAACGCATCAGTTTTGTCCTAATGCAATCTGAATGGAAAGCAATCCATTCAGTGCGCATCAGGATGTCTTCTGTTCCGTCCCTTGTCCCGGCACAATACCGCACTTGCCAGATCTGGCATTAATTTCCATAGAGATATATTAATGCCGAATCCGGTACCAGGTGTTCTGGAAATTGCCACTTTTACACATCGGGGAATCATGCACATGTGCAATAACTTCGGCTCATCGGAGCCAATACATTCTAATACTGTACGGAGCTCCTGCTCCGTACATTATTGGAACAAAGTTTTATGCGAATCGACTTTGGATGTTTCATCCTAAGTCTATTCGCTCATCCCTAGTTACGACCACCCTCCAATCCAGCAGCGGTGGTCGTGCTTGCACACTATAGGAAAAAATGCTGGCCTATGCACACTCCCACGGTCTCAGCCACTCAGCCAGCACCTTCCCCAATAGTGTGCAAGCGGGACCACCACTGATGGATTGCAGGGTGGTTGTAACTAGTGATGAGCGAAGCGAGCGTCGGATCCTAGCTCCAAAGTCGCTTCGGTCAAAACTTCGGAATAATGCTGTATGAAGTACCAACTCCATACAGCATTTAAATGTACAGCCTCCGATGAGGAGAAGTCAGTTAGAAAAATGAATCTAGCCAGCAATATGGAGAATCACAATACATTAGTATGTGCCTTGCATGAACTCTGTCTACATGATAAATGCCATTTGCTGAAGTGAGAGGACCCCTTTTAATCCTGATAATACTGGTAAGGTGCAACTGATCACAAAACTAGAGATTGGTGGGATTGTTCGAGAAACTGGGCAGGTCCCATGTCATATCAACAGATTCATAAAATGGTTTTGTGATTTGCAAAGAGACATAGGGGGAGTTTTATCAAATTGGTGTAAAGTAGAACTGGCTTAGTTATCCATAGGAACCAATCAGACGCCACCTTTCATTTCTAAAGGAGCTGTCAAAAATGAAAGGTGGAATCTGATTGGTTGCTAGGAGCAACTAAGCCAGTTCTACTTTACACCAGTTTGATAAATCTCCCCCATAATTTGAATGTTGAGGGTCTGGTTAGAAAGAAAACAGATTGTGGATTACAGTCATGCAAAATTATGGACAGCAATGGCAGACAGAAGACATTCTTAAAGGGGTTGTCTGAGTTCAGAGCTGACCCCCTTATTCCCCCACTCAGCCTCTCTGAATTGTGCTGAATCACGCAGGACAAGGGATTTTTCTAGAGATCCGGTAACATACCAGGGTCTTCATGGGTAAGTTAGGCAGAGGCTTCCACCTTGCAAGTCAGCCCAGTGATGTCACCGAGAACACTGCTAGGCAGACGCCTCTGCCTAGCAGGGTAAAAATTTTAACCAAAAAGCCCTTGCCCAATGCTCATGTCAGAGGGGCTGAGTGGGGGAAGAAGTGGATATGTTCAACCCCATAAAAAAAATGTTGAAGGCATTATACGGGGTAGCTTCATATATACATATCGTTATCTAGAAAAGTCAATCAAATGAAGTAACTACACGTACTAAGTGCTTTAAAACATGGCGCCGTGGTTCATAGAGTGACGTTCTTTCACACGGGCGAGTATTCCGCGCGGATGCGATGCGTGAGTTGAACGCATTGCACCCGCACTGAATCCCGACCCATTCATTTCTATGGGGCTGTTCACATGAGCGGTGATTTTCACGCATCACTTGTGCGTTGCGTGAAAATCGCAGCATGCTCTATTTTGTGCGTTTTTCACGTAACGCAGGCCCCATAGAAATGAATGGGGTTGCGTGAAAATCGCAAGCGTCCGCAAGCAAGTGCGGATGCAGGGCGATTTTCACGCACGGTTGCTAGGAGACGATCGGGATGGAGACCCGATCATTATTATTTTACCTTATAACATGGGTATAAGGGAAAATAATAGCATTCTGAATACAGAATGCATAGTAAAATAGCACTGGAGGGGTTAAAAAAATAAATAAAATAATTTAACTTAGCCGGCATCTCTTCTGTCTTCTTTCTTTGCTGTGTGCAGGAACAGGACCTGTGGTGACGTCACTCCGGTCATCACATGATCTTTTACCATGGTGATGGATCATGTGATGGACCATGTGATGACCGGAGTGACGTCACCACAGGTCCTGTTCCTGCACACAGCAAAGAAAGAAGACAGAAGAGATGCCGGCTGCGCGATCAAGTGGATTAGGGTGAGTTAAATTATTTTTTATTTATTTTTTAACCCTCCAGCGCTATTTTACTATGCATTCTGTATTCAGAATGCTATTATTTCCCCTTATAACCATGTTATAAGGGAAAATAATACAATCTACAGAACACCGATCCCAAGCTTGAAACTCTGTGAAGAAGTTCGGGTTTGGGTACCAAACATGCCGATTTTTCTCACGCGAGTGCAAAACGCATGACAATGTTTTGCACTCGCGCTGAATTGCATGTTCCTGCAACGCACCCGCACCTTTTCCCGCAATGCCCGTCTGAAAGAGGCCTTAGATTTCACCCTCTTCATTGCAAAGGGTGAAATCTGCAAGAGAAATCTGCTGTATAAATGGACATGCTGCGGATTTCAAACCCACAATGCTGCCTGCAACTT
Source organism: Bufo gargarizans (assembly GCF_014858855.1). Lineage (NCBI taxonomy): Eukaryota > Metazoa > Chordata > Amphibia > Anura > Bufonidae > Bufo > Bufo gargarizans. The sequence goes on along the minus strand of NC_058089.1, from coordinate 9,481,505 downwards.
TTCCACTGCGTATTTCTTACGCAGCGTGTGGATAGGAATTGTATTTTTATTTTTCCATTATTGGGTTCACTGCTCAGGGAAAATAGTCAGCAATTTCAATAGCTTGATAATTTTCTGATGCATCAATAACTGTTATGTTTATTTTTATATGTAAAATCGGGAAAGGGAGGATTTTTTTTTTTTTATATATATTGAAAACTTTTTTTTTTTTAACTGTAATATTTCAGCCCTTTAGGGGACTTGAAGATGCAATCTAAATAGTACTACTTAAGTAAATGAGGTTTTTATTGGCTGTGTGTGAAGCAGTGCCTCGGGCATAGCTTTTCAGACATCTCACTATGGCAGGTATGGGAACCTTCATAAGGCCCCAGGGCTGCCACAGCATCTGACTGGAGCTCCAGAATTTCACTACAGGGCTCTAAACGGAAGGCAGAGGGAGCCCCCTACTTATGTCAAAACCCATAGAATTATACCCAGAACTATACAGCTGGCACAGTTCGTGTACGGACTCATTCATGTACCATTCATTCCCTTAAAAGGGTTATCCAACCCCTGTACTGACCCCCCTATTTCCCAGGCACCTCATATAGGTTATACTTACCCTGCTCCCCGTCGCTCAAATCAAAGCATCCGGCGACAATGGTGGGGGGTGGTTCAGCCAATGGCAGGCAGCAACAGGAATGAGCCTCCCTAGCGTCATCCGCAATGCTAGGGAGGCTCATCCCCATCTTGACCTGCTATTGGCTGCACCCCCCCATCGGCGGATGTTTTGATGCAGTGGCGGCTGTGCGGGCATCAGGAGAGACGCGGATGGCGGGGAGCGGGCTAAGTATAACCTATATGAGGTGTCCAGACATTGGGGGGGGGGGGGGGGGTTATTATAGGGATTAGATAACCTATTTAATGCTAATGCTGTACATATACGCATCATGCGTTAACCTCTAAGGACATGGCCATATTTCATCTTAAAGGACCAGGCCATTTTTTGCAAATCTGACCAGTGTCACTTTAAGTGCTGATAACTTTAAAACGCTTTTACTTATCCAGGCCATTGTGAGATTGTTTTTTCGTCACATATTGTACTTCATGACACCGGTAAAATGGAGTAAAAAAATTATTTTTTATTTATAAAAAAATACAAAATTTACCAAGAATTTGGAAAAATTAGCAAATTTCCAAGTTTCAAATTTCTCTACTTCTATAATACATAGTAATACCTCCAAAAATAGTTATTACTTTACATTACCGATATGTCTACTTCATGTTTGTAGCATTTTGGGAATGCGATTTTATTTTTTGGGGACGTTACAAGGCTTAGAAGTTTAGAAGCAAATCTTGAAATTTTTCTCAAAATTTCTAAAACCCACTTTTCAGGACCAGTTTAGGTCACTTTGTGAGGCTTACATAATAGAAACCACCCAAAAATGACCCCATTTTACAAACTACACTCCTCAAGGTATTATTTTTTACGGTATTCACCTGAGGGGTTAGGTCATGTTATATATTTATAGAGCAGGTTATTATGGACGTGGCGATACCTAATATGTGTAGTGAATTTAATTTTTTAAATTTTTAATCAGTGATAAATGTGTTTTTTTATTTTTACTTTTTTTTTTACCCAGACCCACTTGATTCTTGAAGATCCAGTGGGTCTGATGTCTGTATAATACAGTACTCTATATAGTGTACTATACTGTACTGTATTTTCACTTTACTTTACTTACTGTGAAAGCGTCCGGTTGCCACGATAACCATCACTCGCTGCCTCAACAGAGCCAAGAGTCACTACGGACCGCGGCATGGAAAAGGTTAAACGGCTGACATCACAGCACAGATGTCAGGCGTTTCAAGCAGAGTGTCAGCAATGTGCTAACACTCTGCTAAAACCGCTCGGCCATCCTGGAAATTAGAGAGGGCGGGCGGGATGACCGGTACATCATGTGTCCCGAACAGGTTAATGGATTAAAGAAAATGTGTGAGGCAGGGCCTTTCAAAATGCCAAAAACTCTATGTAAAGGCTCATGCACATGAACATGTTCACCCCGTGCTGCAGACCACAAATAGCGGTCCGCAATGCACGGTACCAGCTCTGTGGCCACCGTTTGCGGATGTGGACCTATTCATTCAGTATGCACCGCAAAATAAATAGTAGTGCTACTGTTTCGTGCCTCCGCACCTCTCCGTATCTTGTTGATTTCGGACCCGTTCAAGTGAATAGGTCCGCATCTGTGATACGGAGTGCACACGGCCGGTGCCCGTATATTGTAGGCCCATGTGCATTAGCCCAAAAGATAGCCTTTTAGTCCCTAATCAATGCGGCATGCCGCAGTGGGTTGCCCCATAGGGTGTGTGGATTCAGACATGGATTTGTTGATCTTCATCAGTGGTCGCCCTTTATACTTTGTGCCCCTCATAAGATCATACAAGACCTTTGGGGGACATTTAACTTAACTTTAAAAAGAAAAATGCATTGTTGATTTCCCCTGCGACATAGTAGCCCAAGTTATAGGAGGCATACAGCAGAGCAGTAGCTCTCGAAGACGCACTGGAACAGGAGCGGGAAGCGCCATTTCCGCTTTCTGATCTCTGCACACAACTCTCATTGAGCTCTGTGTATACAGCAATGGGCAGGGGCATTGCTAGGTTAAAACATTCGGGGCCTGGGCCCCTGATGTTTTGTCCCAGGCCCCAAATGTACTGCATGCCAGCCAGATCCAACTGTATTGCCCTCCTCAGGAGGGCAATACAATTGAATCTAATGCCCTGCAAGAGCTGAAGGACCTGTGATGACATCACAGTCCAAGTGATCAGTTCTAAATGCAGTAGCTGGAAAGGACCTGCGATGATGTCACCATCATTTGACCAGTGCAAAAGAGGACTGCTCAGCAGTGAAGAGAAGTACTGGTGAAAGAAGCTGTGGTGAGGTCTGCTACATGAGGAGAGGTAAGTGAAGGGAGAGGCAAAGCAATGCTGGGAGTTGTAGTTATTTAACTGGGACTGTATGTTAGGGCTGAAGGAAGGGGAGTTATTTATATGGGACAGTGGGGTGGAGTGATGTTATTTACATGGGACTGAAAGTTGAGGGGGTGATGTTATTTACATGGGAATGCATGGAGGTGGCTGGGGAGGGGATGATTTTATTTACTTGGGACTGTATGTTGAAGATGTCTGGGGGAGGGAGTGATATTATTTAGATTGGACTGAAAGTTGAGGGGGTGATGTTCTCTACATGGGAATGCATGGAGGTGGCCGGGGAGGGGGTGATTTTATTTATATGGGACTGTATGTTGAAGGTGTCTGGGGGAGGGAGTTATGTTATTTATATGGGACTGAATACTGAGGGGATGATGTTATTTACATGGGACTGTATGTTGGAGGGGGTGAGGTTATTTACATGGGACTGTATATTGGAGGGGCAAGAGACATGGTGTGATGTTATTTACATGGGACTGTATATTGGAGGGGCAAGAGACATGGTGTGATGTTATTTACATGGGACTGTATATTGGAGGGGCAAGAGACATGGTGTGATGTTATTTACATGGGACTGTATATTGGAGGGGGCTGGAGAGATGGTCCAGTCACAGAGTGGGGAGGGTGGAAACCGCATGAGGAGACAACTCAATGGCCCAGTCACAGAGTAGGAAGATGGGGGGCAACATCAGTGGCAGTAACAGCAAGATAATGGGTGGCAGTAGGAATAGATGGCAGCAGGTGTGGGACAGCATCAGAATAGTGGCTGAAGCAGGAGTCCAGAAGAAACTGGTCTTTTTTCCTAAAGTTTTGTTGTGGCACCCAGAATGATCTAGTCCGATGCATCAGGAACTGGTGTGTGGAAATCCTGGCTGATCCACGCCTGATTCATCTTTACAAAGGTTAGTCTCAACATTATGGGTGGAAAGGAGAGTTCTCTTTAGGGTAACCATGCCCCCAGCAGCACTAAACACCAGCTCTGATGCCACACTACTGGCCGGGCAGGAAAGCGTGTCCACGGCAAACTCGGCCAGTTGCCTCCACAAATCAAGTTTGGCTGCCCAGTAGTTTAGGGGATCTTGGATGTGGGTTGGCAGGGTCTGCTGGTTCAGGTTTTGCTCCATGCCGTGCTGCTGGAGGGTGGTTCTTCAGTAGGCAGGTTAAGAAATGTGCTCATAAGAGACTCCAGACTTAAGTTGCTGCTGATGGAGCTGGTGCTGCTCCTATACCCCCCACCCCCAGCAGTCAGGGCATTGGAAAGTGAGGGCCCTTCATGAGGATGGGCAATGGCGCACATAGACAGCGCCCAACATAGGATGTCTCGATAGTAGTTGAGTTTATCCTTGCTCTCAGCAGGTAGAAAAAAGGACCCCCTATTTTGGAGTGGTAGCGAGGGGCTAACTTGGTGGAGAGCCAGTAGTCATCTCTCTGCCAAATGGTGATAATACGGCTGTCACTACACAAGCAACTGAGCATGCATCTTGCCATTTGCGCAAAGGACTTAGAGGGACTCCCTGCCTCCATCTCCACTGCATACTGCCACGGTGTGAGTGGTCATCTGCCTTGTCTTTCTCATTGCCCTCTAGCTCCTCATGCTTCTCTCCTGTCACTTGTGCAGATAAACCACCCATTTCTGTATACATTAATTGTGCGTGGATGTCCTCCTCCTTAGGGCTGCAGCTATTGACTCTTTTTGTATTTGAGTATTCCATCGATTAATCCAACAATTAATCGAGTACTCGAATAACAAAAAACTAATTAAAAGAACATTTTTCTTTATAAAAACTCATCAGCCCCCCCCTCCCCGTGCCATCAGCTGCCCCCTCAGTGCCACCAGCTAACACCCTAGTGCCACCAGCTGCCTCCTCAGTGCCACCAGCTTGACCCCCAGTGCCACCAGTTTGACCCCCAGTGCCACCATCCCCCCCTCCTAGCCATGTCCCCAGCGCCAGTACTTATCTTTCCGGTAGGGGCACTGCTCCACAGCTCCACGTGCACTATGACCTGACGATGTGTCAGGATACAGTGCAGCACAGTACGGGCCGGCGGGTGACCACGGAGTGGCGAGTAATAGCAAACCCTTCACTCCAGCTCTGTAGTCACATGACACAAACGAATCCTCGGTGCAAAAAAGTTCACCAAGGCAAACCAGGTGGAGAAACGCGCGATATCACCATGCTCTGCATGTTAAAAGAAGGCGGCCCCTGCAGGAAGTGATAATAAATCGCATAAGGAGCGCTGTGTATTACCGGTACTTACATTTACAAGCGCTCGCCGAGAGGAGGGAGGAGGCAGGCTGGGAGGATGGGCGCTGGCAGTGTGAGTCATACGTTACGCGCCTGCGCCGCCCACTTTATGAATGAAGCAGGCAGCGTGGGCGCATGACGTATGACTCACGCTGCCAGCGCCTGTCCTCCCGGCCTGCCTCCTGCCTCCTCCCTCCTCTCGGCGAGCGCTTGTAGTTGTAAGTACCGGTAATACACAGCGCTCCTTATGCGATTATATACATACAGTAACCATTAACTATTAGAGATACGATTATACAGTGAGCGGGGCCGTGTAGTAGAATAGTCACTGCACGGGCCCCGCTGTCATTATAAAAGCAGATGCCGGCCGCTAGCCCGTGTATTGAGGGTCATTCACTACTAAAGGGACACTTATGGAGGGGATCTGTGGATGACACATAGCATAAGATGCTATATATGTGTCATCCACAGATCCCCCCCATAACTGTCATACACAGATCCCCCATAAGAGCCACCCACAGATCCCCCATAAGTGTCACCCACAGATCCCCCATAAGTGTCACCCACAGATCCCCCATAAGTGTCACCCACAGATCCCCCATAAGTGTCACCCACAGATCCCCCATAAGTGTCACCCACAGATCCCCCATAAGTGTCATCCACAGATCCCCCATAAGTGTCATCCACAGATCCCCCATAACAGTGCCATTTACAGATCCCCCATAACAGTGCCACCCACAGACCAGAATTAGTTCAAAACCCACCAAAAGCACACCTTTTGGTTCAAAATATTTTTTTATATCTTATTTTCCTCCTCAAAAACCTAGGTGCGTCTTATGGGCCGGTGCGTCTTATAGGGTGAAAAATACGGTAACCCTTACAGTTGTTCTGGAATGTGTTGGATAACACATTGAGGGTGACCAAACTGCTGATGCGGCCCCCGATGAATTAGAGTTTGACACCCCTGCTCTAGACCAAGGTGTGCTCCTTCCATGATTGCACATCCCAGGGAGCGCCAGAGATTTTGTCTCTGAGTGTACATTATATATAACATTATGTAATTACGCTATATGCAGTACATCTGGGGGTCTTCAAGAATAACTATATAATGGCCTTCCGCTGGCTATATTACTACCTCATATGAATGTGAGTGACCAGTTCTTTGCACGCCTGCCCTTGTGTCAAAAAAGATTAAGAGATACCTAAGAATCTCAGCATGAGAGCGAGGAGTGACTTAGTGAATGGGGCTCAGCAGATTTAGTATTAGACTGATCTAATCCTGTCTGTAAAAGGATTTATTCACATTTATTTTACTGTAATTTCACTCTGCCCCTTCAAGTGGCTAGAACGTTCTCACCCTACAAAACCAAGGCTCCTTACAGTCTTCTCATGACCTTCAGAGGATAAGACGAGCAGCATTTCTGATTATCCTTACTGTCTTTAATTAATCTCATTTAAGGTCCTGTCTTCCTAGAATGCAGAACCCTTGATGTGACGTGCCATGGAGGGTGGGAATGTCAAATGTGATGGATATCATTACCTTAGGCAACTGAAGGACTGACAATCTGTATCCTTATTGCATGAAAAAATCATCAATATATAGTTTACATAGAGCAAGTTACTCCATCAAAGAGATACTTTGCCAGACCGTTTCACCTAAAGGGGTCACCATAAACTAATGACATATAGTTTGTGATATTCGTAGATATACAGTACAGACCAAAAGTTTGGACACACCTTCTCATTCAAAGAGTTTTCTTTATTTTCATGACTATAAAAATTGTAGATTCACACTGAAGGCATCAAAACTATGAATTAACACATGTGGAATTATATACATAACAAAAAAGTGTGAAACAACTGAAAATATGTCATATTCTAGGTTCTTCAAAGTAGCCACCTTTTGCTTTGATTACTGCTTTGCACACTCTTGGCATTCTCTTGATGAGCTTCAAGAGGTAGTCACCTGAAATGGTCTTCCAACAGTCTTGAAGGAGTTCCCAGAGATGCTTAGCACTTGTTGGCCCTTTTGCCTTCACTCTGCGGTCCAGCTCACCCCAAACCATCTCGATTGGGTTCAGGTCCGGTGACTGTGGAGGCCAGGTCATCTGGCGCAGCACCCCATCACTCTCCTTCATGGTCAAATAGCCCTTACACAGCCTGGAGGTGTGTTTGGGGTCATTGTCCTGTTGAAAAATAAATGATGGTCCAACTAAACGCAAACCAGATGGAATAGCATGCCGCTGCAAGATGCTGTGGTAGCCATGCTGGTTCAGAATGCCTTCAATTTTGAATTAATCCCCAACAGTGTCACCAGCAAAGCACGCCCACACCATCACACCTCCTCCTCCATGCTTCACGGTGGGACCCAGGCATGTAGAGTCCATCCGTTCACCTTTTCTGCGTCGCACAAAGACACGGTGGTTGGAACCAAAGATCTCAAATTTGGACTCATCAGACCAAAGCACAGATTTCCACTGGTCTAATGTCCATTCCTTGTGTTCTTTAGCCCAAACAAGTCTCTTCTGCTTGTTGCCTGTCCTTAGCAGTGGTTTCCTAGCAGATATTCTACCATGAAGGCCTGATTCACACAGTCTCCTCTTAACAGTTGTTCTAGAGATGTGTCTGCTGCTAGAACTCTGGGTGGCATTGACCCGGTCTCTAATCTGAGCTGCTGTTAACCTGCGATTTCTGAGGCTGGTGACTCGGATGAACTTATCCTCCGCAGCAGAGGTGACTCTTGGTCTTCCTTTCCTGGGGCGGTCCGCATGTGAGCCAGTTTCTTTGTAGCGCTTGATGGTTTTTGTGACTGCACTTGGGGACACTTTCAAAGTTTTCCCAATTTTTCGGACAGACTGACCTTCATTTCTTAAAGTAATGATGGCCACTAGTTTTTCTTGCCATAATACAAATTCTAACAGTCTATTCAGTAGGACTATCAGCTGTGTATCCACCTGACTTCTCCACAACGCAACTGATGGTCCCAACCCCATTTATAAGGCAAGAAATCCCACTTATTAAACCTGACAGGGCACACCTGTGAAGTGAAGACCATTTCAGGTGACTACCTCTTGAAGCTCATCAAGAGAATGCCAAGAGTGTGCAAAGCAGTAATCAAAGCAAAAGGTGGCTACTTTGAAGAACCTAGAATATGACATATTTTCAGTTGTTTCACACTTGTTTGTTATGTATATAATTCCACATGTGTTAATTCATAGTTTTGATGCCTTCAGTGTGAATCTACAATTTTCATAGTCATGAAAATAAAGAAAACTCTTTGAATGAGAAGGTGTGTCCAAACTTTTTGTCTGTACTGTATATATATATATATATATATATATATATATATATATATATATATATATATATATATATATATGTGTGTGTGTGGAACCTGCATTCCCTGAATGTAATGGAGGCCAGCATGGCACCAGTTAATGTGGTATTTAGTGTTAGGTTCCCGTCCTACTGAGATCACCATGACGTTTGGCAGACAGCCCAAATAATTTTGTACAAAATGATTTGCCAAGCATCTAAAATTTATTAGCGTAGCATTAGCACCAAAATACTTTCTATTATTTTGGCATCATTGTACTTTATTTGGTTTGCAGAGTGCTTTTGCATTGTATGGAGGTACGCCCCATCACCATTGACTATAATGCGGGTGTTTGCGGAGTTCCGGCGGCAGCGCGGTAGTGCACGCCGAGAGGGGGCCGGAATAAAAGTCCTGCATGTAGTACTTTTATTCCGACCTTCTCTCAGCGTGCGTTGCCATGCTGCCGCCGGAACTCCATCCCACCCCCATTATAGTCAACGGGGACGGAGCGTACCTCCGGCGGCACGCGTGCACTAGCGGCAGCACGGATCCGACAGGCTGTTTACCCGCCGGAACAGCCTGCCGGAGTTCCTTGCCGCTAGTGTAAAACTAGGCTTAACAGCTAGGACTCAAGACTGATACATTGTTGCAAACTATTAGAGAGAAGTGTTTACCTCACAGAGCAATATCTAGACTGGATACAACTGTGTCCACTTTTCAGCTGAGTAGAGAAGTGTTCTCATTCATTAACAGCAAACTCATATCTTGCAAATGATGAAGAAATGAAACATTTAATAAAAAGTTGTAGAACTTTTCATTAACACAGCAATGATGCTTTATATAATCGGAGAACCACTTTAATTCCTCAGCGCTGTGATTCTCATTTATCATAGTTGCCCATTAGAGATTTGATGTTTATGAAAATCTGTACTAATATATATAATCTGTAGTAATATACCACAATATAAGCTCGTCATCGGTGCCCGGTCCTATCCATGACATTAGTACTACCGTCATCCCCAACATCTCCTGCACGTTCCACCGAACGTCATCATATAAACTTCACTATTGAAAACATCCTTTATAAATGAGCCCGGGTATTGTGTGTCGATCATAAAGTGACAGTTCGTTCACCTCAATGTGCAAACATATTTTGTGTTCCTGCTCCGATACATTTCCTTGTCAGGACAAAGGGCTCTGACGTCTGTTTGACCCGATACATAGTCACAAAGAGCTGTGCATTGATACAACACTATTCACAATGTCTGAGCACTTCATTGTCATTCTTTCCAGGAAAGCCTCATAGATTATGACAGTGGGACAGCACATTACAGCAGAAAAAAAAAGTGACTTGTATTAAAACGGTACTGGCAACTCAAAAACAGAGCTCCAAACCTGCATACCTTTATACATTGAACACAGTATACAGGGAGCTCCCCCTTGTGGTGGCACTAGGTAAACTGAATGCTGTAAAAGTTGGTTATGTCCACAACCTGTTCCAAAGTAAGAATACAGCCATGTAGCGTACGTGGCCCAAACAATAACTATTCCTAAGAAGGTTTTTAGTGCACAGTGGGGATGTTCTCTCTGTTATAGGGTTGTCTCACTTCAGCAAACAGCATTTAACATGTAAAGGAAGTTAATACAAAGCACTTACTAATGTATTGTTATTATCCATATTGCTTTCTTTCCTGGCTGGATTCATTTTTCCATCACATTATACACGGCTCGTTTCCATGGTTACAACCACCCTGCAATCCAGCAGCAATGGTCGTGCTTGCACACTATAGGAACAAGCACCAGCCTATGTGCGCTCCCACGGTCCCGGCCACTAGAGAGCCTGGCGCATTTTTCCTATAGTGTTCAAGCACGACCACCGCTGGTTGATTGCAGGGTGGTCATAACCATGGATACAAGCAGTGTATAATGAGATGGAAATATTAATCTAGCCAGCAAAGAAGGCAATATGGACAATCACAATACATTAGTAAGCACCTGGTATTACCTTTTATAAATGCTACTTGCTGAAGTGAGACTACCCCTTTAAGTGCACCGGGTTTTCCCTGTGATATTGCTCTGAAATCTAAGGGACTGTCAATCAAACAAGAGTGGGAGTTCCTGTGTTGGTGCACCAAAGGATGCAGCCCCGCCCACAGTGCACCAAAAACCTCATCTGCATGAAAAGAAGCATTTCACGGGTTTAGAGGATCGGATTTTCACTAATAAAGTATGGTTATGTTTCAGGCCACCTATTCTACATGGCAGCATACATACTTTGAAACTGCTTTTGGAGTTGACCGACTCCCTTCGATTCTACGTCCACGCAGGGTGTTTAAAGCTCTGTATCATAAAAACCATAACAAAAGATAGCACATAGGTTTGGACCTAAAGACAAAATGATCTTAAAAAGGGGACATTATTTTCTTTATACATCCTCTCTGAGGGGGCAATTTTCAAAACAATGTCTGATTACCTTTATTGAAAAGGTCCTCTCTAGTATAGCTTTTGCTGTCAGGCACCTATATGCTAGGAACCGTGCGCTATTAAAGGGGCTCATGTAGTATTGTATATCCCTGCACTGCCCATTTGTTACCATACGTACAATGGCATATCATTGCTTATCCCTTTTCTTCATAGAAGTAAACAGTTAATATAAAGTCATATCAATGAGCTGGTGTTCATAGTCAACTTTTCACCTTACTTAGATACAACTGGTTGTTAGGCCTGGGCCTTCTGCCATACATCCCGTTGTCTCACCTGTCACGTCCCCAGCATCTCCTGCCTCGCTGCCCGCTGCTTTCTCCGCCAGGTGTGGCGTCCTCTGGCAACACTGCCTCCGTGCTCCATCCCATGCTGGCGTCCCATCAGGGGGCGCGCCAACCGCTTCCTGTCATTTATGCTTCCAGGTGCGCGTGCTTCCTGCTTCCAGCATGGCCCCTGGGCAGGGTTAGAGTGTTGCAACCCGCATCTTCCACCTCTGCAATAGAAATTTTAGCAGATACAGTATGTCTGAACGAGATTGTCCTAGCATTTTAACAATAAGAAGTACAATTATACTACTCCAGAAAGTGACAAACATGCGCCTGCTGCTCCATAGCCAGAATACAGGCCGTCATAATCCACACTTACATCCTAGTTATGGATTTGCAAGTTAAAGGGGTTCTCTGGCTGTGTTTTTTTTATTTAGTCGCCCAGCTCCATATGTTGCCCCCCTTGACTTGTCTCACCACCACAGTCGCTGAACACACTACACAGGGGCTGAGGAGGTCCATGTACAGACCCGAGTGGCTCGGACAAGGAACTTGATCTTATAATCAAATATGAGACTGTTACAATATTGCAGTACATATTATAAAAGAGTAATTAATATACAGTACATCCTAAGCATCCAGTATTAAACTTCTGCTTTCGCCCATATAGGTAAAATGTTTCAGCCTCTGCTGTGCTCACCTGGACTGTGTCCTGTGGGTGGTTACAAAAGTTTCAGCACCTCCCAGATGGGACAGCTCCATGCATTCAGACTATCTGTCATCTAGGCAGCTGCTGCCATTCAGGTCGCCACAGCCGAGTCCAGAAACAGGGCTACGGCTGACATGGATGTAAAGGCTGAATGACAAGGTGCTGAGCAGTAAATGCTTCACAAGCAAAGAAATGGAAACCATGTATCTATTATTATCCCTCATATTCTCTACAATAAGGTATCACCATGTTCTGTCACCTATAGGATCAGACTTACAGGACCAGCAGGAAATGATCCCTTGTGAAAATAAAATGCAGAATCAGAGTCAGAACAGAGCACAGATCATATTCTCTTTACCCTGACAGGAGTATTCTTTTGAGATGAGATAAGAGTCATTCCACTACTAAGAAATATACTTTGTATGACAACAGAAGTAGTACTATGATAAGGCCTTTATAGATAAGAATATAATTACTATAATACTGCTCCTATGTACTAGTATATAACTACTATAATACTGCTCCTATGTACAAGAATATAACTACTATAATACTGCTCCTATGTACTAGTATATAACTACTATAATGCTGCCTCCTATGTACAAGAATATAACTACTATAATACTGCCTCCTATGTACAGGAATATAACTACTATAATACTGCTCCTATGTACAAGAATATAACTACTATAATACTGCTCCTATGTACAAGAATATAACTACTATAATACAGCTCCTATGTACAAGACTATAACTACTATAATACTGCCTCCTATGTACAAGAATATAACTACTATAATACTGCTCCTATGTACAAGAACATAACTACTATAATACTGCTCCTATGTACAAGAATATAACTACTATAATACTGCTCATATGTACAAGAATATAACTACTATAATACTGCCCCTATGTACAAGAATATAACTACTATAATACTGCTCCTATGTACAAGACTATAACTACTATAATACTGCCTGCTATGTACAAGAATATAACTACTATAATACTGCTCCTATGTACAGGAATATAACTACTATAATACTGCTCCTATGTACAGGAATATAACTACTATAATACTGCTCCTATGTACAAGAATATAACTACTATAATACTGCCTCCTATGTACAGGAATATAACTACTATAATACTGCTCCTATGTACAAGAATATAACTACTATAATACCGCCCCCTATGTACAAGAATATTATTACTATAATATGGCTCCCATCTATTCTCACATCTATCAATCTATCTCTCTCTGTCTCTCTCATATTTCTCTCTGTCATCTATCTGATGTTGATCTCTCCTATTTTTTCCATTTGCTTTTGGAAGAGATTATGACAATCAATCCCCCCTCCCTTCTCAGTATAAATACTTGTGTCAGGCTCAGTGTGACGAGAAGATCTAGTGGCAACCAGACCGTGCACTACACACCAGCCCAGAGCACTCTGCCCTCTGCTGCATCCACAGAGGCATGTACAGCCGCCAAGCAGACAGACCTCGCAGAGTTAAGTCTTTTGACTCCATGAGCGTAAATTGTGAGGATGGCCAAATAAATAATGAGGTAAGAACACAGCAGACACCCTGTCGCCTGGAAGAAACAATCTTTGAATTTTTGCAAACTATATTTTCAAACCCTTTATATTTATTTATAAGCATGTTTTATATTACTTTTATTTATTATTGATGTATTACTTATTAGCAATATTTTATAAGGCTAAAATCACGCATGGAGCTTATGATGCCTTTAGTGGATCCATCTGGTTGAAAAAGTCCTTCCTTTGTTATCTGCTAGTTGCTTTCAAATCCACTTCAGGCTTTGGCTCAAAAAAGCTGCACCAAATAACTGTATGTGTGATTGTAGCTCGAGCAAAGATGGAGATGTAGCAGTGCTCGTGTGTTTCCTCTGTTCACGGTGATGACTCGCTGTAGGGCTGATTTAGTCCCGTAGAGAACCACAGACATCAACACGATTCCTACCTGATGCCTTATGACAAACTCTGCTGATAATGCAGATATTTACGAGGTATCTTGTACTATGCCCTGCACAGATTTATAGATCACTTGGCTAAATGTATTTTACTGGTGAAAATATAAATGCAAAAACCAGGGAAACTTTAAAAAATTGCAATTTTTAACTAAAGATATATATGTTAAAGAACTAAAACACCAATTCAGCATTGTTATTATATTTTTTTTTATTATTGTTGGCCACTTTGCACCGTTTTTCTTTTCCTCACTGTATTTTAGTCCCCGTTGCTGATGTGTTCAGTAACTTCCATCCATATTCTGTTTACGCTACTTTCACACTGGCGTTTTGGCTTTCCGTTTGCGAGATCCGTTCAGGGCTCAGCGGTCTAAAACGGATCAGTTTTGCCCTAATGCATTCTGAATGGAAAAGGATCCGCTCAGAATGCATCAGTTTGCCTCCGTTCCGCTTTGGAGGCGGACACCAGAACACCACTTGGTGTCCGTCTGACGAAACTGAGCCAAACAGATCCGTTCTGACACACAATGTAAGTCAATGGGGACGGATCCGTTTTCTATGACACAATCTGGCACAATAGAAAACGGATCCGTCCTCCATGGACTGTTCATAACAGACCAGTTGTGGCTATGTTAAAGATAATACAAACGGATCCGTTCTGAACAGATGCAGACAGTTGTATTATCTGAACGGAGCCGTCTGTGCAGATCCATGACGGATCCGCACCAAACGCGAGTGTGAAAGTAGCCTTATTCTGCTCTATTGCTCCTTGCTGTGGTGTTTTTTTGCAGCTGTTGTCTCCCTTTTCAAGTCACCATTGCGTGCCCCATACTTTCTTCTACTGTGCAGACTCCACAACAGACTCCATCTGCGCAGTATAAGCAATTCTCCTCTGACTCCAGTATCCCGTCCTATATGTGCAGCTGCAACGTGAAGCGAGCGTGCACACCATTCGTCCCCAGGTGCAGAGTCTGAGTTGAGCCTGTACTGGACAAACGAGCGCTTTCACAGTGCGCACGTTCACCTCACTTGGCAGCTGCACATACAGGATGGGACACTGGAGCCCATGGGGAAATGCTCATACTGCGCAGACACCCAGTGCTTGTTGGGATGCTCACTAATTTTACCAAATGCCGGTGCACAGCCTGCTACTACCGTATAGCAATTTACAATTCATTTGCACACAATGCACTACTACTTTCACACTTGCGGCAGAGGATTGCAGCAGGCAGTTCCGTCAAAACGCATGCAAACTAATGGCATTTGTCAGACAGATCAGGATCCTTATGACAAATGCATTTAAATGCCGGATCCGTCTCTCCGGTGTCATCTGGAAAAACGGATCCGGCATTTATTTCCTTCACATTTTTTGCAATCTGAGCATGCGCAGACCGCAATGCCGGATCCGTTTTGCCAGAACACTCTGGGGAGGATCCGGCATTAATGCATTTCAATGGGAAAAAATGACAGATCCGGCATTTCGGCAAGTGTTCTGGAGTTTTGGACGGAGATAAAACCGCAGCATGCTGCGGTATTATCTCCGTCCTGAAAAGGCAAAAAGACTGAACTGAAGACATCCTGATGCATCCTGAACGGATTGCTCTCCATTCAGAATACATTAGGAAAAAACTGATCAGTTTTTTTCCGGTATTGAGCCCCTAGGACGGAACTCAGTGCCGGAAAAGAATAACCCAAGTGTGAAAGTAGCCCAAGTTAGAACACCGGCTGCATATATGGCACATGTGAATGCTCCAGGCAGATGATAGCAGTATCACTAGTGGTATTAGCTAAGTAATGGATGAACAGTAACAATGTCTCTTACCAGTTCCAATATTGTATCCAACTGGTAACAGTATCGCTTAGGGCTCTTTCACATTTGCGTTGTTCTGTTCCGGCATAGAGTTCCGTCGTCGGGCTCTATGCCGGAAAAATCCTGATCAGGATTATCCCCATGCATTCTGAATGGAGAGAAATCATCATCAGGATGTCTTCAGTTCAGGACCGTAACGTTTTTTGGCCGGAGAAAATACCGCAGCATGCTGCGCTTTTTGCTCCGGTCAAAAACGTTGATGTTGGCTTCAGGATTTCCGGATCAGTATCTTACCAAAAAAGCATCCGGAAAGAAAAAATTATGTGTTCTTACGCGTTTTTCCGGATCCGGCGTGTAATTCCGGCAAATGGAGTACACGATGGATCCGGACAACGCAAGTGTGAAAAAGCCCTAACCCTCCTTGATGGGATCAGCGTCTGCTGGGCTTTATTGACTTTTCTGATGTAGCAGGGCTCAGTCAGTCATTTGGACGCTTAATCTGATGGTTGGCCTGGGCAGGGGCAGATTAAGTGCATGATAGGCCTAAAGCTGTCCACCCAACTTAGGCCCCCCCCCCCCTCCTCCATTTTAGTTTAGTTTTTTTTTTTTACACGAAGAGCTGCAGTGCTTTGTGAGCGCCACAGTCTCTTCTTAGGCCATATGACATCTTCAGACAAAAAAAAATACCACAAATTGGGTCCTAAACAGAAAAATTTGGTCGCCAAATTTAAAATACATAGAATTATAATAAAAAGGACAAGGAGGAGAATACAGCACCACGTACCTCTTACATCCAGGGACATCTCCTGTCATGTAGACCTTCTCTTTCCTCTTCTCCTGCAGCTGACCCAGACCACCATGACAACATCTTTCAGCCGCATCTCGTCTCTACAGAGTTTGTTACACAGACACGTTAGATTTCTCAATTTTTCCATTAACCTCCCCATCCTGGTGTCCCCACAGTGTCATCCTGCTGCCACCCCAAATACTGTGCCCGCTGTGCTCCCCAATGCCCCAGGTACTATACCGCTAAAAAAATGGTGTCCCAAATAGACATAATGGGGTCATTTATCAAGCTGGTGTAAAGTAGAACTGGCTTAGTTGCCCATGGCAGCCAATCAGATTCCACCTTTCATTTTCCAAAGGAGCTGTCCAAAATGAATGGTGCAACCTGATTGGTTGCTATGGGCAACTAAGCCAGTTCTACTTTACACCAGTTTGATAAATGACCCCAAATGTCCCTATAGTGTCCACAACAGCTATAATGTCCTCTAGAGTGCCCCCACTAATAATAAAACCCTATATTGTGCTCCAGGCAATAATCCCTGTATAGTTTCCCTAAAAATAATAGAATTGCCTCTACAGTGCCTCCCCAATATAGTAATTTCCCCCATAGTAATTTGCCCCCACACTGCCCCAACACAGTAGTTTTACCCACACAGTCATTTCCCCCACACTGCCCCACATAGTAATCTGCCCCCACATAGTAGTCCCTCCCATAATAATTTGGCCCCACATAGTAATCCCTCCATAGTAATTTTCTTCCACATAGTAATTTGCCCCCACATAGTAATTTCTCCCACACTGCCCCAACACGGTAGTTTTGCCCACACTGCCCCACATAGTAATTTGCCCCCACATAGTAATCCCTCCATAGTAATTTTCTTCCACATAGTAATTTGCCCCCATTCAGAAGCCCCAATATAGTAATTTCCCCCCGATGTACTCAATGCCTCTTTACTAATATGTCCTCCTGTGTGTACCCACATGTCCCTCAAAGTAGGCAAATGAAATAAAAAAATGAAAATAATTAAAAGCTATATACTCACCTATGTCCAGGTCCAGGCGCTTGCTCGCAGAGGAAGGCGGGATGAGGCAGGCGCGCACACATCACAGTGCTGCGTCCAGGCACAAGCGTGCGATAACGTCATCACGCCCACCTGTGTCGGGATTTCACTGCCGCATAGGCCTCAGGCCTAGTAGGCCTGAAGCCTATAGCAATAATTAGCGGCAGGGAACTATGCGCTCCCATGCCCCGCCGCAGTATGTGGGCGTTCGGGACGGTGTTGGGCTCCACAGGGGCTGCCAACCTGAACACCCCTATTGTAATCCGCCACTGGGCCTAGGACCGCAGCTAATTTACCACATTATCACAAAGTATGAACAACTTGTCCCAAAGAGTTATATGACAAATTCCGCCCTGCAACATCTGCACATATTTTTAACCCCTGCTAACCCATCTGTAGATGTATTCCCAGATCATATCGCTTGGTACAGTGAATCCTTTTCCAGCACATCTGTCATGGTTCACGAGATTTTATTAAACATATTTTGCTATAATCGGACAGATGACAGATAAATACCAAGATGATGATTAGCGGTGACAATGCAAACTGCGAGCCGTTATCAGAGGGACATATTTACCCTGTAAGTGTACAGACCGAGCGAGGGGCCGGGCGCTGAGAAGACAAACGCTCCAATGTTTATATAAAATGTTAGTGAATAAGGACGGAGAGATTTCAGTTTGCTATTATTATCACAGAGGTGACTTGTTGGTTTTCTTTAATTGGTTTAATGGAACTAAAGCTGAATTATAGTAAAATGAAAAGTTCTACAACTTCCTAATAGACATTGCATTTCAATTCCTCAACCTTTTTCAGATCTCTGCTTGCTGTCAGTGAACGAGAACACAAATTTTCCTTCAAAGGCAGTAATCCCACTAGTCCTGCTCTCAGCACATCAGCATTCAGCCTTTCCGCTCTCCTGCTCCGTTATAGGAGCAGGAGAACGGAAAGTACAGATTCGGCACATAACTGAGCCGAACAGAGCCTACGGACCCCATAGACTATAATAGGGTCCCTTATGTTTCCGCACAGAAGATGATTTTGGGGCGGAGACAAAAGTCCAGCGCGCACAACTTTTGTCTCAGCTTCAAAAATCTTCCTCTGAGCGTAAACCTAATGGACCCCGTTATAGTCTATGGCATCCGTAGGCTCCGTTCGGCTCAGTTATGTGCCAAATCCGTCCTTTCCGTTCTCCTGCTCCTATAACGGAGCAGGAGAGCAGAAAGGCTGAACGCTGATGTGAACTCAGCCTTAGAAGTATCCAGTCTACACAATGCTCTGTGAGCAGCTCTCTGCTAGTCTGCTACAATGTATCAGCCTGGAGTACAGGATGCTTAGCAGACAGAACACGATCGTATGTATGGGGCCGCATCCATTCCACAATTTTGCAGAACTGGTGCGGGGCCACGGGCCCATTCACTTCATGTCTGCATCCGTAGTTCAGTTGTGCGGCCCCGCAAAAAATAAAGCATGCCCTATTCTTGTCTGCAATCACGGACAAGAATAGGCATTTTCTATTTAGTGCCGGCCCTGTGGGTTCCGCAAAATGCAGACCGCACACAGCCAGTATCCGCGTTTTGCATACCGAAAAACACGGCACGGTTGTATGAATGAGCCCTTACAAGAACAAAATTGAGAGTTCTCAGTCATTGATACCTTTAAACGGTTAACTGAAATAATTATAAAAGCCTGCTGTGGAGACTCCTCAGGTCTCCTCATTGGGTATGGTATAAGACAATCTCTGAAGGGTCACATAATTATACACAAAAGGCCAAAGAATTAGAAAACAAGTTGTATCTATCTATCCTCTTATTTCCATCCAGCTATCTAATATCTATACATAAATCTATCGATCCATCTCATATCTACATCTTATATATACATGCATCAATATCATACCCATCCATATCTATCCCATATATATCCATCCATCTCATATCTCTATCTAGCTCTATCTCTCTACTGTATCTGATATCCATCTAATTCATATCCGTCTATCTATCATATTAGTGTAATAATACATCTCTGGTTATTAATGAATAGTGTTGATCACGAATATTCAAATAGCGAATTTTTATCGCGAATATCGGCACTTTGGGAATTCGCTAATATTTAGAATATAGCGATATATATTCGTAATTTCAGATTTTTTTTAAATCTGTACACATGATCCCTCCCTGCTTCTAGCTTGTGGGCCAATGAGAAGGCTGCAATATCTTCAACTTTAGGAGTAGTGTTGATTGCAAATTTTTTAATTACCGTTTAACGCAATCAAGAAAATAATAATGACTGGAGATAACAAATTCTCGAATTTGCGAATATTCGCGAAATATCACAAATTCGGATATTGCCCCTGCCGCTCATCACTATTAATGAAGATATCTCATTACACAGACACACTGAAAGCACTGCTGTGTTATAGGACATTACACTCGCTCACCTTATGGTCCAGGTTTTTCACTATACTAACCCTTAGGGCCCATTGTGCAGGGCCACGCCCCAATGTCATCATCTTTCAGAGTACTACTGTATAAATATCGCCCTTCAGGTTTTGCTGCATCTTGTAATCACTGGGTATGGAACAATCTGAAATCAATGCAAGGACCTATTCATTGCTGGAGAGTCAGGATGCAGAACTACAAGACTCAGAAGACCTTTATGAGCATGAATACAGACTAATGGACAAACTGAAGACCAATGCAGGAGCCCCCGACATGACTGAAGAAGAAGCCTTCACCACCAGGCAGAGCGGGGTCTGAACCCTTCACCATTACTGTTTACCACATGAATGTGGCTGGGGGTTAAGTGAGACCTCATCTCCAGACATCTTAAGAAGGGCACAGGATGGGAACTTGTGTCTGATGTGTAAATCTCTGAGTCTGGACATATTTGTGCAGTAACTACAGATGGGCGCTAGTCAATGGTGGAGATATAGGGTGCCACTAACCCCAAAAGTCAGGTGGTAAGGGCTAAAAATATTTGGGTTGTTTTCTCTAGATGTCTGTGGAGGCGCTCGTGTTTTATTCACATGTTGCAGTCATATTCAAGGTTTTGATTTAAAATTCTACTTTGCTGCTAGTTTGTTGTGACTGGGCCCTAGGACTGCCACCTTGTGTGAGGACAGCAGGATCATCAATAGATGGCAAAAGGATGTGACGGTATAATATACAGTATACACTGCAATATATGGTTTACATGGTAGTAGTCAATACATGGGACAGGGGAAGGGGGCCCTTACCAGTCACCATAGTTATGAAGCACTGGAGCTGGGCACATTGCATTTAATTAAACATTTTCTCCTGAATTTTTGCAGCCCATGCAATAATATGCAAATGATATACCATATTTCTCTGTGTTTCCCAGCTCAACAAGTCAAATTACATGAGTAGTGAAGACAACAAAGAGAATAATGAGAACGCGGTGCAGGAGGGCCGAGTAACTGTGATATTTTCCATAAAAAATGAAGTCGGAGGACTTGTGAAGGCACTGAAACTTTTTCAGGTACGTGGATTGTTACTGGCTTCTTTATTCACCAGTCCAGTTTTATCAAATTGATTTTACATTATTATTTAGATTAGATAAAAAAATAGACAGATTAGCTAAATAGACGGATTAGATAAATAGATAAACTGGTTAGATAGATAGATTCGATAAATAGATGGATTAGATAAAAATAGACGGATTAGATAAAAATAGACAGATTAGATAAAATAAATAGACCGATTAGATAAACAGACGGATTAGATAACTAGATAGATGGATTAGATAAAAAGATGGGTTAGTTAAATAGACAGACGGATTAGATAGAGGGATTAGATAAATAGACGGATTAGATAAAAAGAAGCAGTAGCGGTTCAGAAAACTGACACATTGGGGGTGAATAAAGGACACGACTTATTCACATTTTTTTTTTCTTTATCATTTGCCTTGGAAGGTTTTGATAGATAGATAGTTACAGTTACAGCACTGGCATAGAAAGACACATTTTAAATCTTTATCTCTCTAGCAATTTAGAAAGGTGACTCCTCATTATTGAACAGATTACCCATACACTGCCTTATGTCTATTTCCAAAAGAAAAAACGGAGACAAATCTCTGTTAAGAACTAGGCCAGTGTAAACGATTACCTAGTTGATATCATCGGTCATACAACTTGTCGTTTTCCTCCTTAGGAGAAGCATGTTAATCTCATTCACATTGAATCTCGTACATCAAAAAGAAATTCTGAGTTTGAAATATTCCTGGACTGTGACAGTAACCGAGAGCAGCTGAATGAGATCTTCCAGCTGCTCAGGCCACATGTCAATCTGATCACCATGAACCCGCAGGAGGACTTCAGTGTTGAGGAGGATGGTAAGAGCATGGGGGGGGGGGGGGGGGACACCTAGTCAGAACGAACTGGAATCATCACACCGACTAAGCCAACTGCATTTACAGAGCCCGCTGCCCTGTGAGATATATACGTGCATGCCCATTTAAGTAGCAAAATCTGGAAATAATTTCCGGTGATCCCTCCTTTTTTTGTTAACGAAGAACTACAAGCAATTGTGTGTGATATCTAGTTCAAGGCCTGGGAGGAAGCAGCGACTCTCTTGGGTGTGCTTTGAATCCCTATGTCATGCTCCACCCCCTCAGTTCTAGGTGGAACACATTGTATCAGGTTTGCCTTGTGATACTTCCCTTTAAACTCCTGACACTTATATGTATCTCCACAAAGAACTTAAAAACTTTATGAGGTGAGGGCGATGTAAACCCCCCCCCCCCCCCCCCCCCCGCCCCGAAGAGGTTGTCCAGTCCCATGTTTTTTGTATCCTAAAAGCTTAAAAATTGGTGTAAAATAACAAATTGAGTATTAGTCATAGTACCCACCACCCGCGTGCTGCTGCTTCTCGGGTCCCCGTCTGTCTCTCTAGTATTTTGATGTGGACATGTGACCACTGCAGCCAATCACTGGCAGCAAAAATATTATTTTGAAGAAATAATCTAGTTTTGTTTTTTTGCAGATATGGAAAGTGTTCCTTGGTTTCCCATTAAAATCTCCGATCTGGATAAATCGGCAAACAGAGTGCTGATGTACGGATCCGACCTGGATGCAGATCACCCTGTAAGTAACAGTGCTGAAACAATGTTTCAACTCTTAAAGGGCCACTAACCCTATAGTCAGAGGAAGTGCAATAAAGTTATAATACTATCAATTACAGTGAACAATTGTGTCACCGATAATGATCATTTTCACATAACATTCACAACCAACTTCAAAGAGGAGATCCATCTTCACAGCGGCCTCTAGTGGCTGAAATAAGTCATCACAGTCTATGTAACACAATATTGCAGATATCTGTGCAAAGAACAGTATTCTAGGGGCTGAGAGGCAAGAGTCAGTTTAAAGAATGTGATAAGTCTGCCTGAATAAGGAACATTTAAGGCTAAGAAAGTTGTGAATTACCTTGAATGTCCGTTCAGTGAATTCCAGAGAGCGGGTGCAGCTCGAGAAAAGTCTTGAAGACGGGAGTGAGAGGTTTGAATTATGGAGGATGTTAATCTTAGATCATTGTCAGAACGGAAAGTGTGAGTATTGTGGTAGACAGAAAAGAGGGAGGAGATGTACGGAGGTGCAGCACTGTAGAGAGAGTGAGTGAGGTGGTAGACAGAAATGAGGGAAGAGATGTACGGAGGTGCAGCACCGTAGAGAGTGTGAGTGAGGTGGTAGACAGAAATGAGGGAGGAGATGTACGGAGGTGCAGCACTGTAGAGTGTGAGTGAGGTGGTAGACAGAAATGAGGGAAGAGATGTACGGAGGTGCAGCACTTTAGAGAGTGTGAGTATTGTGGTAGACAGAAATGAGGGAGGAGATGTGAGGAGGTGCAGCCCTGTAGAGAGTGTGAGTGAGGTGGTAGACAGAAATGAGGGAGGAGATGTACGGAGGTGCAGCACTGTAGAGAGTGTGAGTGAGGTGGTAGACAGAAATGAGGGAAGAGATGTACGGAGGTGCAGCACCGTAGAGAGTGTGAGTGAGGTGGTAGACAGAAATGAGGGAGGAGATGTACGGAGGTGCAGCACTGTAGAGTGTGAGTGAGGTGGTAGACAGAAATGAGGGAAGAGATGTACGGAGGTGCAGCACTTTAGAGAGTGTGAGTATTGTGGTAGACAGAAATGAGGGAGGAGATGTGAGGAGGTGCAGCCCTGTAGAGAGTGTGAGTGAGGTGGTAGACAGAAATGAGGGAGGAGATGTACGGAGGTGCAGCACTGTAGAGAGAGTGAGTGAGGTGGTAGACAGAAATGAGGGAGGAGATGTACGGAGGTGCAGCACTGCAGAGAATGTGAGTGAGGTGGTAGACAGAAATGAGGGAGGAGATGTACGGAGGTGCAGCACTGTAGAGAGTGTGAGTGAGGTGGTAGACAGAAATGAGGGAGGAGATGTACGGAGGTGCAGCCCTGTAGAGAGTGAGTGAGGTGGTAGACAGAAATGAGGGAAGAGATGTACGGAGGTGCAGCACTTTAGAGAGTGTGAGTATTGTGGTAGACAGAAATGAGGGAGGAGATGTGAGGAGGTGCAGCCCTGTAGAGAGTGTGAGTGAGGTGGTAGACAGAAATGAGGGAGGAGATGTGAGGAGGTGCAGCACTGTAGAGAGTGTGAGTGAGGTGGTATACAGAAATGAGGGAGGAGATGTACGGAGGTGCAGCACTGCAGAGAGAGTGAGTGAGGTGGTAGACAGAAATGAGGGAGGAGATGTACGGAGGTGCAGCACTGTAGAGTGTGAGTGAGGTGGTAGACAGAAATGAGGGAAGAGATGTACGGAGGTGCAGCACTTTAGAGAGTGTGAGTATTGTGGTAGACAGAAATGAGGGAGGAGATGTGAGGAGGT
Organism: Bufo gargarizans; assembly: GCF_014858855.1. Classification (NCBI taxonomy): domain Eukaryota; kingdom Metazoa; phylum Chordata; class Amphibia; order Anura; family Bufonidae; genus Bufo; species Bufo gargarizans. The sequence continues at coordinate 9,456,998 of NC_058089.1, read as the reverse complement.
GCAGCCCTGTAGAGAGTGTGAGTGAGGTGGTAGACAGAAATGAGGGAGGAGATGTGAGGAGGTGCAGCACTGTAGAGAGTGTGAGTGAGGTGGTATACAGAAATGAGGGAGGAGATGTACGGAGGTGCAGCACTGCAGAGAGAGTGAGTGAGGTGGTAGACAGAAATGAGGGAGGAGATGTACGGAGGTGCAGCACTGTAGAGAGTGTGAGTGAGGTGGTAGACAGAAATGAGGGAGGAGATGTACGGAGGTGCAGCACTGTAGAGAGTGTGAGTGAGGTGGTAGACAGAAATGAGGGGGGAGATGTACAGAGGTGCAGCCCTGTAATGTGTGAGTATTGTGGTAGACAGAAAAGAGGGAGATGTACGGAGGTGCAGCACTGTAACGTGTGAGTATAGTGGTAGACAGAAAAGAGGGAGGAGATGTACGGAGGTGCAGCACTGTAACGTGTGAGTATAGTGGTAGACAGAAAAGAGGGAGGAGATGTACGGAGGTGCAGCACTGTAACGTGTGAGTATTGTGGTAGACAGAAAAGAGGGAGGAGATGTACGGAGGTGCAGCACTGTAACGTGTGAGTATTGTGGTAGACAGAAAAGAGGGAGGAGATGTACGGAGGTGCAGCACTGTAGACAGTGTGAGTGAGGTGGTAGACAGAAATGAGGGAGGAGATGTATGGAGGTGCAGCACTGTAAAGAGTGTGAGTGAGGTGGTAGACAGAAATGAGGGAAGAGATGTACGGAGGTGCAGCACTGTAGAGAGTGTGAGTGAGGTGGTAGACAGAAATGAGGGAAGAGATGTACGGAGGTGCAGCACTGTAGAGAGTGTGAGTGAGGTGGTAGACAGAAATGAGGGAAGAGATGTACGGAGGTGCAGCACTGTAGAGAGAGTGAGTGAGGTGCTAGACAGAAATGAGGGAGGGGATGTACGGAGGTGCAGCACTGTAGAGAATGTGAGTGAGGTGGTAGACAGAAATGAGGGAAGAGATGTACGGAGGTGCAGCACTGCAGAGTGTGAGTGAGGTGGTAGACAGAAATGAAGGAGGAGATGTACGGAGGTGCAGCACTGTAGAGAGAGTGTGAGTGAGGTGGTAGACAGAAATGAGGGAAGAGATGTACGGAGGTGCAGCACCGTAGAGAGTGTGAGTGAGGTGGTAGACAGAAATGAGGGAAGAGATGTACGGAGGTGCAGCACTGTAGAGAGTGTGAGTGAGGTGGTAGACAGAAATGAGGGAGGAGATGTACGGAGGTGCAGCACTGTAGAGAATGTGAGTGAGGTGGTAGACAGAAATGAAGGAGGAGATGTATGGAGGTGCAGCACTGTAGAGAATGTGAGAGGTGGTAGACAGAAATGAGGGAGGAGATGTATGGAGGTGCAGCACTGTAGAGAGTGTGAGTGAGGTGGTAGACAGAAATGAGGGAGGGGATGTACGGAGGTGCAGCACTGTAGAGAGTGTGAGTGAGGTGGTAGACAGAAATGAGGGAGGAGATGTACGGAGGTGCAGCACTGTAGAGAGTGTGAGTGAGGTGGTAGACAGAAATGAGGGAAGAGATGTACGGAGGTGCAGCACCGTAGAGAGTGTGAGTGAGGTGGTAGACAGAAATGAGGGAGGAGATGTACGGAGGTGCAGCACTGTAGAGTGTGAGTGAGGTGGTAGACAGAAATGAGGGAAGAGATGTACGGAGGTGCAGCACTTTAGAGAGTGTGAGTATTGTGGTAGACAGAAATGAGGGAGGAGATGTGAGGAGGTGCAGCCCTGTAGAGAGTGTGAGTGAGGTGGTAGACAGAAATGAGGGAGGAGATGTACGGAGGTGCAGCACTGTAGAGAGAGTGAGTGAGGTGGTAGACAGAAATGAGGGAGGAGATGTACGGAGGTGCAGCACTGCAGAGAGAGTGAGTGAGGTGGTAGACAGAAATGAGGGAGGAGATGTACGGAGGTGCAGCACTGTAGAGAGTGTGAGTGAGGTGGTAGACAGAAATGAGGGAGGAGATGTACGGAGGTGCAGCACTGTAGAGAGTGTGAGTGAGGTGGTAGACAGAAATGAGGGAGGAGATGTACAGAGGTGCAGCCCTGTAATGTGTGAGTATTGTGGTAGACAGAAAAGAGGGAGATGTACGGAGGTGCAGCACTGTAACGTGTGAGTATAGTGGTAGACAGAAAAGAGGGAGGAGATGTACGGAGGTGCAGCACTGTAACGTGTGAGTATAGTGGTAGACAGAAAAGAGGGAGGAGATGTACGGAGGTGCAGCACTGTAACGTGTGAGTATAGTGGTAGACAGAAAAGAGGGAGGAGATGTACGGAGGTGCAGCACTGTAACGTGTGAGTATTGTGGTAGACAGAAAAGAGGGAGGAGATGTACGGAGGTGCAGCACTGTAACGTGTGAGTATTGTGGTAGACAGAAAAGAGGGAGGAGATGTACGGAGGTGCAGCACTGTAGACAGTGTGAGTGAGGTGGTAGACAGAAAAGAGGGAGGAGATGTACGGAGGTGCAGCACTGTATAGAGTGTGAGTATTGTGGTAGACAGAAAAGAGGGAGGAGATGTACGGATGTGCAGCACTGTATAGAGTGTGAGTATTGTGGTAGACAGAAATGAGGGAGGAGATGTACGGAGGTGCAGCACTGTAGAGAGTGTGAGTGAGGTGGTAGACAGAAATGAGGGAGGAGATGTATGGAAGTGCAGCACTGTGGAGAACACAAGTAGGGTGGTAGATGGAGATGAGGGAGGAGATGTACGGAGGTGCAGCACCGTAGAGAGTGTGAGTGAGGTGGTAGACAGAAATGAGGGAGGAGTTGTATGGAAGTGCAGCACTGTGGAGAACACAAGTAGGGTGGTAGATGGAGATGAGGGAGGAGATGTACGGAGGTGCAGCACCGTAGAGAGTGTGAGTGAGGTGGTAGACAGAAATGAGGGAGGAGATGTACGGAGGTGCAGCACTGTAGAGAGTGTGAGTGAGGTGGTAGACAGAAATGAGGGAAGAGATGTACGGAGGTGCAGCACTGTAGAGAGTGTGAGTGAGGTGGTAGACAGAAATGAGGGAGGAGATGTACGGAGGTGCAGCACTGTAGAGAGTGTGAGTGAGGTGGTAGACAGAAATGAGGGAGGAGATGTACGGAGGTGCAGCACTGTAGAGAGAGTGAGTGAGGTGGTAGACAGAAATGAGGGAGGAGATGTATGGAGGTGCAGCACTGTAGAGAGTGTGAGTATTGTGGTAGACAGAAATGAGGGAGGAGATGTACGGAGGTGCAGCACTGTAGAGAGAGTGAGTGAGGTGGTAGACAGAAATGAGGTAGGAGATGTAAGGAGGTGCAGCACTGTAGAGAGAGTGAGTGAGGTGGTAGACAGAAATGAGGTAGGAGATGTAAGGAGGTGCAGCACTGTAGAGAGAGTGAGTGAGGTGGTAGACAGAAATGAGGGAGGAGATGTATGGAGCTGCAGCACTGTAGAGAGTGTGAGTATTGTGGTAGACAGAAATGAGGGAGGAGGAGATGTACGGAGGTGCAGCACTGTAGAGAGTGTGAGTATTGTGGTAGACAGAAATGAGGGAGGAGGAGATGTACGGAGGTGCAGCACTGTAGAGAGAGTGAGTGAGGTGGTAGACAGAAATGAGGGAGGAGATGTACGGAGGTGCAGCACTGTAGAGAGAGTGAGTGAGGTGGTAGACAGAAATGAGGGAGGAGATGTACGGAGGTGCAGCACTGTAGAGAGTGAGTGAGGTGGTAGACAGAAATGAGGGAGGAGATGTAAGGAGGTGCAGCACTGTAGACAGTGTGAGTGAGGTGGTAGACAGAAATTAGGGAGCTCTATGGAGGTGCAGCACTGTAGAGAGTGAGTGAGGTGGTAGACAGAAATGAGGGAGGAGATGTAAGGAGGTGCAGCACTGTAGACAGTGTGAGTGAGGTGGTAGACAGAAATTAGGGAGCTCTATGGAGGTGCAGTAGGGTGGACACCTTTGTGGGTGAGGAGTGGGAACTGTATTCTGTGGTGGAGGGGCAACCAGTGAAGTGACTGGCACAGGATAGAGGCATCGGTGTACTGGGTGGACAGATAGATGACCCTCGCTGCTGTATGTAGGACAGACAGAAAGGGGGAGAGTTTAGTAATGAGAAGACTGATTAGTAATGAGTGGTCAAGACGAGAATGAATCAAAGCAACAAGAGTTTGGGCCGTTTCTAAGGACAGATTCTAGAGATGTTCTTGAGGTGCAGATGACACGAGTGTGCCGGTGATTGAAAATGGGAAGATCTGAGTCGAACATAACCCTGAGACAACTTTTGTGCTGCCCTGGAGTTATGATAGTACCCCAGACCAAGATTGAATTATCAGTTTCAGATGGGTTACTAGATGGGGGAAAGACACCGGGCCAGATTTATCATTAGCTCCGGTCAGAATAATGGAGTGAAAAAGTCCCAAAAAAGTCCCAAACGCTAAAACTGCGCACAAATTTGCGACTTTTTTCTGCTCTGCACTATGCTCGCCAGTTTTCAGAAAGTGGGCGTGTTTTCTTATGTAAATGAATCTCTAGACAGATTTACTATTGGGACTATTTAAAAAGTTGCTAAAAAGTTGCTAAAAAGTCGCAATTTCACTCCAGTGAGGACTTTGCTTATCTTATGAGACTTTTTAATAGAACATGTGACTGTTTCATAAAAACGTGCGACTTTTTCATAAAGATGTGCGACTTTTGTAAAGCTGCTTACTGACGGATAAACTGCTACCGTCAAACCACATTTATTACAGTCTTAAAGGGCCGATCATAAATCTGACTTGGCTAAAACTGACTTTAACATATGGCTAAAGTGGAGTGAGCTGTCAGAGTCGTGATAAATCTGGCCCAATGGGTTCAGCTTTTAAGAGATCCAGTTTCAAGTAGAGAGAAAACATGAAGTCAGAGACAGCGGACAGATAATCACTGTTCTGTAGTACTGCGGCTGTGATGTCACGGGATAAAGTATATAGTTGGGTACAAAAAAACAAAATGGCTGCACACCGTTATATATACAAACAATAGAGCTAAGAAATGGGGGTCATTCTAGATAAGTGATACAATACCGACTATAAATGAATAATGGAAGCTCTTAGCGCACATACGTGTCGGGCCCATCTACCAGGCGTCAAGGTGGCTTCTGCAGATGGGTCCCTATCACTGAATACAGTTTAATATGATCTTACACTTCCCTGAATATTGTAGGCTTAAGTAAGTCCAAAGTGAGGCAGTATATTTAGTGATAGGGACCCATCTGCGGAAGCCACCTTGACGCCTGGTAGGTGGGCCCGACACGAATGTGCGCTAAAAGCTTCCATTACTCATTTATAGTCGATATTGTACCACTTTTATCTAGAATGACCCCCATTTCTTAGCTCTATTGTTTGTATATATAACGGTGTGCAGCCATTTAGTTTTTTGTAATTATGTTTGCTTCATGGATCTGCACCTGTGATTCTGAAGGTTCTATTCTAAATTTTCTTGCAGTATATAGTTGGGTGTCATCAGTATAGAGTAGAGATGGTACTGAAAACCAAATCTGCTGATAGTCTGTCCAATAGGGGATATGTAGAGAGAAAACAGGAGAGGACCTAGGATTGAACCCTGAGGAACCCCAAGATGAAGAGGAGAAGACGTAGAGCCGGCGAATCATGCACTAAAAGATTCTTTAAATTTTTTCTTCTTAGGGTTTCAAGGACAACGTGTATCGCAAGAGGAGGAAGTACTTTGCAGATGTGGCAATGAACTACAGATAGTACGTACACTGCCTCGTAACTGATTGCTTATTAAGGGCAACCTGTCTGCTCCATAATGCTGCCCTCTCTAGGGACCACCAATTTCAGCGGTCTTTTACTCACTGTTTTGCGGCAGTTTTCTAGAAGTCAGATGCCAAAGTGCAGGGCTAGTGCTGGCAGAGAGGAGGGCGATGCTCTGCTTTCTCTGCATGCTGACCCCACTCTCCAGACAATGGTTAACTGTTACACCAGGCACACTGCCTTGCAGGGCTAGCTCAGCTAACTACAGTATAATGATATCTTTCACTTATTGAGTTGTGTCATTCTAGAGAAGGACTTTGAATACATATGCAAATGAGCAGTCAAGTGCACCAAGGGCGGGCCCAAACCACTCTGCGCTCCCTTGCCCCTCCTGCTTCCTCTGCCACCCCCCTCCTCTGCTTCATGATTGACGAGACAGGTGAGATGACCATGACCTGCCAGTCAAGATGGAGAGGGAGGGGCTGTCAGTGAAAGCAGGAGGAGCAAGGGTGCACCGAGTGGCTCAGGTTTGTCTTTGGTGCACTTGACTGCTCATTTGCATATGGATTTAAAGAACGTTTTCTCCAGAATGAAGCAACAGATATCACTGCATTCAGCTGACCAGCCCTACAAGGTGTTGTGCCTGGTGTGACAGTGTATTCCCTAGTGACAGACTCCCTTTAGGGAGAGTCTCTACTTTATTCATGAAAATGAATTACCATTGCCGTGGCTGACTTTACTGCAGGGCCAGACAGATTCAAAAGCAGCTTTGACATATAAACCTGACCAGCCTTCATACAATATCATCTCCCACCCCCCATATTGCAGAAATATAATGACACATAATGAAGGCTGCAGCAAATCTTTCTGCCCCTGACAGCTTCCTAAAATATGTAATAGTCTGCTCTGGGTCAGGCATCAGGCGTATGACATGGTTATAAACCCAGTAAATCAAGGCTTCTCAAACGTTTTCTACTTAGCTTCATTAGTCAATCCATAGTGAAGGATATTATCAAATACCACCATGCAGCTAGCACCAACCAAATGCACCCTTGCAGTGGATATCATATGCCCTAGCAAAGTCAAATACCACAATGCGTCAAAACATCCCTTCTAAGGCTCCATTCACACGTCCGCAAAATGGGTCTGCATCCTTTCCGCAATTTTGCGGAAACTGTGCGGACCCATTCATTCTCTATAGGGACGGAATGTGCTGTCCGCATCCACATTTGCGGATCCGCACTTCCGCATCCGTGCTTCCGTTTCCGCAAAAAAATAGAACATGTCCTATTCTTGTCCGCAATTGCGGACAAGAACAGGCATATTCTATTATGTCGGCAATGTGCGGTACGCAAAATGCGGAACGCACATTGCCGCTTTCCGTGTTTTGCGGATCCGTGTCTCCGTGTATCCGCAAAACACATTGCGGATGTGTGAATGGAGCCTTAGAAGCAGCAGACAAATACCACATAGCAGAACCACTGGCAGCAGTATTGTCCCCCTTCTGACACCAACATTGTTCCCCTTCCCACCCCTCCCCTACTAGTAGCAATATTCTCCCTGCATTATTATTATTTTTTTTATTATGACCATTTGGATTAAAAAAAAAGTTAAAGATTCCAGTTTCCACAATGGCCACTACCGTGTACAATTGGAGCTTCCTGTTTTCTGCAGCTCACTTATCAACTTTTCTGTATAAACTTTGACAGAATGAGCAGTGTCATCTCATACACATACTGGGCGTGGAAGGTAATAAGAGCTCTACTGTACAGATATGTCAGAATGGTGACACTATACTACAGATAAGATTCTGTATGCAGCTACCCTGTCACTACGTAGCAGTACTGGGGAAGTAGCAGTACTCCATCACTTACTGGAGACTTTAACAGTCTAAGGCCTCATGCACGTGGCCGTTGTGTGTTTTGCGGTCTGCAAATTGCTGATCCGCAAAACACGGATGGCGTCCGTGTGCGTTCCGCAATTTGCGTACAAGATTAGGACAGGTTATATTTTTTTTGCGGACCACGGAACGGAGCAACGGAAGCGGACAGCACACGGAGTGCTGTCCGCATCTTTTGCGGCCCCATTGAAGTGAATGGGTCCGCATCCGAGCCGCCAAAACTGCGGCTCGGATGCGGACCAAAACAACGGCTGTGTGCATGAGGCCTAATAAAGGGGTTGTGCAAATGTTTAATACTGATTACCTATCCTTTGGTCATCATTATCTGATCACTGGGGGTCCACACCAATCAGCAAAGACTGCAGCACCCTGTGAGCACTGCAGCCTCTCCCTAGGCCAGTGAGATAACGTCCATTCATCACATGTCCTAGACGCAGCTCAGTCTCATTCAAATAATGGGACTGAGCTGCGCAAATCATTAGTCTTTAACACCCAGACAATTCCTTTAATATTTCTATGTCACTTAATCCCCATTCATTTCAGTTGCCATAAAACATGCTGTACTTGCCTATACAGACAATGCAGGAAGGAAGTATATATCTCCAATATGGCCTATATACTAAACAGCTATTATGTTATAATTTTACAGCCCACTATATGGATCTGTATTAATTCATTTTTCTACGATAGTAACTTACATATCAATTGTCAATCTTTCACAGTGGGGATCCAATACCTCGTATTGAATTTACTGAAGAGGAGGTGAAGACTTGGGGCACGGTTTTTCGAGAGCTGAATAAATTATACCAAACCCATGCCTGCCGAGAGTATCTGAAGAACCTTCCTCTACTAGTCAAACACTGTGGATACCGGGAGGACAATATTCCCCAACTAGAAGATGTTTCAAGATTCCTTAAAGGTAAAGAATTAATCAGGATTTTAGGGCAATAAACAGAGCCAGTTTAGAACAATTAACGCATTTCTGTTTTGCAGCTGAATGATATTTATGGTTATATTCCCCCTAGTGTACAGCAGGTGTAACAGCAAGTAAAAATATCAGTTGTGGGCACAGTACAGCATGTCAAAATAATTTGGCTTCATGGTGCACTATATGGCGGTACAGAGACTGACACAGGGATTTTGTGTGCTATCTGGTCACTCACTAATTGTGCAAATAAGGCTTGTCATTGGTTTTTTGGAGTCAGCACCAGCATGGGGCCAACGTGTCAGGGGCCTAGGAACCACCTGCAGCGCTCCATAGTAATGCAGTCAGTCTAGCTTTGGGACATTAGGTCAATCTTTTTATTTATTTTATTTTTTGCAGAGCACTCAGGCTTTACAATCCGCCCTGTTGCTGGCTATTTATCGCCTAGAGATTTCTTGGCTGGCTTGGCATTTCGGGTCTTCCACTGCACCCAATATGTGAGACATAGTTCTGACCCCCTGTATACCCCAGAACCGTAAGTAAATATGCCGTTTCTAACACTGTAATAATATATATATTTTTTTATATAACTCTGATCTTTGCCTACTCACAGCAACCACTTTCTCAGCCGCTGTCGAAAGTGGCGAGAATAGCGTAAAATGGTGTGCAGCAAAATATCCAACTTTCTGGCAGAATGGGAATTTTTAAAAGTGAAACAGAGTTGATTAGATTGTCTGGCCTAGTCCAGCTGATGGACCTGTTAGGATAAGTTCCGATTTATTTTTTGCCGTGGCCACAAATCCATAGTAGATTCACATATGCTAGTGTTACATGTTGATTTGGCCATAGATTCTGTGTGTATAAACACAAAATGTTCACAATTTATGGGCCGGATTTAATTATAAACACTTTTTTTTTTTTTCATGGGACGATCCCTTTAAGGATTTTGTTGTAGAATTTACACAGTCTGAACTTGGCCATACGATCCTATACAGTCTACACAATCCTACCTCCAAAACAAATCTCTCTCCAGTCCTGGACTATGGGCTGAATGCACTTACTTACCTACACTGATATGGTCAGCTACTAAACTGGAACAAAACTGTTTCCATTCTGCCAGAAAGCAGAGAAATTTAGAATTAACAAGCAAAGTTTATTAGAAAGTTGCCGATCCCAAGTTACCATTCACCTTGGGTTAAAACAATATTAAAAATAATGACTGTAAATAATGAAAAAAATAAATAAAACATATTTAGAAGTAAGGATCTGCATTCCTTTTGCCAGAAATGGCTTGGAATTACAGCTTGGTTTCATGCACGTAAACACTGCAATACCAGACTCTGCCAGTAGACGAGAGTGGCGCTGTTTCTGGAAAATCAACTTTTTTTTTTTATTTCGCAGTTACATGCTGACAGGAATAAATAAGGGAAGCTATGGGAGCAAAGATTAGAAGAGGGGGGTACTGACTCATTGAAGAGAATCAGCGGGGTATGGAGACTTATTTTCAAGCAATGCTCCATGGGAAAAATAAGCACATTATCTAATATCAGCCTAACCAGAGACCCCTCTGTAGTCAGTACTGTTCCACAGAGCAGTAGGCCACGTCTTGTATGTGTCCCTCCCCTTCATGTGTCCACCTGCTCAGTAGGGATTCTCTACCTCCTCTTTTACTTCTATGTATCAAACCTAAACATATTGCAATTAATATGCACAATGTGTCAACCTTGATGTCTTTGATTGCTTTTAGTGACACTTGCCATGAGCTCCTTGGACATGTTCCTCTTCTGGCTGAACCAAGTTTTGCACAGTTTTCCCAAGAAATTGGCCTGGCATCTTTAGGGGCATCGGATGAAGCTGTTCAGAAACTGGCTACCGTACGTATAGATTAAAGTACAATAATGAGGAGACATCATTAGCACATGTGCCATAAAAGGAACCAGAAATCCGTAGTGGTTGTGCAGAATAACTGCAGTTTTTCATCCCATTCTCTTAAAGGGAAAAGAAGCTGTAATTCCCTCCACCACCACTACTATGTAGAACAGGCATGCTCAACCTACGGCCCTCCAGCTTTTGTAAAACTACAACTCCCATAATGCCCTGCTGTAGGCTGTTCTGGCATACTGGGAGTTGTAGTTTTGCAACAGCTGGAGGGCCGCAGGTTGAGCATGCCTGATGCAGAAGCATTTGTAGTCTCCTCTTGCAAAGGAGTAGTGGAGGGCTCTGCAGCCAGTTGCCTAACAGCCAGACTCAGGTTTACGCTAAGAGAGGAGAGTCCAATTGTGGACCTCCTGGGACACACATCTATCACAGTATTGATTGCAGTATAAGCCTTGGGTAAGAGAAGGGGTATTAGGAATAGTTCAGATTACCTTAAAAGGGAACCTGTCACCTCCAAAAACCATCCCAAGCCGCCAGCAGTACCTGACAGTAGCCAGCAGCGTGTTTCCCGATGATAATTTTCTTCCTAAAGGCCGATGCGGCTAAAGCTCAGAAAACGTTCTTTTATCCCCTGCCGGCGCGCTTCTCTCGTCATGGTAGTCAAGATAACCACACCCCCTTCCCTGCCCCTACGCTGTGACTGACAGCCGGCAGTTTGGCTGGCTTTGCCGAACTCTCTGCATAAGCGCTGTCAGTCACAGCGAAGGGGGCGTGGTTATCTTGAAGCAAGGAGGCCGCTGCCCCCTTGACTTTAAGCATGACTAGAGAAGCGCGCCGGCAGGGGATAAAAGAACATTTTCTGAGCTTTAGCCGCATTGGCCTTCAGGAAGAAAATTATCGTCGGAAACGCGCTGCTGGCTACTGTCAGGTACTGCTGGCGGCTTGGGATGGTTTTTGGAGGTGACAGGTTCCCTTTAAAAAAACACTCAATGCAAAACTGATACACTGTGCCATGCCTAGTGCAGGGCCATAGGGGATGGATCGTGACGCAGGGATTCTCTCTTTGGTTTTCTCTGGATCCATGAATCCTGCACTGGACACAATACAGTATTTTAGTTTTGCTATGAATGATCCACTAGATCATCTAGGAGGGGGAATATTGCTAATTAAAAGGGGCATGCACTTATAACTCACAGAGCTACTTAATGCATTCCTTTTAAAAAAGTTTAGACACCGAAAAATGTAAGGCAGAAAATTTAGACACACAAGAAATATAATGCATATATGTTTTAGATATTGATATGCTAGCAGTGAGTATATGGATCTAATAGAATCATTCTATATTGTACAAAACCCAAACCAAAGCAGTGATCATTTCAGGCTGACCTAACAATACATGCTTGCGTGTTACATTGTATACACATTATTATTGACTATCTATACATTGCATGCCATCCTCGGGTCTCTTGGTGTATTTCAATAGGTAGTAAGATCAGCCACACTGTGTAGAAGGGAGACCAATGATATGAATGGCTGTTTTCCTTCACCACATTTTTATTGATTTTTATTTTCGTAGTGCTACTTTTTCACAGTGGAATTCGGTTTGTGCAAGCAAGAGGGGATGCTAAAGGTGTACGGAGCTGGATTGCTCTCTTCCATAAGTGAACTCAAAGTAAGTTTCCATGCAATGTTCAAAATGGAAGGAGAACAAAGCACACTATTTGTTGAGATGGAGCCAGGGGATTAGACAGCAGTAAACTGCAATATCTGACACACTGAGTTTTTGTGTCTATATATAATTCCACCATAAAACCACTGAACAAATATGACCTGCAATACCACGCCTGGCCACATGGAGTGCTGTTAAAATGGAACACATTCATGACATGCACACAGAGTGCAAAACACTTTCGATTACACACCAACAGTGTAATATGCTACATTGCCACCTACTGGTAAAAGTGTTTAATGCAGTCTATATTTAATAAGTTACAAATTGCAAATGAGAAGTGTTTTCTTAACACTACAGAATACATTAGAATCATGTGCATTGATTTATGAATGAAATTGGACCCATTATATATAGTCTAAAATACAACGATTCATTATTGACTCATAAATCAAATGACATAACATTTGAATCAAGTTATCATCTATCGTATATAATCATGGACATGAATGGGAAAATGGAATGAAATCATGATAAAGTGACATTTTTCTAGAGATACAAAGGACATTTTCAATTAGATCTGTGAACTCCTGGCACAGATTAGGTTTATACTACACTTCCTTTCCTTGGATTCTAATACATGTATATACACTGATCAGGGTGTGTTCCTGACTTCCTCGGTGTCAGACACATCGTTTGCAGTGCACTGCTTGTCATTGAGTTGGACGGGTAAACATATAACTGATCTCTGTATAATTTATTATATTTTTATTTCTCTTTTTATACTTTACAATTTTTTATTTGTATTTTTAAGTTGCATTGTGCTGATGATTGTGCTGATATTGGACTTATTTAGATTTTATTAAATATCTGTTTTTGGTACAATTCCTGATGATCAAGTGCCTGTTAATACTTTAGATATGAGAATACATTAGCTTATAATGTCCAGTGTTAGATGATATGCAGATGTATTAAATATATTTGTGTTTTGCACTTTTTTTGTAGCACTCGGTCTCAGGGAATGCCATTGTAAAGCCTTTTGACCCTATGGTAACCTGCACTCAGGAGTGTATCATTACCTCCTTCCAGGAGGTATACTTTTACTCTGAAAGTTTTGAGGAAGCCAAAGAAAAAATGAGGTAAGCTCAAGACAAGGCAACGTCTCTGACAGCACTATGTGTGAGGCAGCAGAGAATGGTACCTTCTACAGGGAGATAACACACCTATTATTTTCTACCAACAGGGAGTTTGCAAAGACCATTAAGAGACCATTTGGACTGAAATACAATCCATACACCCAAAGTGTGCAGATCCTTAAAGACACCCAGAGCATCACCAACTTGGTGAGCGAGTTGCGCCATGAACTAGATATCGTCAGCGACGCTCTGAATAAGATGAACAAGCAGCTCGGTGTCTGACCGAACAATCCTGGAAACCGAAGGTCAAGCCTGACAATCAGAGAACTGTTTTGTTCTTTACACTTCTTTAAGGAATATTATTTATGTATATCCTAGCACTTGAATGTAACACAATTTTTCCAGAGATTTATTTTTGTAAATGAATAAGTGGTAGCAGAATTGATTATCTATAGGAGATTGTATGCGAAATGTGCAAATATCGTAGATTTTCACAGGCGAGACTGTCTCTTACATAGCTGTTGGTCTGCTGCTGTGTGTATATATAGAAGGACTTAAAAACTTTGGGATTTTTTCAACTTGACAACATGTATCGTCTTAAAGACCATTAAGAGACCATTTGGACTGAAATACAATCCTTACACCCAAAGTGTGCAGATCCTTAAAGACACCCAGAGCATCACCAACTTGGTGAGCGAGTTGCGCCATGAACTAGATATCCTTCAACCTTCACTTTTGTCTATCTTCTGATACAGAAATGATAAGGCCCAACTTAAAGCTCAGAGGGGCCGACTTTCGCCACTGAGAAGGGTGGTAAATGTACAAGCTCCCCCCCCCATTCAGATTTTAGGCCTAAAATTCAGCATTGAATAATTCCAGAAAATATCTATGTAAGGGAGCTCTGTTTATCTGACTGCATAATTCATATAATTCTGACTACCTACAGCCACCACTAGAGGGAGCCAACTACATATGGACTTACAAAACTAGCACTGAACCGTGGTAGCTGCAATAGCTGCTATGACAGTGTCGGGGGAAGCATTTGTGGACTCTCTTCTATCAACAATCATATATAACATGTCTTTATGGCAGGTACATTAAATGGTAGTGCCTAAGGGTACTTTCACACTAGCGTTGCTGGATTCCGGCAGGCAGTTCCGGAACTGCATGCCGGATCCGGCAATCTGTATGCAAACGGATACCATTTGTAGACAGATCCGGATACGTCTCACCAATGTATTGCAATACCGGATCCGTCTCTCCGGTTTTCATCAAGAAAAACGGATCCAGTATTTATTTTTTTCACATTTTTAAAAGGTCTGTGCATGCGCAGACAGCAAAGCCGGATCCGTTTTTTTTCGGAACACTTAGGCATTAATGCATGCGGTATTTTCTCCGTCCAAAAACCGTACAGTGACTGAACTGAAGACCTCCTGATGCATACTGAATGGATTGCTCTCCATTGAGAATGCATTAGGATTAAACTGATCAGTTTTTTTCCGGTATTGAGCCCCTAAGATGGAACTCAATACCGGAAAACAAAAACGCTTGTGTGAAAGTACCCTAATCCGAGATCCTCAGTGACTGGTTGGATGAAAGGTAAAGATACTTTCTTTCCAAACTTAGCTCACAGATTTCCATATATACAGTGGATATAAAAAGTCTACACACCCCTGTTAAAATGTCAGGTTTCTGTGCTGAAAAAAAATGAGGCAAAGATAAATCATTTCAGAACTTTTTCCACCTTTAATGTGACCTATAAACTGTACAACTCAATTGAAAAACAAACTGAAATCTTTTAGGTAGAGGGAAGAAAAAAATAAAAATAAAATAATAATAATAATAATGTGGTTGCATAAGTGTGCACACCCTCTTATAACTGGGGATGTAGCTGTGTTCAGAATTAAGCAATCACATCCACAATCCTGTTACATAGGAGTCAGCAGACACCGGCCATCATGTAAAGTGCCTCTGATTAACCCCAAATAAAGTGCAGCTGCTCTAGTTGGTCTTTCCTGAAGTGTTCTTAGTCCCATCCCACAGCAGAAGCCACGGTCCACAGAGAGCTTCCAATGCATCAGAGGGATCTCATTGTTAGAAGGTGTCAGTCAGGAGAAGGGGACAAAAGAATGTCCAAGGCATTAGATATACCATGGAACACAGTGGAGACCGTCATCATCAAGTGGAGAACATATGGCACAACAGTGATATTACTAAAAACTGGACGCCCCTCCAAAATGGATGAAAAGACTAAAAGAAAACTGGTCTGGGAGGCGACCAAGAGGCCTACAGCAACATTACAGGAGCTGCAGGAATATCTGGCAAGTCCTGGCTGTGTGGTCCATGAGACAACAATCTCCCGTATTCTTCATATGTCTGGGCTATGGGGTAGAGCGGCAAGACGAAAGCCTTTTCTTACCAAGAAAAACATTCAAGCCAGGCTACATTTTGCAAAAACACATCTGAAGTCTCCCAAAAGCATGTGGGAAAAGGTGTTCTGGTCTGATGAAACTAGGGATCGACCGATATTGATTTTTTAGGGCCGATACCGATAATTTGTGAACTTTCAGGCCGATAGCCGATAATTTATACCGATATTCTGGAAATTTTCATTTTTGAAAAAAAAATACAAAATTCCCACAAATCTGCTGAAAATTAATGTTTATTGTTAATGTGTATTTTTTTTGTAAATCTTTCTTTTTCATTTATATTTAATATTTTGGTGTTTTTATTATTATTTTTTGTAACTTTTTTTTTTTAACTAACTTTTAGCCCCCTTAGGGACTAGAACCCTTGTCCTATTCACCCTGATAGAGATCTATCAGGGTGAATAGGAGCTCACACTCTCCCTGCTGCTCTGTGCTCTGTGCACACAGCAGCATGGAGCTTATCATGGCAGCCAGGGCTTCAATAGCGTCCTGGCTGCCATGGTAACCGATCGGAGCCCCAGCATTACACTGCTGGGGCTCCGATCGGAGGAGCAAGGGAGAGGGGATCCTGTGGAGGGGCGCACTGCGACTGGGGTGGGGGGGCCCTATGCGCCACCACTGCTTAATACTGGGGGGGAGGGGGGGCGCACTGCGCCACCAATGCTTAATACTGGGGGGTTTGGGGGGGAGGCGCACTGCGCCACCAATGCTTAATACTGGGGGGGGGGCGCACTGCGCCACCAATGTCTGATACTGGGGGGCTTGGGGGGGCGCACTGCGCCACCAATGAAGCTTAATCTCACATTTATTCATATACAGGAGGCGGGAGCTGGCTGCAGGATCACATAGTCGGCCGGCTCCCGACCTCTATGAGCTGTAGCTGCGATCCGCGGCACCTGAGGAGTTAACTACCGCAGATCGCAGCTACAGCTCATAGAGGCCGGGAGCCGGCTATGTGATCCTGCAGCTCCCGCCTCCTGTATATGAATGAATGATAGATTAAGCTTCATTGGTGGAGCAGTGGCCATAGCTCCTCCCCTCCTCCTGTCCCCTGTCCTTACATTGGCGGCAGCGGCAGCAGCAGCACAGGGGGAGGAGACACTGCTCCTTCTCCCCTGTGCTGCTAAGGGGAACACGGAGAGCGCTGTCAGCAGCGCGATCTGTGTTCCCCATACACTATCGGAATACCGGCAGAATAGATGCCGATACCGATAGCGTTCAAAATCCTGAATATCGGCCGATAATATCGGTAAATCCGATAATCGGTCGATCCCTAGATGAAACCAAGGTTGAACTTTATGGCCATAATTCCAAAAGATATGTTTGGCCCAAAAACAACACTGCACATCACTAAAAGAACCCCATCCCCACAGTGAAGCATGGCGATGGAAGCATCATGCCAAGGGGCTGTTCTTCTTCAGCTGGAACTGGGGCCTTAGTTAAGCTAGAGGGAATTCTGAACGGTTCCAAATATCAGTCAATATTGGCCCAAAACCTTCAGGCTTCTGCTAGAAAGCGGAACATGAAGAGGAACTTCATCTTTCAGCATGACAACGACCCAAAGCATACATCCAAATCACCAAGGAACGGCTTCACCAGAAGATTAAAGTTTTGGAATGGCCCAGCCAGAGCCCAGACCTGAATCCGATAGAAAATCTGTGGGGTGATCTGAAGAGGGCTGTGCCCAGGAGATGCCATCGCAGTCTGTGAGGTGATCTGAAGAGGGCAGTGCCCAGGAGATGCCATTGCAGTCTGTGAGGTGATCTGAAGAGGGCAGTGCCCAGGAGATGCCATCGCAGTCTGTGAGGTGATCTGAAGAGGGCTGTGCCCAGGAGATGCCATCGCAATCTGACAGATTTGAAGGGTTTTTTGCAAAGAAGAGTCAAAATGTGCCATGCTGACTCATACCCAAAAAGACTGAGTGCTGTAATAAAATCAAAAGGTGCTTCAACAAAGTATTAGTTTAAGGGTGTGCACACTTATGCAACCATATTATTCTATTTTTATATGTTTTCTGTTTTCTTCCCTCCACCTAAAAGATTTCAGTTTGTATTTCAATTGAGTTGTACAGTTTATAGGTCACATAAAAAGGTGGAAAAAGTTCTGAAATTATTTATCTTTGTCTCATTTTTTTACATCACAGAAACCTGACATTATAACAGGGGTGTGTAGACTTTTTATATCCACTGTACATGTTGTTATGACAAGAGTTTGATTTACTTTAATAGAACTGAAATGCATAGACTCCTACTGACAAAAGTAGAGATAACGTTCTATTAAAAGTAACACACTTTGCATGCAATATCAAGACTGGCCACATGATGTGCTATTAACAGAAGTAGGTCATGCCCTTTAATTCATGTAAGAGTAGTACAATACTCAAAAGCTCCACCTAGTGGTGGAAATGGTAAATGCAAAATCTATCATTCACTTTTGCTGTGCAAATACAAATTACACTTTGTGCAATGTGTTTTACAGTCTATATAGATCTCAGGAAATCGTTGAAATGTGCAGTTTCCTGATGAAAAATCACTGCACACATCACTGGGACAATCCTTGAGTCTATAGTACAAGATACAGGGCAACATTGCTGTTGTTTCAGTTATAATACTTTTCAGCTGAAGGGTGCAATGGACGACTCCCAGATCTAACAACCTAATCCTGCTAATCTGCTGAATGTATTAATGCCCATGATCCTTAGGATGTGCAATGTCTAACTTTAAGCTGGTTATTGGTCACGTTTATGTAATGACGTGTCTCTTATTATATTATCCATAATGAATATTTTTATTTTCTGTGTCAAGACATTTGCATTGCAATTAAAAACCTAATCCTACTTACAAAGGTGCTAGAGAGGATGTTCATGTAGCTATCATGGGGCCCATAAGCAGAGAGGGGCCCTGTTATGGCTAGTCTTACTACAGCAATGTGGGGGGTGGGATCCAGCCAGAAAGTCATGCTAGCCTTCTACTACAGTGGATAGAAGACTCATGGCGCAGTCTTGTCCTGGATCATGTAACGGTAGGGACACCAGGGGGCACCATTTTAATTTTCCTTTGCTACCTGCTGCTTTATTCCCTTCTTGATTTTTTTTCTCTTTTTATTCCGATTCAAAGGAATTACCTGTACATCGATTATTCACATGGTGCCTAAAATGGAGTGTCTTTCTCACAATTGTTTGTCTTAATATGTATGTATTTGTCACATTCTGTGTATTTAGAGAAACAATAATAAAATATAAATATATATATATATATGTGCTCCTATAGCTGTGGTGTGTCTATCCTTTTATGTCCTTTAGTCAGCATCTAACTGTCACGGCTGAGGATGGGGAAAATCCTCAGCCGTGCGATGCCAGATGATGTTAACCCCTGCTCGGCCAGGACGACAGAATTAGGGAGCAGGTCACCTCCTAATCGCATCCCTAATCTGACCCCAACTCCTAGCTGCATGGGCCGACCTTTAAGGTAGGAGGACCCATGCTCAGGAACCTCGGATCCCTAACTCACCCTCCGACCGGTCCCTGGACTAGGAGTCAGGGTAAGACGGCCTGTTCCTTCTGGACACGGAGGAACAGGGGTTTCACTGGCCAAGCTGCAGGGAAAAGGGGAAACACAAACAGATCTATGGACATGGCAGGTGAACTGAACCAGTTCCACCTACCTGCCACAGCCTTGCTGACTGGATCCCTGTGGTGGCAAGCTGAAGATCCCAATGCATCCACACACGGAGACCCAGATCCATAGCTGCACAGAAAAACAAGGAAAAGATCAAATAGACATCACACATAAACTTGACATAAACTTATGACCACAAGGGTGGCCCCCACTGGCAGGTGAAATAACAGGAGGCTGCTCCAGCTAAGCATGGCTGAAGTAACCCACAGACTGGAGCTAACAGTGAGGCTTTATAGGCCCAAGTAGCCACACCCAACAAACACACCCAGTGTTCACAGACACAGAAGGGAATTAACCCTTCAAACACAAGGTAAGGGAAGACGGACACTTAAAAGGGGAATACACACATAAAACACACACTACACCTGTTGCCGCGGGCAACGGCATGTGTGACAATCATGTCCTGGGGATCAGCCATAGGGCTGGGACACTGCCACCACACGCACAAAAGACCACACGTTGCCACGGACAACCAAATGCAGGGAAGTGTCACACAACAAACCCTAGGCCGTGACACTAACAGGGATTGAAGGGTTCCAGGCTGTTCTGGATTATAGAATTCACTGCAAACTTTCTGTATAAAATGTTTCTGCTATAACTAAGAGTCTTATCATTGCCTATGGAGGTTCTGCCTTCTGCTCCTGTAACATTCTGGAATTTCCGATATACTGGTATGGTACTGGTAAAGGATTCCACATATAGTGCGCCAAAATCGGCTATAGCACAGCTCAGAGGTTCTCTTGCAAACTTCCAACGAATTCCAATCAGTAGCAAAGCATGATGGATATTAGTAAATTAATCTTCCTTATACCACACATATAAATATAGAAATGTTGTAGTTAAAACATATCAAAGTCCATACTGTATACAAAGTCAAGTTTACGGAGGCAGACAAAAGCATGTTACTGTGCTTATTCACGTTGAGAAGAACACTGATCATGCCTGAAGAAGGAGCCACACGCCCGAAACGTCGTGGTAGCAGCGACGTGCTTCTGCCTCCGTGTATTGGACTTTACTATGTTTTTTCTACAACATTTGTATATATATATATGTGTGGAATATAGAAGATTAATTTAATAATATTCAGCATGCTCTGCTGCTGAATGGGATACTGTAGACTGGTCTCATACTGGGAACGCTGTTATGTCCTGACCCAAAAAAGTCACAATATCCCTTAGGCCAGTTGCATACGAGCACAATATAGGCGTATTCGTGCACTCGTGTTCTGGCTGCAAGTCACAGACTGATTGCGGGTATAATGACCCAATGATCCCTATGGTGCTGTCAGTTGCGGGTCATTAGAATTGCAGTCTCACTGTAACATGGGTGCACAAATGCACCAATATGATGCTTCTGTAAAACTGGCCAGATCATTCATTTCTGTCCTGCAAGGGCTGAGTGCACAGAGTTGGTGGTAAACGTTTTTTTTTTTTTTGCAAATATCTCGTCCCTTACAATGTGTCCTTTCACCCAGATTTGCAAATCTATGACTTCCATCATCCACTGAGGGCACCAGATTGTTAGCGAATGCTGATAGTAGTAGTTTTGCAACAAATGGAGAGTTACAGATTGCAAACAGAGACATACATTTAGGCACTTTTAATCAGAGGCTAAATATTGGAGGTGGGAAAACACATGGATGACCTGGTAGGCTACTTTCACACTAGCGTTCTGCTGTCCGCTCGTGAGCTCCGTTTGAAGGGGCTCACGAGCGGAGCAGAACGCTTCCATCCAGCCCTGATGCAGTCTGAATGGATGCGGATCCTCTCAGACTGCATCAGTCTGGCGGCGTTCAGCCTCCGCTCGCCTCCGCACGGCCAGGCGGACAGCTGAACGCTGCTTGCAGCGTTCAGCTGTCCGCCTGGCCGTGCGGATCCGTCCAGACTTACAATGTAAGTCAATGGGAACGGATCCGCTTGAAGATAACACCATATGGCTCAATCTTCAAGCGGATCCGTCCCCCATTGACTTTACATTGAAAGTCTGAACGGATCCGCTCAGGCTGCTTTCGCACTTAGAAATTTTTCTAAGTTATTAATGCAGACGGATCCGTACTGAACGGAGCCTCCGTCTGCATTAATATGATCGGATCCGTTCAGAACGGATCCGATCAAGCGCAAGTGTGAAAGTAGCCTTAGTGATGCAGTGCTGCAGTTAGTTGGCACAGCTGCACGTATAGATGTCCTGCTGTAACATTCAAGAAGCGCACAACCCCATTGTCCTGATTGGTAAGAGCCTGGGGTCACGTCCCCATATGGTCACATTTTTGGCCAATCCTAAGGACATGTGCTCTACATATATTACTGGAAAGCCCCATTTAAAGTAGTGGGCTGAGTGTGGTCTTCTGCCATTACTGTCCAGTTGCCCACATTTTCGCAGCACCTTTAACAATGTATTGCAAACTGCCCAGTGCTCTCATTTCCTAAGGTACCCCACCCCAAAAACTGGACATCCAGAGCAGGCCAAAAATTGTCAATCAAGTCAAATTGGGCAGAAGCCACACATCGAATTCTTGTCTCAGTGCCTGGACTCATCTGCTCATTCCTTGCACATTTTTAAACTACGGCCACAAAAGTCACAAATTATGTAGCACACCATATTTACAACTTTTTGCGCTTCTCATCAATTTTTTAAAGTGACTATAAAAGGCCCAAGGTGTAGCAGGAGGGGCAGAGCCTCAACGTCCCACTGGACTTATTATAATTTATTCCAGGAACTGGCATAAATTATAGCTCAAGTCTAAGGCCCCTTTCACACGGGCGAGAGAGGCCGGACTAGGACGCAGGTAAGGGGAGGCCGCCATGATGGGTTTTGGTAGGAAGGGCCTGGGTGGGAATTAGTTAACGGTGGTGGGGAGGAGTGGTTAGGGTGATTAGGTAGGTGGAGTTTAGGGGTTAAATGGGGGAAAGCAATCTCCCTCCCTCCCTCCCTTAGGTTTGTGGGGTGCAGTTGTAGGGTTGGTGGGCCATGTCGCGGCAGTCGGGGCGGTGGGAGATCATAGAAGCTGGTGGTTTATGACGGTAGTGGAAATGGGAGGGCCTCAATGGTGGGGCTGGACTCTCATAGTTTAGGTACTTGGTTAATTGGAGAAGGCATCCATCAGTTGGTGTCTTCGAGCTGGTGCTTACGGCTGGAGGCAAGATGGAGTTGCCAGGTTGGCTTATGGTGGATGGTAACATTTTGGGGCTTCTACAATCTTTCTCGTCAGGGGTTAATGTTAATTGTAATGTTATTGTTATTTATGGATGTATTTATTTTATTAATAAAACGGCTGCTGTGGCCGATTTAATCCAAGCAAAGCGTGTGGTGTCTTATTGGGTTGGTACTTGGTTGGGGGAAAAAGGGGAAGTTATGGTAGGCCCTGGGTAAGTAACCAATAACCCATCAAGTATTCCGCGCGGATGCGATGCGCGAGTTACATACAGTAAGCTTGGTTCTTCTACAGTATCTACACAGTAAGCTTGGTTCTTCTACCGTATCTCTACAGCAGGGGTCGGCAACCTTTTTTGGATGGAGTGCCGATAAAAATCAAAAAATCAAAGTTGAAGCACTCAGTGTGCCAGACAATACAGAAAGGTCTTATAAAACAAACTGTATGTGACAAAAAACTAATAATCAGTTTACCTTACTACTCAATGCGACCCTTGTTCCTGAATTTCTTTGCAAAGACGATCCAGCTTTAGTTCATATGAGAAGACTTTTAGGTCCCTTTGGCAGTCACATATAGGCTCACTAAAGTGTCAGAAGCTTGCTGGCCATCCCCCCTCAGCAATAATATGTAGGCTCACTATCCTCCACACCCCCTAAAGTTGTCAGAAGCTTGCTACCCATCCCCCCTCCAGCAATCACATGTAGGCTCACTATTCTCCACCCCCCCCAAAGTTGTCAGAAGCTTGTTCCCCATTCCTACCAGCAATCACATGTAGGCTCACTATCCTCCACACCCCCTAAAGTTGTCAGAAGCTTGTCCCCCCATTTTCCCCAGCAGTTACATGCAGGCTCACCATTCTCCCACACCCCAAAGTTGTCAGAAGCTTGCTCCATATTGTCCCCCCATAACCCCTAGCAGTCACATGCAGACTCACCATCCTAAACCCACCGCCAATTTAGTCACAAAGCTTCTCCCATTCTCCAAGCTCCCTATCAACTTTCCATCTGACTGCCCCATCACACCATCCCCTGCTGCCACCTGTGCCACTACTACTCCTAACCCTCTGCTGTCACCTATGCCACTACTACTCCTAACCCTCTGCTGTCACCTGTGCCACTACTACTCCTAACCCTCTGCTGTCACCTGTGCCACTACTACTCCTAACCCTCTGCTGTCACCTGTGCCACTACTACTCCTAACCCTCTGCTGTCACCTATGCCACTACTACTCCTAACCCTCTGCTGTCACCTGTGCCACTACTACTCCTAACCCTCTGCTGTCACCTGTGCCACTACTACTCCTAACCCTCTGCTGTCATCTGTGCCACTACTACTCCTAACCCTCTGCTGTCACCTATGCCACTACTACTCCTAACCCTCTGCTGTCACCTGTGCCACTACTACTCCTAACCCTCTGCTGTCACCTGTGCCACTACTACTCCTAACCCTCTGCTGTCACCTGTGCCACTACTACTCCTAACCCTCTGCTGTCACCTGTGCCACTACTACTCCTAACCCTCTGCTGTCATCTGTGCCACTACTACTCCTAACCCTCTGCTGTCACCTATGCCACTACTACTCCTAACCCTCTGCTGTCACCTGTGCCACTACTACTCCTAACCCTCTGCTGTCATCTGTGCCACTACTACTCCTAACCCTCTGCTGTCATCTGTGCCACTAC
This sequence comes from Bufo gargarizans, assembly GCF_014858855.1. Lineage (NCBI taxonomy): Eukaryota > Metazoa > Chordata > Amphibia > Anura > Bufonidae > Bufo > Bufo gargarizans. Next base: position 9,432,812 of record NC_058089.1, on the reverse strand, counting down.
TACTCCTAACCCTCTGCTGTCACCTGTGCCACTACTACTCCTAACCCTCTGCTGTCATCTGTGCCACTACTACTCCTAACCCTCTGCTGTCACCTGTGCCACTACTACTCCTAACCCTCTGCTGTCACCTGTGCCACTACTACTCCTAACCCTCTGCTGTCACCTGTGCCACTACTACTCCTAACCCTCTGCTGTCACCTGTGCCACTACTACTCCTAACCCTCTGCTGTCACCTGTGCCACTACTACTCCTAACCCTCTGCTGTCACCTGTGGCACTACTACTCCTAACCCTCTGCTGTCACCTGTGGCACTACTACTCCTAACCCTCTGCTGTCACCTATGCCACTACTACTCCTAACCCTCTGCTGTCACCTATGCCACTACTACTCCTAACCCTCTGCTGTCACCTATGCCACTACTACTCCTAACCCTCTGCTGTCACCTATGCCATTACTACTCCTGCAACAAGCAAAATTCTGGGAGTTGTAGTTTCCCAGGCGGCAGTGCCCTCTGCCAGCCGGCCACTACATCCAGTCACACACACCATAATAATGGTATCTGGCGGATGACAGTCCGCTTCCAGGCTGCACATGTGGGCTCAAGTCACTAACAGGAAGTTCCAATGGGAGACAAACACACATCCTGCTGCACGGGAACCAATGTCACAGTCAGAATGGCCCCCTGGATACAACATACGGTTTCTCTAGTTCCGCGGCCAGGAGTTCCCAGTGGAGTCTGGTAGCTGGTTGGCACTGCGGGAAGCATGTGGGGCGGGCCTAGTAGACGCACCTGAATTTAAAAAAATTAAAGGTGCAGTGCGTCGTGGTGCGTGCCAGTCAAATATGACCTGCGTGCCATCTCTGGCACGCGTGCCGGGGGTTGCCGACCCCTGCTCTACAGTAAGCTTGGTTCTTCTACCGTATCTACACAGTAAGCTTGGTTCTTCTATCGTATCTATACAGTAAGCTTGGTTCTTCTATCGTATCTATACAGTAAGCTTGGTTCTTCTATCGTATCTATACAGTAAGCTTGGTTCTTCTACCGTATCTACACAGTAAGCTTGGTTCTTCAACAGTATCTACACAGTAAGCTTGGTTCTTCAACAGTATCTACACAGTAAGCTTGGTTCTTCTACAGCATCTACACAGTAAGCTTGGTTCTTCAACAGTATCTACACAGTAAGCTTGGTTCTTCTACCGTATCTACACAGTAAGCTTGGTTCTTCTATCGTATCTACACAGTAAGCTTGGTTCTTCTATCGTATCTATACAGTAAGCTTGGTTCTTCTATCGTATCTATACAGTAAGCTTGGTTCTTCTACAGTATTATCAGTTATCAGTACTTATCAGTTTTCAGAATCTGCAAGCACATAGCAGATGATGAAGTAACTCTAAGATCAGGAAGAACCAAAACCAACTGGAGGGGTGGTAATCAAGGAAGCAAAAGAAAACTGGATATTAAAAATGACAACAAAAATAAAAAAGGAAAAGATGATCTATTACAGGTAATAAACCTTTCAAAGGTTATATTGACACCAGATCAACTTAAAGTGTTATCTAAAGGACTCAGTTTTTGCCCCACAACTAACATGGATCTTTTTACAGTGACCAAAGATGTACACTTGTATGCCCGGAAACTGCTTTTAAAACGTTTACATTTCCATGGAGAAGAACATCAATGGTTCAACACACTAGCAGAAATGGAGGCTCTTCAAATTTTGGAAGACTTAGAGAAAGAAAATGAGGGTGAAGAACAGGTAAGCCTATTGCCCAGAGGTATGGGCAAAAAGTCCACAACTTTCCCGCCATTTAATATTTGTCCTGCTTTGGACATTTTTGTCAAATTGGTCTGCGAGGACCTGAAAAAATTAGAAAAAGAAACAGGGAGATTCAACCTGACTAGAGTTGAAAACAATGCCTTACAAGATTTAAAAAAACTTAAAGGCATTGTAATTAAACAAGCAGACAAAGGGGGCAACGTTGTAATCTGGCCCTCAGAAATGTATGAAAAACAAGTCTTTAAGTTATTAAAGGACAAAACTTGCTATAAATGCATGCCTAATAATCCCATACTAACTTTTCAGGAGAACCTATGTGAAATGCTTCTGCAGGCTTTTGAAAATAATATCATCCCCAAAAAGACTTTGGAAACTCTACAAGTAATTCATCCTAGGACGCCAACCTTTTATATCATCCCCAAAATCCACAAAAATAAAGAAGATCCACCAGGAAGGCCAATTGTGGCTGGCAATGAAGGTCTTTGCGAGAATATCTGCCGCTTTGTAGATTATTATTTGCAATTGCAGGTGGCCAATTTACCGTCATTCGTACAGGATACTACAGCAGTGTTAAAAAGACTACAAAATATCCAAATGGAAGATGACATGTGGCTGGTTACGGCAGACGTCGAATCATTATACACAAGTATCAGACATGACAATGGCCTGAAGGCAACAGCGGATTTCCTGAAAGGTAATAATTGTGACCAACATTTCAATGGTTTTATCTTGAACCTTCTACAATTTATACTGGAACACAACTTTTTCGTCTTCAAGGACAAATATTATTTGCAACTGCAGGGGGTTGCGATGGGGGCCACTTGTGCCCCCTCGTATGCCAACTTATTCCTTGGAGCATGGGAAAGGTCCATTTTTCAGGATGGGCAAATCGTCAATGTAGATAAGGTCCATAATTGGATACGCTACATTGACGATATCCTATTTATTTGGGAAGGACCATTGGAGGATCTAAATGATTTTATGTGTATGCTCAATACAAACGAGCTTAACATCAAACTTACCTTTCAGGCTGCTAGAGAGCTGGATTTTCTGGATCTTCATATTTCGGTGGGTGAGGATGGAATGCTCAAAACAGACATCTACAGAAAAAAGACGGCAGTAAATTCCATCCTACATGCAGAGTCAGCACATCCCAGGACAACTATCAACGGAATCCCCACAGGTCAGTTTCTAAGGCTGAAAAGAATCTGTTCAGAAACAACTCAATACCACAAACAATCTAAAATAATGAAAGACAGATTTCTAGATAGGGGGTACAGCAATCGGCAACTCAAAAAAAGTATGAATGTGGCAAAACAAAGAACAAGAGAAAAATTGCTATACCCTAATGATAAAATTAATAAAGATCAGAGCCAGGAACCAAGATTCATAACTAATTACAATAGACAGTGGGGGCAAATCAATAAAGTCCTAAATAAACATTGGGAGGTGCTTCTAACTGATATTAAACTAAAACAAATTGTCATCAATAGACCCCTAATCACTGCAAGAAGGTCCAAAAATTTAAAAGATATTCTGGTTCACAGCCATTACATACCTGAGACAGTTGGAATAAAGGATGAAATGAAAGGCGGCTCCTATGCTTGCGGTAGATGCAAAGCCTGCAGGAATATGGAAAGGACCAATGTTTTCACGGACGCAAATAAACAAAGAACTTATGAGATTCGGGAGTATATATCCTGCTCCTCCACGGGAGTAGTATATTATGCTACTTGTCCGTGTGATAAAATATATGTAGGCCTGACCACACGAGAATTGCGTAAAAGGATTAGAGAACATGTCAGGGACATAGAAAAGGCGAACGATGAAGATGATCTAGCAAACCTAAAAACCATACCCAAACACTTTAAGATCTTCCACAAAGCTAATCCAAGTGGACTTAAGTTTAGGGGAATCGATTTAATCCATCTAGGGACTAGAGGAGGAAATAAGGGTAAAAAATTAGCACAACTAGAAAGCCAATGGATCTTTCGATTAAATTCCCTCACACCGGTAGGACTTAATGAAAATTTCGGCTTTAGTTCCTTCCTCTGAGGTACTGTGTCTTTTAAACTTATTTTATGGGGAAAATAAATGTTTTTTAACGTCTCTTAATTATTTCAGGATATAGTATCCTTACATAATATTATTATTACTATTATTTTTAACAGGTTCATTCAATTATGACCATATATACTTACTTTGGTTTCTTTTTGTCCAAAATTAGTATAGGCTCCATCTTTCTAGATACATGTGCGACCTCTTAAGAGAAGTAACAAGTACTATTCTGGCGATTGAATCCATCAGGAGAAGATACAGCACGTTTGGTCCTATAGAGGACAGATTTAATGGACTGTTACGTTGGTGGCTTCTTTAAATGAATTATTAGCCCTATTAAACCTCCTTTAATTTCTAAAGGCGGACTACAGAATAACATAGTATTTATAAATAAGATGTTCATATCTTTCTTTTATATTATATTTTTGCACTAATAATATTGTCCTTTGTGCACTGTCACTTTAATTAACAGCTGATCAATGCCGGCAATTGGATTTATATTCAATTAGCACTAAAGCACTTTATTGATCTGTACATTGTTATTTATTAATGTATAACTAATAATCCATGATGTTAATCATGCATAAAAAGGCACTTCTTTTCCCCACCTTCCCTCCCCCCTCCTTTCCCCACTTCATACCCCCCCCCCCACCTTCCCCCCCCCCCCTTTCTTCCCCCCCCCCTCCCCCCTCCTTTTTTCCTTTTTGATATTTTACACTAATTATCATAGTATTTCACTTAAATATTTAAGATTTAATGTTATTATATCACTTGTTAGTAGTGCCACAAATATTGTTGCCATACATGAATTCATTTTTAACCTGATATTAAATAATAGTTTAAAGTATATATTAATTTTAAAGAAAACTCACATTAGTAACGGTGGCTGTAGAATATTATTCATGATTATTCCATCTTTTTTTCATGAACAGCCTATATCCTCAGGCCGATATTTTGTAGAGTTTCTAAATATGGATACCGCTACTATAACAAACTAAAGTTCTTTTCCACGTGCTTCTCTAAATATGTCACATACCACTGTATCAGCCGCCAATTCAGGCACGCATTGTATCTGACGAGAGCGGCACAGTGCGCATGACGGTCCTGCGGCCAGCAGGCTTCCCTCCGTCTCCAAGGAGATCAGACGCCGGTGACGTCAGCCCGTGCCGCACGCGACACGCGGCTGCCCTTGCTGCCGTCGGACTCAGGGGACGGGCGGAAGCAATTACAGCAGCGGCCGGAAGTGACGTGTCATGCGCCAGCACAGCCTATCTCGATTTAGCCTGCACACGTGATTCCAAGTGCCTCCACTCATTGGACAACATTCCTTAATATAAACTGGTCATCTAGCCCCATTAATTTACTCCTCCTGAGGACGCAGAACGGCGAAACGTACGTCGGGGAGATCCAGAGCCTCAACCTTACCCCTCCAGACTGGTTCATCAAACGGTTAGTACTGTTAGACTTCAGCTTCATCAATTAGAATTTTGCTCACTGGACAGGTGATAGTCTCTTTAATATAGTAACATGGGAGTTTGCTCCTAGTATAATGTTCCTAGTGCACCCCAGATACATATCCTTACAGAGTCCACCATAGTGCAGTGTTCAGACCTAGATGTTTTCCTTTCCATGAGAATAGTCATACTTTATAAAAAGGCTCTTTAGCTATTAGTTAGCTTCACTCTAAAGGCTTGATACTACTTTTTCAATAAATTGTTATAAGTAATGTAATCATGTTCATACTTTGATTTTCTAATAAAGATAATATATATTTTAAAAAATATTTTGGGATCTTTGTGTACTTATTTAAAGGTGTTTATTATCTACATGATTAATGCCATTTGCTGAAGTGAGACAACCCCTTTAACAGTGAATTACACTATAAGCCAACCCCACCATCTTCATAGACTCCATATCAATGAGAAATGGGCTGCGGCTGTAAGCAGATACTATAACAGTAAGCTTGGTTCTTCTACCGCATCTACACAGTAAGCTCGGTTCTTCTACCGTATCTATACAGTAAGCTTGGTTCTTTCACACTTGCGTTCTTTTCTTCCGGCATAGAGTTCCGTCGTCGGGGCTCTATGCCGGAAGAATCCTGATCAGTTTTATCCTAATGCATTCTGAATGGAGAGAAATCCGTTCAGGATGCATCAGGATGTCTTCAGTTCCGGAACGGAACGTTTTTTGGCCGGAGAAAATACCGCAGCATGCTGCGCTTTTTGCTCCGGCCAAAAATCCTGAACACTTGCCGCAAGGCCTGATCCGGAATTAATGCCCATTGAAAGGCATTAATCCGGATCCGGCCTTAAGCTAAACGTCGTTTCAGCGCATTGCCAGATCCGACGTTTAGCTTTTTCTGAATGGTTACCATGGCTGCCGGGACGCTAAAGTCCTGGCAGCCATGGTAAAGTGTAGTGGGGAGCGGGGGAGCAGCATACTTACCGTCCGTGCGGCTCCCGGGGCGCTCCAGAGTGACGTCAGGGCGCCCCACGCGCATGGATGACGTGATCGCATGGCACGTCATCCATGCGCATGGGGCGCTCTGACGTCATTCTGGAGCGCCCCGGGAGCCGCACGGACGGTAAGTATACTGCTCCCCCGCTCCCCACTACTACTATGGCAACCAGGACTTTAATAGTGTCCTGGCTGCCATAGTAACACTGAACGCATTTTGAAGACGGCTCCGTCTTCAAATGCTTTCAGTTCACTTGCGTTTTTCCGGATCCGGCGTGTAATTCCAGCAAATGGAGTACACGCCGGATCCGGACAACGCAAGTGTGAAAGAGCCCTAAGCTTGGTTCTTCAACAGTATCTACACAGTAAGCTTGGTTCTGCTACTGTATCTATATAGTAAGCGTTGTTCTATTATCAGTCCTATTATCTATATAAAAGTTATATATGCTATCACTTATAACTTACCTTCCTCGTCAAGATTTGCTGTCTGGCAATCAAATGAATCTACAGGACGTGATAATACAACATCCACAATATTGACTGACTAATAAGTTTTTAGAATCTGCAAGCACATAGCACTTTATCTACATGATTAATGCCATTTGCTGAAGTGATTCCCTTTAACAGCGAATTACACTATATGCCAACCCCACTATCTTGCAGAAGAAGAAAGAAGATGAACCTTTGGATGGCGCTGTCAGCAGGAGTCAGAAGCAGGTAGGTATTGATAACAATACTTTTATTTTCAGTCAACGCGTTTCAGGGGCGGAGGGCCCCCTTCATCAGGACAGTATACAATTATTGTATACTGTCCTGATGAAGGGGGCCCTCCGCCCCTGAAACGCGTTGACTGAAAATAAAAGTATTGTTATCAATACCTACCTGCTTCTGACTCCTGCTGACAGCGCCATCCAAAGGTTCATCTTCTTTCTTCTTCTGCAACTTACTTCTCCCCGACGAAAGCTTCCAAGGCACGGGGCTGGAACCTAGGCAGCAGCGCAGGCACCCCGCACGCTGATCGGGAAAATCAGCACAAGCTTCATATAGGTGTTGTGACTTTTCACAACACCTTCTGGTAAGAGTTTTTTATCCATCTCTTGCACCTATTAATATACAATACCACACATGAGGCGCTGCCTCCTATCTCTCTTTTAACCCCACTATCTTCATAGACTCCATATCAATGAGAAATGGGCTGCGGCTGTAAGAAGATACTATAACAGTAAGCTTGGTTTTGCTACTATATCTATACAGTAAGCTTGGTTCTTCTACCGTATCTATACAGTAAGCTTGGTTCTTCTACCGTATCTATACAGTAAGCTTGGTTCTTCTACCGTATCTATACAGTAAGCTTGGTTCTTCTACAGTATCTATACAGTAAGCTTGGTTCTTCTACAGTATCTATACAGTAAGCTTGGTTCTTCTACCGCATCTATACAGTAAGCTTGGTTCTACCGTATCTATACAGTAAGCTTGGTTCTTCTACAGTATCTATACAGTAAGCTTGGTTCTTCTACAGTATCTATAATAGTAAGCTTGGTTCTTCTACCGCATCTATACAGTAAGCTTGGTTCTTCTACCGCATCTATACAGTAAGCTTGGTTCTTCTACCGCATCTATACAGTAAGCTTGGTTCTTCTACAGTATCTACACAGTAAGCTTGGTTCTTCTACAGTATCTATACAGTAAGCTTGGTTCTTCTACCGCATCTACACAGTAAGCTTGGTTCTTCTACCGTATCTACACAGTAAGCTTGGTTCTTCTACAGTATCTATACAGTAAGCTTGGTTCTTCTACCGCATCTATACAGTAAGCTTGGTTCTTCTACCGCATCTATACAGTAAGCTTGGTTCTTCTACCGTATCTACACAGTAAGCTTGGTTCTTCTACAGTATCTACACAGTAAGCTTGGTTCTTCTATAGTATCTATACAGTAAGCTTGGTTCTTCTACAGTATCTATACAGTAAGCTTGGTTCTTCTACCGCATCTATACAGTAAGCTTGGTTCTTCTACCGTATCTACACAGTAAGCTTGGTTCTTCTACAGTATCTACACAGTAAGCTTGGTTCTTCTACCGTATCTATAGAGTAAGCTTGGTTCTTCTACCGTATCTATAGAGTAAGCTTGGTTCCTCTACCGTATGTATAGAGTAAGCTTGGTTCTTCTACAGTATCTACACAGTAAGCTTGGTTCTTCTACCGTATCTATACAGTAAGCTTGGTTCTTCTACAGTATCTACACAGTAAGCTTGGTTCTTCTACCGTATCTATAGAGTAAGCTTGGTTCTTCTACAGTATCTATACAGTAAGCTTGGTTCTTCTACAGTATCTATACAGTAAGCTTGGTTCTTCTACCGCATCTATACAGTAAGCTTGGTTCTTCTACCGTATCTACACAGTAAGCTTGGTTCTTCTACCGTATCTACACAGTAAGCTTGGTTCTTCAACAGTATCTATACAGTAAGCTTGGTTCTTCAACTGTATCTATACAGTAGGCTTGGTTCTTCAACAGTAACTATACAGTAAGCTTGGTTCTTCTACCGTATCTACACAGTAAGCTTGGTTCTTCTACCGTATCTACACAGTAAGCTTGGTTCTTCTACCGTATCTATAGAGTAAGCTTGGTTCCTCTACCGTATCTATAGAGTAAGCTTGGTTCTTCTACAGTATCTACACAGTAAGCTTGGTTCTTCTACCGTATCTATACAGTAAGCTTGGTTCTTCTACAGTATCTACACAGTAAGCTTGGTTCTTCTACCGTATCTATAGAGTAAGCTTGGTTCTTCAACAGTATCTATACAGTAAGCTTGGTTCTTCTACCGCATCTATACAGTAAGCTTGGTTCTTCTACCGTATCTACACAGTAAGCTTGGTTCTTCTACCGTATCTACACAGTAAGCTTGGTTCTTCAACAGTATCTATACAGTAAGCTTGGTTCTTCAACTGTATCTATACAGTAGGCTTGGTTCTTCAACAGTAACTATACAGTAAGCTTGGTTCTGCTACTGTATCTATATAGTATGCTTTGTTCTATTATCAGTTCTATTATCGATATAAAAGTTATATATGCTATCACTTACAACTTACCTTCCTTGTCAGGATTTGCTGTCTGGCAATCAAATGAATCTACAGGACGTGATAATACAACATCATCCACAATATTGGCTGACTAATTAGTTTTCAGAATCTGCAAGCACATAGCTAAGGTGTTTGTTATTAGCACAGTAGATACTCATGGGGTTACTGTGACCCCACTTCACATGAGACACCTTGACCTCCAGGGGCACACCTAAACTAATGCACTCAGTAGCTTTGGCTACAGTTTCTTTAGCACTGCATTTACCTGCACTAGCAGTGTGTTACAGTTACAGAGTAAAGTCATATCAAACACAACTTTACATTACAGTCATCACAGAATTGTTGTGTCATTTTTCAGACGCCATCTCATGAAACACATTGGGGTAGATTTATTAAAGCTTTCACGCCACTATTGAGACATAAAAAGGACGCAATTTATGGAACATGTCCTATTTGTGCCAAAACTTGCAACTTTTTGCACTGCTTGCAATTTTTTTTTAAATAGTCATGAGAAAAGAGGCAGGGCCTTTCTGGTGCAAGGAGGGTCAGAGATGCTCTCAATAACTTAGGCACATGTGACTCCAGTGCAGGGGGATTAAAACTGGTGAAGGAGCACGGACCCAGCAGTGGCTTTGAGCATGTAAGTATGCTTCTCTTTGCAGGTCTGGCCAGGGTGGGGATTTGCAAAAAAAACAGTAAGCAAAAGGGCGCCAACCTCATTAACCCCTTTAAGCAACATCCAGTTTGGACCAAATGCTGTAGCCGATTTTTAAAATATTACATGCATTCCCATATAGCAACCATAGGCTAAACCTGCAATATCACGCAACCATCATTTAAAGGAGTATTCCCATCTCTGACTTTTCTATGCCATAAAAGTCCGATAGACACAATGTGACACATTTATTAAGCTCGCCTTTTTTTAGGAGACTGGCGTATTTGAAATGCCTGTTATTAAATTGCTCCAAATGTATTATGCCTTAATAAATCAGTTTAATTGTATCTGGTTTAAAGTCTAACCTCGTTTTCTTGTAAGACATGTTCATATTCGCTAAGACTTGTCTCGTTGGTCTGTGCATGAAAAAATTGCGCAAATGACCAGAAAAAAGTCAAAACTATCTATATTTTGCGGAACGGAATAGCTGGCCCCTAATAGAACAGTCCCTTCCTTGTCCGTAATGCGGACAATAATAGGACATGTTCTATTTTTTTGCGGAACGGAAATACGGACATACAGAAACGGAATGAACATGGAGTAACTTCCGTTTCTTTTGTGGACCCATTGAAATGAATGGTTCCGTATACGGTCTGCAAAAAAAAACTGAATGGACACGGAAAGAAAATATGTTCGTGTGCATGAGCCCTGAGCCTGGTCAGGGGTGGAATAGAAATAAAACTGTTTATGCGGCTAATTCAGGTGCACAAAAAGGTGCACCAACATAAATACTTCGGAGATAAGGCACAATGCAAAGAGAACTCCAAAATTTGTCTCAAAATAAGAATTAAACGAACAAGGCACAAATGCCTCCTAAACAGGCACAAAATGAGTTGGTAAATGAAACTTGGACCCGTTCCCACTCCTGACTCGTCTGATTTACTAGCTACATGAGTTCCCCATGTAATAACAATTCTGGAGCATCTGCTCTTATGACTCTGTGTTGTGCCATTCCTTTATTATTTCTGCTAGAAGTTATGAATGACTTGCTAGCAGTCTGCAGTAAGGGTACAGAGGGGTGTTAACTAGTTGGAGGTGTGTCCCTGCACAGTCTGACTTTAACAAGTCAGTGCTGCCATTGTCAGACTGTGCAGGTACACACCTCCAACTGGTTACCACCCCTCTGTACCCTTACTGCAGACTGCTAGCAAGTCATTCATAACTTCTAGCAGGAATAATAAAGGAATGGCACAACACAGAGTCATAAGAACAGATGCTCCAGAATTGTTATTACACGGGGAACACATGTAGGTATTAAAAAGGGCATGTCTGGAGTGGCGACAGGTCCTCTTTAAAAAATAGACTGTCTAAAACAGGCGCAGACACTGCAGTAAATGTGTCCCAGTCAGACGAGAACAAGGCTTCATTTGCCTACTGCAGTGTATGAGAGGTGGTTCCACATGTGTGGCTCTCTTGATTTACTTCTATGAAAGAAAGGGACCTGTGGTGGGACCTGCCTGTACCGCACTCCTGTCGATATACCATAAAAGTCTCACCTGCAGTCAGCAAAATGGGGAAAAAAAGCTGAAAAGAGCTGAAGACTTTCTGAACGCATTGTAAATCACTTGAATTAAGAAAATATTTAGATTGGGATTCAGTCAGAAAAGACAGTCTGGCTTTTGAGAAGTGAACCGTACACTAAGAGTAGAGGAACAGGTTTGTATCTGAGCCCCTACACCTGAAAAGAATGTGCTGTAAACACAAGCAGTGCCAGCAAAGGTAATACTGGTTCCCACCGTCACCACACAGAGGTTACTGACTAAATTCTGTCCACATTACTTCCTGGTACAACCCTACGGGTATCTACCTGATGCACACGTCTCCTACAAACTTGCATTTTTTAATTACTTTTTGCTCAACCCCCTTCCCTGCCCTTCTAGTACCAAAGTGAAACCACACGCTCATAATTGAGTGATACCATGTGACCTGAAGAAGCGCTGAAGCCGCACGTCTCTATGATATAACATTAGGGATATGTATATGATTAGCCATCCCTAGGACATTAGGATCACCCAAAAGAAAAAAAAAAAAATGTATGTGCCTTCCAGGTTAGATTGTACAGATGTGGCTCTGGGGAAGAGGGTCAATTTGTCTTGTTTTTCAAACCTTAAAAGGATCGGCTGGTTTAGTTAACCAACTTGCATACACTCTATAAGAAAAGTTTCAGTTAACAAAGGGAAAGGTGTAATACTTCATTTCTCCTGTGGGAGTGCTGTAGGGAAATTACACATTGCTGCCACAGATTAAAGCTGATCACCGTGAATCTTGCCGTACTTTATGTAGGACATCCTTTGATCAGTTCATCATCATCGGATGTCTGAAACAAAGAAAAAAAACAGCTCACCCACATGAATGGATTCAGCAATAAGGCTACTTTCACACTAGCGTTCGATCGGATCCGTTCTGAACGGATCCGCTCATATTAATGCAGACGGTGGCTCCGTTCAGAACGGATCCGTTTGCATTACCATGAACAAAAAAATAAATAAAATTTTTTTATTTTTTTTGTTCATGATAGTGCAAACGGATCCATTTTGACTTTACATTGAAAGTCAATGGGGGACGGATCCGTTTGAAAATTGAGCCATACTGTGTCAACTTCAAACGGATCCGTCCCCATTGACTTACATTGTAAGTCTGGACGGATCCGTTTGCCTCCGCACAGCCAGGCGGACACCCGAACGCTGCAAGCAGCGTTCAGGTGTCCGCCTGCTGAGCGGAGCGGAGGACAAACGGTGCCAGACTGATGCATTCTGAGCGGATCGGTATCCACTCAGAATGCATTAGGGCTGGACGGATCCGTTCGGGGCCGCTTGTGAGAGCCTTCAAACGGAACTCATAAGCGGAGCCCCGAACGCAAGTGTGAAAGTAGCCTAACCCAGAGTCAAAAATGGGGAGGATTCAATGTGCATGTAAAATCCAAGGCTGTTTTAAGTTCTATCCAATAAATGTACCACTTCTCAGTTATGATTTCACACTACCACTAGTGCGTTTTTATGCTGAGAAGGTGTACTTTTATTAGATGTAACTTACTAAAGCCTTGGATGGATCCTCCCTTTTTTACTTTGGAGTATTATGCAATATGAGGAGCTATTGGCCGACTCCTCACCTCCCCATATCTCAGCTTCCCGGAACCCTGTGAGTGTGAATGTTCTCCATATCGGCCTGAAGTGATGAGATGGTGAATGTGCACACCTACACCTCAGGCACACAACAAACACGCAGTTTCACTAAAATTATAAGAATGGATACAACAATTTGTTTCTTAGAAGGGGCCTCACATTGACATTGAGCAGACAGTTCTTTTTTGTTCAAGTAATCATTATATGAGACACACAGGAGGCAGCAGTAACATCCCACACAGGAGGCAGCAGTAACATTATCCATGATAACTGTGCAATAACACATCAAGAATGTGCATGGGTAGCGTGGCCGACCTTAGAAAGCTTCATCATATACAAGTGTGTATCCCAGCTGCAGGCATGCATGTACACACACTATGTGCTGTGATCTCCTAACACATGTGTTTAGCATAAAGCAACCTGTAGTTTCACAGGAGATGCGCAGCACTGTAAACAATGGGGCCAACAATATTGACCAGCACAGAATGACACAAGACATTTGTTCATGCATGTTTACCTACTGAAAAGCATCCACTAGGGCAGATGTTACCCCGCTGGAATGTGCACCCCCTACACCCCAGTGCTGACCAAACAGCTGCTTTACAACCAACAACTAATGTAATCAGATCATTATAATCCCCTCTCTGAACTGCTTCTTTTCTTCTGGACATGAAAACATTGCATTTTAATGATGCAGCCACCGCTAGCAGGAGCCTAATTGTCACCACCAGACATCTGAGAAGCTCTGACAGATGCCTTTCAGAACCTCCCCCTTGAGCTTCCTTTGTTTTGCTTTCAGTTCCTCATCTCGTTAGCCTCTCTCAGCTGTCATGTAGTTGTACTGATGGCATCCCTTTAAATTCCTCCCCATAGTGCATCAGTGTGCGGTTTATATTACTTCCTGGAGTGTGTGTGCATGCTGATCCTACTTCTCAGTCTTCTACAAGATAAGTGTTGTGCATTAATTTGTGTTTTTCTGTTTGCTGGATCCCAGGTGACCCTGACTCCCTCCGTATCTAGTGTAGGGAGCCGGTGGTCGTGTCCCCTCACTATTGTAGGGTGTTCAGGTGTTATACAGTCGAGGTACGAGGATATGCGATCATCTACCATTGGGATTTTCGCATAGGCTGAGCAGTAAGGGAGAGAGCCAGGTCTTATGCAGGGGTCTCCCTTTTTGTTCCTTAGTTTTGGATCCAGTGAGTCGTATATTCATTTTGTGTTGTCTTGTTTCCTGTACACATTCCGTGACACTAATGCAAAGGGATTATTACAGCTCCCATTGCATACAGCTCATTGTATAAATTCCTATGCACTGAGCTCCCCCTAGTGGTGGCATCAGGCATCAAGCTTTCTAATAGATGGGAAGCAGAGTATTTATCAATGTCTTTATGCCAGTTGTCTGTAGTGAATACACTGTAAATATGCTGTTCAAATTGAGTGCTATATTTATGAAACACCTGTTCCACTCTTTGTGACATAAAAGCTGAATAAAGTTGTTTTAAAATCAAAATTTCTTAAACTTAATAAAAAATAAATCATCAGGAATCTGGGGTGTTGAAGTTTACATTCTGCATTGCCTGGGATTGACTGACACACGCATACTGGGATACTGAGTGGGTGATGCCAAGTTTTGTTATGGGGCCCTATAAGATCGGTGCACCCCCATGACAGCAGGGAAGCAAAGCTTAATTCAATAGAACACAAATCACATACAAAATAATCAAATACAGTCTTAAAGGAAACCCGTCATCACTTTCTAAGCCTATTTATCCAATCACTTTTCTAAAAAATACTTTTTAATACATTAATAATGATATTAAAATTAATTCTGAAAGAACTATCAGTTCAGAGAAAAACCTAAAATAAATGTTCCTGCCATATATGTAAATGAACCTTAGATGAGTCCTGTCTCCTCCATGCTTCAGAGAGGAGTCCGGCATTCTCTGACTCTCGGAGTGCAGCCACGCCCACTGTGAAGGAGCCCAGCACCGCCCCGCATCCTCTGAATCTCCTCCTCCTTGCTCCCCGACGTCACAAAGCTAGAGCGTTGTAATCTCGTGATGTGTGACCTAGCGCATGCACAGTTCGTTCCCTAAAGCTGATGCCAGCACAGGGAAGGAACACTATGCCAACACTGCGCACGCGCTAGCTTTGTAACATTGGGGAGCAAGGAGGAGATTCGGGGGATGCGGGGGCAGTGCTGGGCTCCTTCACACTGGGCGTGACTGGACTCCTGAAACGTTAGTAATAGCTACTTGGGCTTCATACTTGCCTCATTTACATATGTATAAAATCGTTTTTTTTACACAATAAAAGCACAGAGCTATGGGGAATGGATATTGCAGATGTGCTAGAGGCGATCTAGCAGCCCATGTCCTCTGCTCTATACCCAAAATCCAGGTGACAGGGTCCCTTTAAATATGTAGAGCAATGAAACAGTTAACATTAGGATCTTTAGTACGCTAGCACTAGCAGCCATAAAACTGTTTTACAAGAATATAACTACTATAATACTGCTCCTATGTATAAAAATACAACTACTATAATACTGCCCCTATGTACAAGAATATAACTACTATAATACTGCTCCTATGTACAAGATTATAACTGCTATAATACTGCTCCTATGTACAGGAATATAACTACTATAATACTGCCTCCTATGTACAAGAATATAACTACTATAATACTGCTCCTGTGTACAAGAATATAACTACCATAATACTGCCTTCTATGTTTAAGAATAGAACTACTATAATACTGCTCCTATGTACAAGAATAGAACTACTATAATACTGCTCCTATGTACAAGAATATAACTGCTATAATACTGCTCCTATGTACAAGAATATAACTACTATAATACTGCCTCCTATATACAAGAATATAACTACTATAATACTGCTCCTATGTACAAGAATATAACTACTATTATACTGCTCCTATGTAAAAGAATATAACTACTATAATACTGCTCCTATGTACAAGAATATAACTACTATAATACTGCTCCTATGTACAGGAATATAACTACCATAATACTGCCTTCTATGCACAAGAATAGAACTACTATAATACTGCTCCTATGTACAAGAATATAACTACTATAATACTGCTCCTATGTTTAAGAATAGAACTACTATAATACTGAACCTATGTACAAGAATATAACTACTATAATATTGCTCCTATGTACAAGAATATAACTGCTATAATACTGCTCCTATGTACAGGAATATAACTACCATAATACTGCCTTCTATGCACAAGAATAGAACTACTATAATACTGCTCCTATGTTTAAGAATAGAACTACTATAGAGGGGCGGAGCCTAGCCACGCTGCTGAATGGCCGCACGAGCTTGAGCTCCTCCAGCAATCCGGCTCAATTGCCCTAATTAAACTTATAATTTTGCTTATTATGGGGAAACCTGGCAAGGACAAAGCTAGAGGAAGTGCAGAGACGACCCCACGGCATTCCAAGCAACCAGAAATGGAGAAGTTTCTCCGGAAAACGCCGAGGCTGGTGGCACAGAAAGGCCCTAATATGGCGGAATCTGCAGCCCATGACTCTGACGTAGGAGACCTCTCCGATGCTGGCAGCGGCTCCGATACCTCGGATAGGAGGCCCAGAGAACCACCTATGTCAGAGCGGACTCTCAGACGGGTCCTGGAATCAGCCCTCTCGCCTATCAAACAGGATCTTTCTGATATAAAGGACGACCTGCGGCATTTGGGCCAGAGGGTGGTCGCGTTAGAGGAAGCGCAGGAATCCATCATGTCTTATGAAAACAAAGCTTCGGAGGTGCTGGCGGCTCATAAGACTTTACTGAATGAGGCTTTTTTAAAGCTGGAAGACCAGGAGAACCGCAGCCGAAGGCGCAACATTAGAATACGCGGCCTACCTGAATCAATTGCGGCTGAGGCCTTGCCGACGGTAGCGCGCGAAATTTTCTCCATGCTGCTTGATCCTGAGAGAGCGGCGGGCATTGTGGTAGAAAGAATACATAGGGCGCTGCGCCCCAGGCCCAAGCCTCAGGAACCTCCGCGGGATGTCATCTGCGGCCTATTAAGCTACGTGGATACTGCGGCCCTCTTGAAGAAACAGAGAGAGATGGAGGTACTGGAGTATGAAGGCACGCCATTTCAGATGTTCCAGGATCTGGCGCCATCCACTTTGGCGAAGCGACGTCTGATGAAGCCCCTCCTGGATGTCCTGAGGAAAACATCTACGCCATTCAGGTGGCTGTATCCCTTTGGGCTTGCTGTCTCCAGGAACGGTAAAGTACTTACCATAAGATCCCCTGCGGATCTCTCTTCGGTCTGGAATTCGCTGGATGTCCCTCCGGTGGATATCCCTTCATGGTTGCCTGCAGACCAGGATGGCCCCCTACCGGTTCCACCACGTGTCTCGGCCTGGCAGAAGGCTTCACCAGGCAGACAGGAGCGCTCGAGTAGAGGCAAGATGGGGAGGGCCCCCACCTGATTTTCTTTATCTTTATTTTTGGTTATAAGTTTGGAGGCACGCATTACCACTTTCTTCATCGGGTTTAGAAGGTGCCTGATTTATTTGTTTCTCCGCGATTGACATTGGAATATGTCGTCACGAAAGCAAATGGACGCTTTTGTATTCTGCTCATACATACTATGTGTTCTTTGACACTTTCATGGGTATCAGACGCTATTTCTCCCTTGAGTATCTAATGTTATGTCTTCCATTGTAGTCGCCTCACTAAATGTCCATGGGCTGAACGAGCCATGCAAACGGTCCCAGATCATATCTCTCCTCCTGAAGGATAAAGTTTCAGTGGCTTTTCTACAGGAGACTCATTTTAGAACAGGTAAAATCCCCAATCTTCCTCCTAAGAAATTTGCTCAGTGGTTTCATAGTACTCATGACTCTGCTAGCAAGGGAGTAAGTGTTGCTCTGCACAAAAATCTCCCATTTAAGCATACCTCTATTTTAGCGGACCCCGAGGGTAGGTACATTTTTGTAAAGGGAGTGTTGGGAGACTCTCCGGTTACGTTTGCTAATTTGTATGCGCCTAACAGAGGGCAAGTGCCATGGCTCGTTCAGACCCTGGACTTACTGTCATCCTTCTCTGATGGATTGCTAGTTTTGGGGGGCGACTTCAATGTTGCCTTAGAACCGGCGGTGGATACCTCTGTGGGCAAACCGTCGATATCGTATAGGCTTTTGAAAAGGCTTAAAACTGCCCTGAGAAAATTGAAGGTCCGGGATGTCTGGCGTACCTTGAATCCCAGTGGCCGTGATTATACATTTTATTCACATGCCAAGTCATCCTTCCATAGATTGGATTATTTGTTTTTGTCTGACTCACATATGCGCAGTGTCTCTGGGGCCCGGATTGGCAGCATCACACTGTCCGATCACGCTCCTGTCATCATTGATCTCTCCCTGTTTGGGCCACAAAGAAAGGAACGCCTATGGCGTCTTAATGACACCCTGATTTTAGATCCCACTCATGCCAGCAAAATTGGGACAAGGATTTCCGAATTCTTTAGACTTAACGATACGCCTGACTCCCCTCCTTCTCCCTCTATATTATGGGAATCCCACAAAGTAGTCATGAGGGGCGAACTTATTGCTCTGGGGGCGTATGTGAAGAAGCAAAGGACGCAGGCACTGGATGCTTTGCTAGCGGAGATTGCTCGCC
This sequence comes from Bufo gargarizans, assembly GCF_014858855.1. Taxonomy (NCBI): domain Eukaryota; kingdom Metazoa; phylum Chordata; class Amphibia; order Anura; family Bufonidae; genus Bufo; species Bufo gargarizans. The sequence continues at coordinate 9,413,926 of NC_058089.1, read as the reverse complement.
TTGAATCCTCCCACAAGGAGTCACAGGCTAAGCAATATATGTCGGAGCTTACTGAGGCTAGAATACGTTTAAAAAACACATTGAATGTCACTTCAGCTAAATTGGTCTTGCGCTCACGATTTAAAGCCTATGCACATGGGGATAGAGGAAACAGACTGATGTCGGCGATTGCGAAGAAGCAGTTTTCTGACTCCTTTGTTTCCTCTGTTAAGGACCCCAAAGGTAAAACACACAAATCCACTCCAGATATTGCTAAAACGTTTTGCGCCTTTTATGAAGCTCTGTATAATCTACCCTCTCCTGAAGGGGCCACCGCAGGTGATCTTTCAGAGGCCACAGATAGGTTTTTACAGACCTTGGACCTCCCTTCTGTTTCCCCATCCAAGGCTTCACAGCTAACTAGACCCATTACTGATTCGGAGATTCATAAAGTGCTCTCGACCATCCCCTCGGGCAAAAGCCCTGGCCCAGATGGCTTTTCCATCACTTACTACAAGTCCTTTAAGGACATTTTAGTTCCTCGTTTCAGGGATCTGTGCAATTTCCTTCTTTCTGGAGGCTCCTTAGCCCCTCACTCTTTAATGGCGCACATCACGGTCCTGCATAAGGAGAATAAGGATCCGACTTGCTGCAGTAACTATAGGCCGATCTCTTTGCTTAATTGTGATGTGAAGTGGTGGGCAAAGATCCTGGCTGCCAGGCTCCAGGATGTTCTTCCTGACATTGTTCATGAGGAACAAGTGGGCTTTGTCCGTGGCAGACAGGGGTCGGAAAATACGGTTCGGCTCCTCCATCTTGTTAATTGGGCTAAAAGATTCTCAAAGCCTCTGGTGTTGGTGAGTACTGATGCGGAAAAGGCCTTCGATAGGGTCGGTTGGCATTATATGTCGCGGACCCTGTCGAAGTTTGGCCTCCCAGACCAATTCATTGCAGCCATTTTCACCCTATATTCGTCCCCCTCTGCCAGGGTCAAAGTCAACGGTGCTTTGTCGCCACCATTTCGCATCACTAACGGGACGAGGCAGGGGTGTCCCCTCTCTCCTGCACTATTTATCTTAGTGATGGAGACCCTCCTGTGTAAAATAAGGGCAGACCCAAATATTAAGGGACTCCAGATCGGTTCCTGTACGCATGTTACTGCAGCCTTCGCGGATGACCTCTTAGTCATGACCTCCAATCCTAAGGAGGCCTTGCCCAAACTACTAGATATATTTGAAGAATTTGGTTTCATATCCAATTTTAAAATCAACTACGGGAAATCCATGGCGCTCAACATTTCCTGCCCACAGGTAGTGATTAATGCTCTTAAGCGTGCTACTCCATTCACTTGGGCCGCCAGAGACATTGTGTATTTGGGGACTCACATATCAGCCAATGTTCGGGATCTGGCTTCCCTTAATTATATACCGCTCCTGAAAACTGTGCGTGCGCATCTACAGAGCTTGAAACTCCCATTTGTCTCCTGGGTAGGGAGAAAGAACTACATTAAGACCTTCATCCTCCCCAAATTTCTGTATTTGCTGCAAACCCTCCCCGTTTGGTTGCCGAACTCTTATTTTACTGAAATTCGCAGGGTGTTTACACGCTTTCTATGGAACGGCAAATCGCCACGTATAGCATATTCTGTTCTCACGAGAGATAGGAGGTTTGGAGGCTTTGGGTTGCCGGATGTAAAGTTGTATTATACTGCGGTCCAGCTCTGTAGATGCGTAGCCACTATATCTCGCCAATCTACTTCCCTTTGCTCCCGTTTGGAGAATGCATTGTTTACAAGCCGGGAGTTGCTTACCCTGTGGGGCGTTAGGCCTATTTCAGCTAACCACTACTGCTCCTCTCCGGTTTGGAAGGGCATGTTGGTGGAATGGTCCAAGATGGTTCAGTCCCATACTTTTATGTTTCCTCATCCCGACATGCCACTAAACCTATTACAAAGTCACATCCACCCTGCTGTGTTAAACCCCTCCGGGATTTGGTCCAGGCTCGCTGGCATTTCTCTGCGAGATGTCCTTCTCCCGGATGGTAGTTTGAAATGGGACTCGGTGTTGGACCTCCCAGAGGTCAAAGCTGCACCCTTTTTCCAGTTAGCGGTTTTCCGGCGAGATATTAAAAATTGTTTTGTACCTTCTAAGGGGCATAGCTCACCTTCCTGGCTGGAAAGGAAGATTCTGTCCACCAAGCCTCCCTTAAGACCGCTGTCTCAGATGTATAGAGAAATTCTCTCCGCCCTTCCTCCTGAGCTGGGTTATATGACCTCCTGGGAACGGGAGCTTTCCTTGTCCTTTACTGAGCCGGAGAAGGCGTTCATCCTGGCTCACTCGCACGGCTTTAACCGTTGTGTGAGGATTCAGGAGAATTCCTTTAAGCTTCTTAGCAGGTGGTATAAGACACCTGAGTTTTTGCATAAACTCAACCCGGAGATCCCTGAAGTTTGTTGGAGATGTGGTACAGGCACGGGTTCTTTGTCGCATATTTGGTGGACCTGCCCTAAAATCCAACCGTTTTGGACGTCGATTGAGACATTGGTCAACCAGATATGCGACACTGAGATACTGTTGGACGCTAAGCTTGTTCTATTGTGGTGTCCCAATGGCTCTTTTACTCCCTCTAAACATGATCTCCCGACCATGCTGCTGACAGCGGCTAAATTACTCATACCTTTTCTGTGGAAGAATGAGTCACCTCCATCTCTCCCCATGTGGTCTGACAAAGTGGACCAGATATACCGATTTGAGGAGCTTGCACACTGGGAGAACAACTCACGTTCTCGCTTCTTAAGGTTGTGGTCTCCATGGAAAGCTCATAGGAAATTTGTGTAATAGAGCAGAAGTCTTTTCGCCTCCTTGTTTCCCTCCCTTCCTTCCCCCCCTGTTTGACCCTCACCCCTCCTTTCCACTTCTTATTTCCTTGATATCAGTTAATTGTCCATTGGCAATGATGGCTTGTAATATGTACCCATGATATGTATGCTTGAATGTCATTTGAAGCTTTATTATCATACTTGTCATGACATGTGTGGGCTTCGGCTCTGATTTCTTTCAATAAAAAGAAATATGGTTAAGAATAGAACTACTATAATACTGAACCTATGTAGAAGAAAATAACTACTATAATACTGCCTCATCTGTACATGAATATAGCTACTATAATAGTGCCCCTATGTAGAAGAATATAACTGCTATAATACTGCTCATATGTACAAGAATATAACTGCTATAATAATGCCTCCTATGTACAGGAATATAATTACTATAATACTGCCTCCTACTGTATGTACAGGAATAAAACTACTATAATACTGCCCTTATGTACAAGAATATAACTACTATAATACTGCTCTATGTACAAGAATATAACTACTATAATACTGCTCTATGTACAAGACTATTAACTACTATAATACTGCCCCCTATGTAGAAGAATATAACTACTATAATACCACCCCCTATGTAAAAGAATATAACTACTATAATGTCCTGTCAACAGTTTGCAAAATGTATTGGGAATGAACAATCTTGTTCATCCCCATTCAGTTTATATCAGGCAGTGCAACATGTCTTTTAAACGAGTTCCGATTCCCTCGTCGATCGTTGCTCGGTATGGCCAGGCATCTGCCTGTGTAATAGGACTCTTACTAGTCTCATTCTGTAGCTGGCCATCTAATACCTGTCCTAGGTTGCTAATACAGATTGTGTGTTTATACAGCTAGATCTGCCAATAATCTTAATACAGTTCCTATGTTTGTGTGTTAAAGACAAAAGCAGAGTTATTTACAGTGACTTCATGTTTGGATGTCATATAACTGTTATATTTTGTGTTCACGGAAGCAGAAAAGATAGTATGCCTTTAAGATTTATTATATAATGTAAGGTAAGCTCAATGACACAGCAGACACAACAGAAAGCATAGAGTTAAACTGTTGCTGCTAAGCAGGGGTCTTGACCAATCCTAGCTAGCCTCACATAGCCCAGGAGTTTTGATCAATTACAGCCAGCCTCACACACAGCTTGTGTGGGAAATTCCCCTAGCAGGAGCTGCTGGAAGCATTATTCACAAGAGAGAGGAGCTGAACAGACACACTCCACTAAGAGCTATGTTTTATGGAACAGAGAGGCCAAAATAGGTATTTAAAACTGTTATACAATTTTCCTATTGATAATGTAATGATTAGAACTGTTTACTGAACCAGTTATATGTGTGTTTACCTACAGTTCTACCACAAGCAAGTGCAAATACCATACAAATTCAAATTCCATATTGCAATCCAAATTGCATACAACCATACCAGATCATACTCAACCAATCTACAAATAGCTACTGCTAACTGCATACTGCAAATTTCGACCAAATTCAGCAAGTAGAACTATTAGTTAGACCTAAGATATACCTTTTAGAGAGATCATAAAGTGCTTAAATAACTTAGTGTGGGAGTACAGATACTGAAGAGAGAAATATATCCACCATTTTATGTTGAAGGACAAGATTGAACAGTTGAACCCCCATCTTATGCATACCTCAGTTTTGTGATATCTTTTCAACACTTGTTATGTACATAGACTATCTGCTGCGGAGGTGGCAGTGTATTATATGAAGAATAGTTGAAGTAAAAAAAAAATGTTATTTCAAGCATTTGTTGTGCTCTTTAAACCTACTGTTTCCATAGAACGGCGCTAGAGGAATTACAGAGTAACAGACAGTCTGGTTAGACGAAAAGTCACAGATATCAGAATTCTTCTAATGCCACAGCGCAAAAAGCACTTCATAGTGCTGCGCCTGCCACAGATTCCCTGCAAGGTTACAATTTTTTTTGCTTGGAAACAGGCGTAAAATAGGAGTGAAAACTGCTGCAAGCTGAGGCTGGTGTAGTTTCACTCCTGACGCATAAACTGCCATTGATGCGCCTAATTTATAATATATCTTGCACCTTGTCATAAATTAGGCGCTTCCTCTGGCAGCGCAGGGGCGTACAAAGCCGGTCTTTCATAAATGACCCCCAATGTATTTTAGCTGGAATCACTGATAACAGGTGTGTCCTAATGGTATTTTCCCCCCAATACATGCGGATGAAGTATTCAAAACCCCTTTTCCATGTATTGTACTGAAATAAGTCACAGGTTTTGGGTGCTGAATGTGCAGTCCAGTCTAGTCTTCCCTGTATGAGCAGAGGTGGGCTGTTCCCATGTCCTGTCTCATGAAGAAGAAAAGGAAGTTAAGTTAGTGTATCAGCCACCCCTGCTAGGGGCAGGCTGCGTTAGTAGGAGTTCCCAGTTACAGGGATCCCAACCTAAGATCCAGCCTCGGCTGAGGCCAAGGATCCATCCTCCCAGTCTGAGCCCTTCAGCCTAAACTGTAGACAACCAAGCAACACCTCCAGAACTACAGATCTCCAGGAAGAATCATTCCCTGCGAGCAGTCCTGTGACTACTTATCCAGAGTCCAGGAGAAGCCAAATTCCTCCTCAGCTAGTCAGGCCCATACCAAGCAGAAGACAGACATAGCAGAAGATAAATACCTGCCACATTCTCCAGGTATATAGTATAGGAGCAGAAGAGATATTAATCCCTGCCATACATTGCCTATACCTGCTGGGACCCAAGACTATTGCTGTAACTCGTATGGATTTAAAGCTGCCATTCAGTAAAGACAAGTTGGATTATATTTCAAGTCTGGATCTCATTTACTGCTACCAAGTTCCTCAATTACTCCTACTAGCAAAGCACTCATTTTGTTGCAGGTGAGCCAGGATCTAGGAGTCCAGCCTTACCAAGGTAGGAGACACCGTTGACAATACACAGAGACATTATCCCCCTCTGGCATTCCTCACCTGGTACGTAAGCTATAACATCTTAAAGAGCCCTGCTACAGTACCTGCTCAAGCTGCAATTGGCATCACGAACAAACTATAAACTTATACACATATCTATCCTGACCCACTGCATTGTACCAGTGTCCTGCTCATTGCACAAGCAGGTGCAGATACAGTGCGTTTTTCACTGATGGTTGCTAAGAGATGTTGTTTGTAAAAATGTTTATCACACGCGTGAAAAAACGCATAGCACCCGCGCGGAAAAAACTGAACGCAATCGCAGACAAAACTGACTGAACTCGCTTGCAAAATGGTGTAAGTTTCACTGAACACATCCTGAACGCATCCGGAGCCAATCCGTCACGCTCATGTAAAAGAGGCCTAAGGGCATTTTTACACGACTGCAATCGGCACGGGAGACGTGGTCCAACCGCGGCTCTCCTGAGCCGAACTGACTGCATCATAGAGATTCATAGTGCAGTCAGTACTGATGTAGTGTACTTATACCAACATGTGAGAACAGTACATTAGACCCAAGATCAGATAGGAGCCGACTGCACTATAAATCTCTATGATACAGTCAATTCAGGTCAGGGAAGCCCTGGTCGGTTAAGATGAAGCGGCAGACACACAGGCTGCGTAAATCAGCCCTTAAAGGGGTATGCGGAACACCCCTTTAAGTCACTATGGAGCCTTGGAATCAATGTGCTGCTGATGGGAGATCTGATGGTAGACTGATCCATCAGTGAGCAAAGTAACCACTAGGGGGGGCTACCAGGGGTCTTCCTTGTGTCTTTAACTCCCTGGCTGCACACATGACAATGTGAGTTTCTCTGCTTTCTACAGGAATGTGAATGGGGAGAAGAAGGAGAAGGACTTCCTCAAAATCCTGGTGGGAAAGGAATTTAGGACAGAAGACCCCTCATCTTCCCCAGCCAGTGACTACAGGGCAGCCCATTAGACTTCTATTATGACGGAACGAATAACGGCATAGAATTGCGTTATGGTTCGTGGAAATGGAATCCATAACGCAATTCACCTTTTACCGCCAAACGAAGCGTGAACGAATTTCATAAGCGGAAATTCGCTCATCTCTACTCAGAGGTTAGAGGTATCCCAGCCAGTACAGAAGGTGTTAATGGGCCCTGCATTTTGACACTGGAGTTTGCTCCACCCAAAAGAGTTGTGTTTTGCCCTCCAGATCTTATTACTGTGGAGCATGAGAGTTAGAGCAAGGTCTGAGGCTGCAGACGCCGGGTGACAGGATCCACAGACTCTCTGCCATGTACTGGGGGGACACTACAGCCTGATTGGGTGACCAAGTCCTGGAGATGGGGGCTGCGACTCCTCCTGTGCTGCAGCTCCTGCTCATCCTCACAGCACTGCTCTTACCTAAGGTGAGACCACCGGTGACAGCATCACATAGATGTAGCAGTGCTGAAGTTGTCACTTCGTTCTTTTGGGCTACATACGTCTGTACTGTGATAACTGTGTTGACTCTGCTACATAAGTCTATATTTAAGATTGTGCAGTATATAGGGCTATGTATATACACTCGCCAGCTTCTATGTCGTTTCCTCCCATGGGTTGTATTAATGCGTTTGTACAGTTGTAGTATATTTGTGTGTCATAAAAACCTGTCAGATTATCAAATATTCTGGATTATTGGATGTTCAAAAAAAAGTATATAGACCCTTTCTGTACAGTCACGTGTTCTGCTGTTCTGTACTGACAAATTCTGAATTATTGGATCCTCTGGATTAGGGCTCATGCACATGAACATATTTTTTGTCCGAGTCCGTTTTATGCTGCAGTCCGTATGCGGAACCATTCACTTCATAGGGGCCACAAGAAAAAAAATCTAAATGACTCTGTGTGCATTCTGTGTCCACAAGGCCAGTCCGCAAAAAAATAGAACATAACCTAGAATTATCCGCATTACGGACAAGGATAGGACTGTTCTATTAGGGGGCAGCTGCGCCGTTCGGCAAAATGCGGAATGCACACAGCGGGTATCTGTGTTTTGCGGATCCACAATTTGCAGACTGCAAAACGGCTGCGGACGTCTCCATGAACTCTTAAAGGGGTTATCTAAACTATAAAACATGCCCCCCAATGCCCGGGCCCCTCATATAGATTATACTTACTCCGCTCCCTGACACCCACGTCGCTCCTGATCCCCGCACGGCCGCCGCCACTGCATGTCTTAAAACATCCGGCGACTGGGGGGAAGCAGCCAATAGCGGGACGAGCTTCCCTAGCATCACCCATGATGCTAGGAGATGCAGCGGCGGCCATGCAGGGATCAGGACCGATGCGGTTGCCGGGGTATAATCTATAAGGGGCCTAGGCATTGGGGCGAATGTTTTATAGTATGGATAACCCCTTTTAAAAGGAATTATTCATGGTGGTCCAGCTGTTTGGACCCGCACCGATCACACACTGATGGTCTGTCCTAGGGGTACACTAAACCACAGTGCAGGAACCATATATAGGAGATGCTCTGAAAAGTCACGAACACATGGATTACTGGGGATCCTGTAGGGATCTGGGGATCTCCTGTCTATGAGCGGTGATTGCTGCTGGCAGGATTTGGGCTGCGTGTATAATGCACATGTGTCACATTGTATGGGGGAGCTCACTTTGCCCCCCACAAGTTATTAACCCCTCAATGTGGTATTTGTAAGACGAGCCATTTACTGATTGGTCCATATCTCACAGGATATCCTAACCAGGATTGATATCCCCGACCACAGAAGTGTCTGACACTGAAGACTTCTCTTCATGTTATAATAGGACAATGGTGATTATAAGTAATTCTATGTACAAATGTAGCAGTGCTGAGTTTGCTTACGATTGCAATACTGTGTTCCTCAGATGCAGCCATTAGAATGTACCCAGTGAAGAAAAGCTCAGCGTCTTAGACATAGTAGAGCTGGATTTTAAAGGGGTTGTCAGGTTGAGAGCTGAACCCGGACGTAGACTCGTTTTCACCCAAGCAGCCTCTTCCGCCTAGCAGTGAGCCCAGTGATGCCATTGTCACTAATGGGCGGGTGCAGTGGGCAAATCCCCCCAGGGCCCTTTAAGAGTACTAGTACTTGTTTTGTGATGCCAGTTGCAATGAAGCAACAAGGGCACAGGGCCCCTTTTAGTGATACTGTGGATGGTACCCAGGTGTAGCAATTGCAGAGTGGCCTAAATGTCCCTTAATGTTGGTGCACATGTCACAATGCTCCTACCGGGACACGCTGGACCCCAGGCGTTGACCCCCGAAGCGATGAAAGGGGGGGTTGTTGAATGGTGGGATAAATAATAAATTGAGTCCAGACCTTGTAATGAAGTTCAATAACAGCTTTACTCTCAATAAACGTTTCTCCAAACGATTTACAGGCCTTGTCTTGGTACCAGCAGGCTTTGGCATTAATTGTGGCAGGCAAACTTCTCTCTGCTACATCTGTTACTCTCTGGCTCTGCTGTGCTGACAGGATAGCTGTGTAATTTAGCTTTCTCTTGGGGCTGCAACTTCACTTTTTAAGGCTACTTTCACACTAGCGTTCGATCGGATCCGTTCTGAACGGATCCGATCATAATAATGCAGACGGAGGCTCCGTTCAGAACGGATCCGTCTGCATTATTTTAGCATATAACAGCTTTAGTGTGAAAATAGCCTCGTACGGATCCGTCCAGACTTTCAATGTAAAGTCAATGGGGGACGGATCCGCATGAAGATTGAGCCATATTGTGGCATCTTCAAACGGATCCGTCCCCATTGACTTACATTGTAAGTCTGGACGGATCCGCACGGATCCGCACGGCCAGGCGGACACCCGAACGCTGCAAGCAGCGTTCAGCTGTCCGCCTGTCCGTGCGGAGGCGAGCGGAGCGGAGGCTGAACGCCGCCAGACTGATGCAGTCTGAGCAGATCCGCTCCATTCAGACTGCATCAGGGCTGGACGGCTGCGTTCGGGTCCGCTCGTGAGCCCCTTCAAACGGAGCTCACGAGCGGACAGCCGAACGCTAGTGTGAAAGTAGCCTTAGTCTGACTCAGAATTATGCTATACCAGGGAGTCTCTCTCTCCTGGCACCTGAGGCTCTAAGCTTCTGCCTCCATATCCAGCTGAGCTGAAGGTGCTTCAGCTGGCTTATGCAAGACACGTCCAATAGGGACGTGCACCTGCTGCACACCTTACCCCTAGAAGGGGGTAAGCTAAAAACCTTCCCCTAGCAGGGGGTAAATTAGACCCTTCCCCTATGTAGGGAAGACCTAAACTGGAACTAACTGCCACTCTGGGGCCTTACACGGGCTTTAGCACTGCCCTAGCCTGTAAAATGGCTAGGGCAGCGCTATAGCCTGTCCATCAGAGCCAGTGACCTCACCGGGAACACTGCTAGGGGGAAGCCTGCTGGTACCAAGACAAAGCCGTCCTGCCGCTAGTGTGAAAGTAGCCTTAAAGGGGTAGTCTGGTTTACCTATCCGCACGATAGGTCATCAATTTCAGGTTAGTGGAGATCCAACTGTCGGCACAATCGCTGATCAGCTGTTTGAAGGCAGTAGTGCAAGAGCTGCGTCCTCTTCATTGTTTACCTGCATGCTGTCTACGTTGCAGTGTTAACTTCCTCTGCATAATAAATGCTATTTGCTGAAGTGAGAGAACCCCTTTAAAGGGGTTTTCTGATCTCAGACAATGAGGGCATATCGCTAGGATATGCTCCCATTGTCTTATAGGTGCGGGTCCCACTGCTGGGACTAGGGGTGGGCGATATAGGCGATATAGGCGATATGCGATATGAATTTGGGCCACTATATGGATTTTCGCCATATCGCCGGACCGCGATATGATCGCGCGCACCATGTTCTGAGCCGGCCGGCACAGCGGAGGGAGGAGGAAGGAGGAGGGAGTCCCTCCCTCCCCACTGTGCGCGGCTGCCGCTGAACACCAATGAGGACCGAGGAGGAGGAGGAGGGGAGGGACTGTGGCCACTGCACTACCAATGAATGTGCCGGCCATATCCCTCAGGGTCCCCCTCCTCCCCCCCCATCATTGGTGGCAGTTTGCAGTTCCGATCGGAGCCCCAGCAGTGTAATGCTGGGGCTCCGATCGGTTACCATGGCAGCCAGGAGTCACGCTGCTGAAGTCCTGGCTGCCATGGTATGTTAGTGAGCAGAGAGCAGCGCATTATACTCACGTGCGCTGTGGCCGGCGGTCGCTCCTTCTTCTGTCTGTGCGGCGGATAGCTAATGCTTACAGCATTAGCAATGCGCCGCACAGACCTATGAGAAGAAGGAGCGACCGGCGGCCACAGCGCACGTGAGTATAATGCGCTGCTCTCTGCTCACTAACATACCATGGCAGCCAGGACTTCAGCAGCGTGACTCCTGGCTGCCATGGTAACCGATCGGAGCCCCAGCATTACACTGCTGGGGCTCCGATCGGAACTGCAAACTGCCACTAATGATGGGGGGGAGGAGGGGGACCCTGTGGCCACTGCCACCAATGATTAATACTGGCGAGGGAGGGAGGGGGGGTTTGCGTTACCAGAGGGGGCAGATCAGAGGTTGGGGAAGGGAGGCAGATCAGAGGCTGGGGAAGGGGGGCAGATCAGAGGCTGGGGAGAAGATCAGAGGCTGGGGAAGGGGGGCAGATCAGAGGCTGGGGAGAAGATCAGAGGCTGGGGAAGGGGGGCAGATCAGAGGCTGGGGAAGGGGGGCAGATCAGAGGCTGGGGGGGGGCAGATCAGAGGCTGGGGGGGCAGATCAGAGGCTGGGGGGGGCAGATCAGAGGCTGGGGGGGCAGATCAGAGGCTGGGGGGGCAGATCAGAGGCTGCGGGGGGCAGATCAGAGGCTGCCGCCATGGTCAGCTCCCTGCTGTTGTGTGCACTATGCACAGGGCAGCAGGGAGAGTGTAAAGTCCTATTCACCCTAATAGAGCTCTATTAGGGTGAATATGACAAGGGTTCTAGCCCTTAAGGAGGCCAATAGTTAATAAATAAGGAAGGAGGAAGGAGGAGGGAGTCCCCCCCCCCCCCAATATAGAAAACAATATAGAAAACAATATATCGCAATATATGTCGCATATCGCACATGCTTAAAATTATATCGCAATATAGATTTTAGGCCATATCGCCCACCCCTAGCTGGGACCTGCACCTATATCGAGAACGGAACCCCCGAAAGTGAAGGAGAGCGCACTGCGCATGCGCAGCCGCCCTCGATTCTTTTCTATGGGGCTGACGAAAATAGCCGAGTGCTGGCTCGGCTATTGCCATCTGCCCCATAGAAATGAATAGGAGCATGGGCGGCGCATGCGCGGCAAGCTCCCATTACTTCTATGGGAGAGGCAGGGATTAGGGCTTGGTGGTGGACGGACCCTGGGAAATCTGGGGTCCTACAGTAACAGTGCTCCCTACAGTGTCTCACCTATCAGACAATGGGGGCATATCCTAGCGATATTGTGCTGTCCGATTTTTTTCAGGACCCATTGAAAATGAATGGGTACAGAACTGGTCCAGATCTGTTCCGCAAAAAACGGAACAGACCAGAAAAGAAACAACAGACGTTTGAATGGACCCTTACATGCAGGTCATACCAGGAAGAATCGTACATTTTTTGTCACCAAAATATGCGCAAAACCTTTGTAGGAATTTCCCGGTGGCCATACCTGAAGTTTTACATTCTTAAAATTACAGTAAAGTGGCATCTGACCTGGGAGCATTCCCTTCTGTCCAGATTGCTTTACTGCGATGCTGAGTTTATAGATTATATCAGGGGTGCACAACGTTTCCTGGTTGGGGGCCACATCGCCAGACTGAACCAATGACGAGGGCCGAAATTAAAATTTAAAGGTGTATTAACAACAGAAATATTGTACTTATGGCATATTGAACACACAGTATATACCAAAAATGTCTAGTTACACTTCCAGGACTCCCATCTAATGGGAGAAATACATGAAAAATACATGTGAGCAGCCACAAGACATAGGCATACATGCCTGTTACGAGATGGTTGGGGGCCACACTGAATGGTATCACGGGCCACATGTGGCCCCCGGGCCGCAGGTTGTGCACCCCTGGATTATATTGTCATATGGGTTACTCTATATGAATACTGTGGGTTTCACGGACCCTTAGGCTACAATCGGCGTGATGGACCCGTGAACACGGACAAAACCGAGCATGCATCCGTGCTAAAAAACGTACCCACGGACCATGCTAAAACGCTGATGTGTGAATACACATTAAAATAAATAGGGACGTGTGCTGTCCATGGAGAACACGTACAGCACACGCATGTGGAACGCTGAGGTGTGAATGAGGCTTAAGTCTGCAAATCGCTGACCCGCAGAACACAGATACCGGCCGAGTGCAGGCTGCCATTTTTTTTTTACTCCGACCGAAATGTCCTATAGGACATGTTAAATTTTTTTGGGGGGGCCACAGAACAGACTTATGGATGCAGACAGAACACAGGTGTGCTGTCCGCATCTTTTGCGTTCCCATTGAGATGAATGGTTCCACGTCAGATGAGGACCAAAAATACGGTTGTGTGCATTAGCGCTTAATCAGTTTTGTCTGCATATTTTCCATCCAGATTGTATAAGTTTTTTTTTACACGCGTGAAGAAAATCTAAGGATAACAATCTACATCTCCGGCAACCATCAGTGAAAAACGCATAGTATCCGGATGCCTTCAGTTTTTTACACAAACCCCATTTACTTCTATGGAACCAGAGCTGCGTGAAAAACGCACAATATGCACGTTTCTCCTGAAAGAAGAGATGATGCGTGAAAACAACATTCATGCGCACAGACCCACTGAAATGAATTCACACAAGCGAGTTTTCCGTCCAGATGTGATGCGTGTTGTGAGCGGATAGCATCTGGACTGAATCCTGACCCATTCATTTCACACAATCTCTGTGTTCAGGAAAAATCGCAGCATGCTCTACATTTTTCACGCAGCCCTGACTCCATAGAAGTGAATGGGGCTTGCGTGAAAAACGGAAGACATCCGGATGCAATGCGTTTCTCTCTGATGGTTGCTGGGAGATGTAGATTGTTATTCTTCAGTTTTTCCTCACGCAAGTGAAAAACGCATGCAATCTGGACCGTAAAAACGCAAACTCAACTGAAAAAAAATTAAACAGATTCAACTTGTGTGAAATACCATCTTTTTTTCTGAACAAACTCTGACACAATCCGTATCGCTCGTGTGAAAGAGCCCTTAGGGTTATTTCATGGGGTTCTCTCCATTCCTAATTTCTGCTGGTTTATGTAGATATTATACGGGTTATTCGCGAATTTGATATTAAGGCCTATTCTTAGGATAGGTCATCAATATCAGACTGGGTCAGATTCACAGCACCCCTACTGATCAGCTGTTCGAAGAGGTCCCAGCGCTCCGTAAGTGCTTAGGCCTCTTTCTAGGCCAGTGATGTCACTGCACATCGGTCACATGACCTAAGCGCAGCTTAGTCCTATTCAAGTGAATGGGGATGAGCTGCAATACCAAGCACAACCACAATACTGTGTATGGCGCTGTGCTTAATATGCTGTGAGGAGGCCGCAGCAATCACTGAATCTTTGGTGAGCTGAGCAGCCTCTTTAAATAGATGATCGTGGGGCTGCCAGGGAGTCGGACCCCCGCCAATGTGATATTGATGACCTATCCAGATAGGTCACCTGTATAAAAATCCCATATAACCTCTAAGGCCTTCTACGCTGTGCAAGACAAGGGGGCCATTTTCAATGGCCATTTTTCAGAAAGGTGTCTGTAAAAAAATGGATGGTCAGTTCAATCATTTTAAGAACTCTTTCACACGGGTGTGTGCGCCCCGTGGTCGTGCTGCGGCCTGCCAAACGTGGGCCGCAATGCATGAGCACAATCCGTGGGGCAGCCGCAGCGGATTGCAAAAAGATAGGACATGTCCTATCTTTTTGCGGAACGAAAGTACGGGACCAAACCCTACTGAAGCACTCCGTAGTGCTTCCGTATGGTTCCGTTCAGTGCTTCCGTTCCGCACCATTCCGCATCTCCGGATTTGCGGACCCATTGAAGTGAATGGGTCCGCATCCGCGATGTGGAATGCCCACGGAACGTCACCCGTGTATTGCGGATCCGCAAATGCGGTCCACAATACGGCAACGGGGCGCACACGCCGGCGTGAAAGAGGCCTAACAAGCATTTTTTCTTCACTATTGTGTGACTGTAGCCTTAGTGCGGGTTATGATCACGTCACTCTATACTGGGGGGGAAACTACTTGGGGCTACGGAACGGAGCAATGGCTGCGGACAGCACACAGTGCTGTCTGCATCTTTTGCGGCCCCATTGAAGTGAATTGGTCCGCACCCGGGCCGCAAAAAATGCAGCTCGGATGCGGAACCAGACCACGTTTGTGTGCACGTAGCCTTACTATAGTGTCTGCAATACACCCGGCCGGCACCCCCATAGAACTGCCTATTCTTGTTCGCAATTGCGGACAAGAATAGGACATGTTCAATTTTTTTACGGAGCCACAGAGCGGAAGATCGGGAGGAACGCTCCGGAAAGGTGTGCTCTCCGCATTAATTCCATCCCCATAGAGAATGAATGGGTCCGCACCTGTTCTGCAATTTGCGGAATGGATGCGGACCCATTATACGGACGTGTGAATGGAGCCTTAGTTTTATTTTTTTTGTTGCATTTACTACCAAAAATGGGTCTGTTTTGGAGGCTTTTGCACCTTGTTTGTCTATTTTCATTTTATAGACTAATACAAAAGTTTTGTAACTTTTGCACATTTTTTCAACCTATTTATGTAGTTCTGCCTTTTTTTTTGCGACTGATTTAGTCGCAAAAACAGCCTAATTTCTACTCCACTCCAGGGCTGGCGTACTTTTCTTCGTAAGTTTTCAGTGGTAAGTTGTGCTAAATTTTGCTTTCATGTGAATCTGTCACCTACATCATAGCTATGGAAGTAAAGCAATTGCCTATTAGCATATAGTACCTTATTCCCAAGTGAACCTTTATTTCAGAAATTGGGGTTTTCTATCTTCTCAAAAAACTGTTTCCCATGTAAATGAGCCAAGTAGGGTGTCCAGAAGGGGAGTTATTTTGGTATGAAGGAGCCCAGGCAGGCCCCCTGTTAGTGCCCAAGCCGACCTCCCCTCCTCTCTGACATGACGCCCCCTGCTGCAATGTGTCCGCCCACCCCCTTGCTACGTCACATACAAGCCATAAGAGCACCTGCCCTTTCCTTGTTGCATCACATCTAAATCTTGCGCACGGCAGTGCCTAACACTGCCTGCGCCTGTGCACTGCGTGTCCCACTGAGGGCATCAGACTCAACTCTCCAGGTGGGTATGCACCAAGACCATTGAGGCGCTTCTTTTCGGGCACAGGCGGATTTAGATGCGGAATTTTGCGGAACGGATGCAGACCCATTCATTTAAATGGGGCTGCAAAAAATGCTGTTCACATCTGTATTCCCGTTCTGTGGCCCCGCAAAAATATAGAGCATGTCCTATTCTTGTCCGCAGATAAGAATATGCATTTTCTATATAGCTCCGGCCATGTGCAGTCCGCAAAATGCGGAACGCACAAGGGCCGGCATCTGTGTTTTTTGGGTCTGCAATTTGTGGACTGCAAAACACTTACAGTCATGTGAATGCACCCTTACTTATCAACCTAAATAGAATTACATGATAAGGCTAAATGCAGACGACCACGCAGTTTTCTGCAGTCAGCCAATTGCGGAAACACAAAAGCCACCCATAAAATAAATTCCTATTCTAGTCCGCAAAAAGGGACAAGAATAGGACATGTTCTATTTTTTTTGTGGGACCATGGAACGGAGCAACGGATGCAGACAGCACATAGAATGCTGTCCACATCTTTTCTGACCCCACTGAAGTGAATAGGTCCACATCCGAGCAGCAAAAAATGCGGCTTGGATGCAGACCAAAACAACGATCGTGTGCATGAAAATTTTAAAGAAAATGATACTTTCTAACTCAAAAATATGCATAGTACTAGCGTGATAAATGCGCCCCGTGACTTGCTGGTGACCGGAGCATTCCTGCCCGAGCTAAACCTATGACTTTTGTGAATCTAGTTCAGGGTGGTTCTATGAGGCCATACTGCACATTATAGACAGTACTTAGATACATCCGCTGGGCAGCACAGTGACACACATGATACTAGCTGTGCAGAACAGTAGCCCACATTGGGCTTAGATACACCAGCTCAGGTCTCCCTGGAGATGTTGGTGACTATCACTCTGCTTATTTACAGTGCTGAAGTGCCACCTTTTTATCATTAATAAGTGTTACCTGAACATGTTTTGTATTCTTTTTTTCAGGCGGTGTCCTCTTGTGATGGTAAGCAGCAGCTTCCTCTTATTTACTTTTTACTGCTTTCCTTCCCTGCTTTACTGCTTCTCTGGAGCCACCTAGTGGTCAAACACAGAATTTTCATTTCCACATCACTGCTCGTTTCATGGCCAGCCTTTATTACTGTATTTGCCATTATAAATTCTTCCTGAGTCTTCCCCATCTGTCATTGCTTCCTATACACTTCCTATTAACCATTATTTTCCTGCATACTGCAAATGTTGTTCCTTAACTGTAAGGGCCAGTTCACACGATTGATTTTGAAAAACACACCTAAAAAATCAGAGCAAAATTCACGTGTCTTTTTTTCTCTGCGCAAAAAAAGCATGTTTTTTTTGTGTGCGGTTTTGGACTTTTTTTGATGCATTTTTTTTTACCTGTTTATTTTTACCAATTGGTTCAATACAAAGCTGAATTTTCAGCCTGAGGTTTTTGAAGCAGATCTGTGCAGAAAACGCACACAAAACGCATAGAGTTACTTGGAGCTGTTTTTTCTGCTTCGTATTCATTTCAATGAGAGATTCAGCGTGTAAAAAAAAAAAAAAAAAAAAAAGTGCTGCCTCTCATTGATATGAATGGGAGGCGGTTTTGAAGTGTTTTTTTTTTGGATAAGATTTTGAGGCAGAAATACTCCAAAATCAGCGCCCAAAAACTCAGTGTGAACTTGCCCTGACCTTTACCCTACCTGCAATAGCTCCAGAGGTGTAACCTGAAGCTTATGGGTGCCCATTCAAAATGTCATAACAGCATGCCCAGACAGCCTACAGCTATCAGCCTACAGCAGGACATAATGGGAGTTGTAGTTTTGCAACAGCTGGAGGGCCTCAGGTTGAGCATGCCTGATCTACAGTAATCCAGCTTTCCACCTTGCCTACTGTAGACCTAATTTAGCTATTTGTCCCCAGTACTTCATAGAGTGTCCTGTCCAACGCCAACATCACATGTTCTGTCCACCTACTTCCTAAAGATCCTCATACATGTCATGACAATTACAAAAGAGACGACCAGAGAAGATAATTGGTAAAGGGTTATCTGTCCTTAAATATACCTACCCTACACCCCTGACCCCCATAGTGTTATGCAGGGTGGCAATTTTCTAAAGAGGTAGTCATGCAGTCCTGCAATAAAAAAACCAGCTCCAGCAGCATCTGGCGCCTGCGCAGTGAGGTGTATTGGCTCTCGGGTCATCTGCACAATATGTATTCAATGGATGCCACTGGAGATGGCTTGCAATGCCAGGACTGCATGCTACCTATAAAACCCAGGAGCGCCTTCAATACTATACAAAGGTAGCATGCTTTAATGTATAACCTTTTTTTCTCCTTTGTTCTTCCAGGCCTATTTGAGAGAATCACATTTTTTAAAAGCTTACGACACTTTGAGAGTGGTTTCGGAGCAGTATATAAGCAGTTGTCCCAGGATATACAGGGTGGTGGTCGCACATGCACACTGCTGTTCTACTCTGCTATCTCTGGCAGTCCCATAGAGAATGAATGGAGCAGCAGCGCTGCAGCCACTTTATTCACTTATGGAACTTAGGTCCCTGTTCTCGTGATAGGTGTGGGAAGGCATCCTACCCTTCAGATACTTATCCCATATACTGTGGATAGTTGATAAGTTTATATCATGGGTGTTGTGGAAATTTTATTATGCGGACATTTTACTTTAGGACGTGTGTGAGTTTTTATAGATTGTCATCTGTCTCCCTGTGTCGGATTTAGCCAGAGAACACTCTAGCAGAGGGTACTTTGGCTGAATCGGGACCAGTGGTAAAACCGTCAGTATGAGAACCAGTAGAATGATTTTTATTAGATACTGATCACTTTGGAGCAGTATTGAATGAGGTCCATGCTGACAGTGATGGGGGGTGGGTGGCCACCTGGCTGATCGGGTAATGGGCATGACTCATCCTTCCTTATACAGGGATGGGGGGGGTGTGCATTGTCTGGCCAGCCACATTGATTGCCCCTCCCTGTCCCATGATATGTCATCACTTCCTGTATCCTTGTCTTGGGACAGCCCCTTTTACATCTTTTGTTAGTAAATAAAGGACGCAGACTGAGCTCAGAATTAAATCAAGATGGTAGCACCTGGGTCTGTCTCTAACTGCGGCTGAGGAAAAGGGGATTTGCCTTTTTCCTTACACAAACTTTGATGCGAGCTGATTACAACTAGTAATATTTCTGCAACATGGGTCAGCCTCATGACTATTTATGCCACTAATTGTATAGTTGAATTGATGGAACCATGTTTTATTGATTGAATAGCCTTTAAACATTGTATTGCTATTGTTCTAATAAATATTAAAAAACT
This sequence comes from Bufo gargarizans, assembly GCF_014858855.1. Taxonomy (NCBI): domain Eukaryota; kingdom Metazoa; phylum Chordata; class Amphibia; order Anura; family Bufonidae; genus Bufo; species Bufo gargarizans. The sequence continues at coordinate 9,394,438 of NC_058089.1, read as the reverse complement.
GGCAATTTTGTTAATAGTGATAAAAAAAAAATTCTGCCGTTTCATGTCTCTTATACAGACCTATGTGTCTCTATGGCAACAGACTACAAACAAACCATGTGTAGTCTGATCCTGTAGTCATGTGTTACTGCACTCTCACCTCCTTTTCTTGTAATCTACAGACATCAGGAGGCATGGCAGAAGGAGGGAGATGCCACCGAGAAGTAGCCACCTTGTATGTCAATGTCCAGCCAGATACTCCTCCACCGCTGTAGACCGCTGTTTATTCCGTCATACAGTGACTTACAGTAGCTCCCTATAGGTGCCACTAGAGTCTTTAGAGATAATGTGCATACTTTTTCCCAGGGAGTGTTGCCGGTAAGACTCCCTACACCAGCGGGCAATCTCTGCAATGAGAAGCGGGTGCAGTAAGGAATGCATGACGGCTTTATCAGTCATGTGTTTGTAGTCTGTAACCGTGGAGACACATAGGTCTGCATTGGGGCTATAAAGAGAAAATTGTAGGAAATTTGTATTCAAAACCATGTATTTGCTTTACAGAAATACCTGAATGCCAAACAATCAGCGTCCAGGCGTCGACCTTCCAGATATCGGTCACTGGACTGGCGGAGGGATTCTCCCTGCAGAATATAACTGATATAGATGGGAACATTATTCAAGCGTCTGATAACAGCTTGAATAACACGTCACTTATGAGCCTTCGGTCTGGTACACGGTATGTGATCCGCTATGGGAACGACTCAACCAGCTGCTGCCGCAATGTCACCACCGGTAAGTATGAGGTCGTCAATCTCACGAATTGGCCGGATTCATGTCTGTTGTCACAGTCTTTGTTCTGTCGGAGGTGCCGTCACTTTTGTATCACTATTCTATCTACGATCGGGCTTGTTGGACGCTGGTTGGATCTGCCAAAAATTTGAAATGGAAGCTACTGTATGATGCAAACGTGAACATAGACTTACACAAGATGTCTTTTTTTTTATATACGTTAATGCAAGAGTATTTGTATCATAGAAGCTATGGTGGTCCATTGAGATGAGAAGCCTATCCTCTTCACAGCCTAGCTTGAAAGTCAGCGCTCCCTACGCCAAAATGGTTTCCTGGAATTGTAGTTTCTGACAATTTTTGGGCTGTCGCTGAGCATATTGACTGTGGGGCTTAAAACGTTCCACTAATGAGAATTCCAATGTACCCATCAGCCATCTGCAATACATGGGTGACAACCACAGGCCACCATGACAGAAGAGGGATGACTCTTATTTCTAGGGGTACATGTTCTTTATTATGTCAGATCCATCCTACAGCTATACAACATAAGCTGTGTGGCTCTGCCAAAATAAAAATAAAAAACTCTGAAGCAGGAGTGCACCACCGATGAGGCTAGGTGAGGCAATTGCCTCAGGCGGCAAGACTTAGGCCTCTTTCACACGGGCGTTGCGGACTGGGGCCGGATGCGTTCAGGGAAAATAGTGCGATTTCAACACTAAAACAAGTCAGTTTTCACTGCGATTGCGTTCCATGTTTGCGTTTTTTCCACACGGGTGCAAAACATTGTAATGCGTTTTGTACGAGCGTGAAAAAAATCTGCATGTTTGGTACCCAGACCCGAACCCGGACTTCTTCACAGAAGTTCTGGTTTGGGTTAGGTGTTGTGTAGATTGTATTATTTTTCCTTATAACATGGTTATAAAGGGAAAATAATAGCATTCGGAATACAGAATACATAGTACAACAGGGCTGGAGGGGTTAAAAAATAAAATAAAATAAATAATTTAATCCACTTGTTCGCGCAGCCGGCATCTCTTCTGTCTTCTTCTTGGAGGAATAAGACCTTTGATGACCTCACTACGCTCATCACTAGTGATGTCGCGAACATAAAATTTTCCGTTCGCGAACGGCAAACGCGAATTTAAGGAAATATTCGCGAACGTCGAACCGCAATAGACTTCAATAGGAAGGCGAATTTGAAAACCCTCAGGGACTCTTTGTGGCCACAATAGTGATGGAAAAGTTGTTTCAAGGGGACTAACACCTGGACTGTGGCATGCCGGAGGGGGATCCATGGCAAAACTCCCATGGAAAATTAAGTAGTTGACGCAGAGTGTGGTAAGTTGAAATCGCAATGCGACTTATAGAACTTGAATTAATCGCATTGCGATTTCAACTTTCTTAAATCCGACAGTACATTCTAGCATGGAGTCGTTCCCATGGTGATGGGGACGCTCCATGAGCACGCAAGTCGGCAGAAGTTCTAAGTTGAAATCGCAATGCGATTTATAGAACTTGAATTAATCGCATTGCGATTTCAACTTAGAGCTTCTGCCGACTTCCGTGCTCATGGAGCGTCCCCATGAACGGCTCCATGCTAGAATGTACTGTCGGATTTGAGAAAGTTGTAATCACAATGCGATTAATGCAGGTTATATTAATTGCATTGCGATTGCAACTTAGAGCTGAGTTCCTAATGGTTATATTGATAGAATATAACGAAGATTGAGAATATAGTGCTATATTCGTTGTCAATTCTAGCAATACAACTATTAGGAACCCAGCTCTAAGTTGAATTCACAATGTGATTAATATAACCTGCATTATTCGCATTGCGATTACAACTTAGATCTGAGTTCCTAATGGTTGTATTGCTAGAATTGACAACGAATATAGCACTATATTCTCAATCTTTGTTATATTCTATCAATATAACCATTAGGAACTCAGCTCTAAGTTGTAATCGCAATGCGAATAATATAACCTGTATTAATCTCATTGCGATTACAACTTTGTGACACTGCAGCTTCAGAATTAATCTAAGATGGATGCTGTCCTTGCTTTTTGATAGGCGGTGGGAGGGTCTGGGAGGGAGGGTCTGCTGCTGATTGGCTGGAAAGTATCTGCTGACTGTGAGGTACAGGGTCAAAGTTTGCTTAATGATGACGTATAGGAGGCGGACCGAACATCGCATATGTTCGCCGGAAACTATTCGCCGGCGAATAGTTCGGGACATCACTACTCATCACACGGTCCGTCACATGATCCATTACCATGGTAAAAGATCATGTGATGGACCATGTGATGAGCGCAGTGAAATCATCAAAGGTCCTATTCCTCAAAAAAGAAGATAGAAGAGATGCCGGCTGCGCGAACAAGTGGATTAAGGAGTTAAAGATTTTTTTTTTTTATTATTTTTTTTTTGTAACCCCACCAGCCCTATTGTACTATGCATTCTGTTATTATTTTCCCTTATAACCATGTTATAAGGGAAAATAATAAAGATCGGGTCCCCATCCAGATTGTCTCCTAGCAACCGTGCGTGAAAATCGCACCACATCCGCACTTGCTTGCTGAAGCTTGCGATTTTCACGCAGCCCCATTCACTTCTATGGGGCCTGCATTGCGTAAAAAAAACGCAGAATATAGAACATGCTGCGATTTTCGCGCAACGCACAAGTGATGAGTGAAAATCGCCGCTCGTGTGCACAGCCCCATAGAAATGAATGGGTCCGGATTCAGTGCGGGTGCAATGCGTTCAACTCACACATCGCATCCGAGCAGAATACTCGCTCGTGTGAAAGGGGCCTTAGACAAGTGGGGCAGTGGCAGGGCCATAGGAATATATCTCGATATTCAACTTATCACAATATCCCTAAACAGTAGGGCTGAAGGGTTTGGGTGCGGTTTTAATTTTTGCCTCAGGCAGCAGAAAGGCTAGGTGCACCCCTGCTCTGAAGGCTGTGCGACTGCAATCCATATGGTTAATACTTTAATCGAGGGCACAACACAGACTCATTTACTGTTATTAGTTGTGACTTGGCGGTGTGAAATTGCGATCTTATTTTGTACGCCCACACGTGGTTGTTTAGCCCTGGCCTCCATTTAACATGATTGCACTTTTTCACACAATTCTAATTTTAGAGCCAATGTCCGTGAAATCTCTGCAAATAAGTAACGCAACCTCATCTTCTGTGTCTCTGACGTGGAGTAAACCTGATGAGTATCAGACGTCTTACAGCTACAGAGTCCAGACCAATCTCACCTCATCATCAGTAATGATAAATGATACAATAGGGAGAAGTGATTCAGCGACAATAATGAATCTGACGGCAGGAGAAACCTATACATTCATGGTGTATACGAGAGCTGCCGATGGCACCACTGAATCAGACCCGGTGTCACAATCTACCTGCACAGGTAATACCAATGTGTTCAATTGATGTAATGTGATGTCAAGTGCCCATGTAATCCTGTCAAGTGCCCATGCCTCTTATCTGCCTCTATAATTAACCCAGCTGAACTATGGAGGTCAAAGGGGTTCTCCAGGAAGTATGAAAATGAAAATACTTTAATATTACTTCATTATAAATATATTCCCAAATACCTTTCATTAGTTATAATGGCTCGTTTTGCCTTGGGAGCAATCATTAGCAGAAATAAAATGTCTGCCGTCCTATTAGTAGACACAAAACCTGTCCTAATCACACAGCAGGACAAGTTACTTCACAACACGGAGCTACAGAGCTGCCTCATCCTCCTCTCTACTCTGCCTGTCTCAGGTCTCATAATCCCTGATAAGCAGAGCAGAGATGTGGATGAGGCAGCTCTTTAGCTCAGTGTTGTGAAGTAACTCATCCTATTATACGATTAGGACAGGTTTTGTGTGTACTAATTGGGAGGCAGCCATTTTTTTTTCCAGAATTATTGCTACCTAGATTAAAAGAACCATTATAACTAATGCAATGTATTTGGAAAAATATTTATAACAAAAGTAATATTTAAACATTTTCAGTGATTTTATTTTCTTAATTCCCGGAGAACCCCTTTAAACAGTATATCTCTGTACTGGCTGACATGACACAACGGGCTAAACTGTGACATGTATTGTGTGACAGCAAGTTTCAGAATAGTGATTTGGCTGTAAAAATGCAACCAAAATGCAGAACAGTCACAGGCAGGTGGCAGTGTCACACGGTGTGTACTGTGGTCTGTGATGGACAAAGTCACATGCAATTTAAAACCTGCAACCAAAAATCCAGCTGTGTTGGATTTTGTGCAACTTGCACGTCACAGTGTGTTGCATGGTGACCTCACTGACAATTATAAGAAATTATTTGCCATGCGACAACGTGATCTTCATGTTGCGTGACTCATGTCACTGTGTAGCCCTAGCCATAAGGTGACACTAGCACTGAACACAATTTTAAATACTCGGATAACCCCTTTCAGGGTTCCATAACTAAAGGTGCATTTAGATGCTGTAAGGAACAGCCGATTTGTTATTAATGAAGGATTTCTTCCAGACAATTGGCTGCTTGTTAAGAGGAGGTTGAGGCCCTGCATTTAGATAGAGCAATCACCTCCACAGTAGGAGGACAAGCAACCCTTGCTGCTATCACTCAACCCCATAGAAAATCATTGTTCCTGGACAGCAGAGTTCTGTTTAGACAGCAAGATCTGCTGCCCAGGAACGAGTATTAAGGTGTCTGCACCTACGAGCTAAACGCTTGTCCATCAGGTCATTTGTGCACCTTTACAAAGGCTGATTATCAGGAACAAGCGTTCGTAGGAACATTCTTTCTAGATAAACATCCCGAACTTCAGGCCTTGTAAATGTGGCTTAACCAGTCTATGATTTGTGATATTCTCAGTTCCTGGACAAGTTTCCAGCCTCTCACTGACCAATTCCAAGTCGGTTGATCTTCTCGGAGCCACATGGACAAAACCAGCAGGAAAAGTGGATAATTACACCGTCAGTCTAACAGGAGCCGTGAATAAGACAATACCAGCTAGTACTACACAAGTGAATTTCACAGGATTACTGCCCGGAAGAGAATATACAGTCACCGTACAGACAGTCAGTGGGAGCTGCAGCCAGACGTCTGCTCCAGTGACAGAGGCCACATGTGAGTATCATCAGGATCTGCTCAATGGTGACTCTTTTCATCATCCTGCACCTCTGTTACAGTCACTTTCCCCGTATACGTCATGTGCTGTATATGTTCTCACCTGTCTGTATTGTTGTTGTTTGTGCAGATCCAACCGAACCTGGAAAGTTATCCTTTATCAGCATCGGAACTAAGAATCTCACCTTATCTTGGACAGAGCCAGTAAATATGACCGGTGTGGCCAAGTCATATAATATAAGCTATGGGATGTTCCCATCAACTAACATAACTGTGACCAGCAACGCAACAAATGTCACCCTTCAGAAGCTGACCTCAGGGACTAATTACAGCATTACTGTGGTCACAGTCGGAGTCCGGGGGTATCCGAGTTCACCTGTCAGCACATCTGTCTATACAAGTAGGTTCTCTCATGACTGTTTGCAACTTTTCATAAAATGTGACATGACGTGAGGAATACTACAGAGAAAATTGAGATGGAGCAGAGTAATGGAAAGCAAAGGGTAGAGGAAAGGATTTTAAAAGAGTTGAACGGGATTTGCCAGGATTTACATTGATGACCTATCCTCAGGATTTTGCATATAACTCACCTGAATGGAACCAAACAAATTCCATTGACTATAATGGGGTCAGTTCAGTTTCCGTTCAGGAGTCTGCTTTTTCAGCAGAGAAATAAGTCCCCCATGCAAGGCTTTTCCCCTTTTTCATTGAATCTGGGATGGAGAACACTGTCTTTTAACCAGCTCAGCTCCCCTAGCTTAAACACCCTTAATGACCAGACCACTTTTTACACTTCTGCACTACAATACTTTCGCGGTTTATTGCTCGGTCATGCAACTTTAAATTTGAATTTTACCTCCTTTTCTTCTCACTAATAGAGCTTTCATTTGGTGGTATTTCATTGCTGCTGACATTTTTACTTTTTTTTGTTATTAATCGAAATTTACAGATTTTTTTTTTGCCAAAAAATGACATTTTTCAGTTTCAGTTGTAAAATTTTTCAAATAAAACTACATTTCTATTTACATTTTTCTCTAAATTTATTGTTCTACATGTCTTTGATAAAATAAAATGTTTGGGTAAAAAAAAAATGGTTTGGGTAAAAGTTATAGCGTTTACAAACTATGGTACAAAAATGTGAATTTCTGCTTTTTGAAGCAACTCTGACTTTCTGAGCACCTGTCATGTTTCCTGAGGTTCTACAATGGCCAGACAGTAGAAAAACCCCACAAATGACCCCATTTCGGAAAGTAGACACCCTAAGGTATTCGCTGATTGGCATAGTGAGTTCATCGAACTTTTTATTTTTTGTCACAAGTTAGCGGAAAATGATGATTAAAATGTTTTATTTTTTTTCCTTACAAAGTCTCATATTCCACTAACTTGTGACAAAAAATAAAAACTTCCATGAACTTACTATGCCCATCACGAAATACCTTGGGGTGTCTTCTTTCCAAAATGGGGTCACTTGTGGGGTAGTTATACTGCCCTGGCATTTTAGGGGCGCTAAGGTGTGAGAAGTAGTTTGAAATCAAAATGTGTAAAAAATGCCCTGTGAAATCCTAAAGGTGCTCTTTGGAATGTGGGCCCCTTTGCCCACCTAGGCTGCAAAAAAGTGTCACACATGTGGTATCGCCGTACTCAGGAGAAGTTGGGCAATGAACACCACCGCCCCCTCAGCTCATAAGCCTCAGCAAACCTATCTTTTACTGCAGAGGAGAAATCTTGTCTTGCAGCGCCGCATACACCGACTTTTGTGTAATCTGACAGCAGCACAATGCTTCTATCAGAATGCACATCAGTGCTGCAGCTGGTTGATCGGTTGGTCCACCTAGAAGGCAAAAAAAAAAAAGAAAAAGAAAAAACCAGGCCGCAACGCAATAAATTTATTAACTTTATAATAACATTTGAACGGAATATATAAACTTTATTTAACTTTTTGAACAGAACGTAAACTTTTTTGCTTACCGGTGATTTTTTTTATTTATTTTTTACCTTTATGGACAAATCTCTCCTTCCCCATGGGACAATGTGCAAAGCGCAAATCGCCCAAAGATGTGGCGAGGTACATTATGCACTTTGTCCAAGGTGAAATGAGAGGTTTGCAACAGCTGTGAGTAAAAGGGCTCTAATAGCCCTGTGTGCCTGTCCTGTGAGATGTGATCCCTATGCTAGGTGTACCTGTGTGTGGTACTTCCGGAAACACTCCCCTAAGCATAGGGCAGGGTGGTCAGGGCAGTCAGGACAGAAATAGCGGGCGTCACGCCTTATTCCACTCCTGCTACAGACATTTTTTTCGGGGTGGCGGTCGGTTTGAGGTACCAGCAACGACACTGGGGAAATGTCGCTCGTGTAGACTGCTCACTACACTGGTGGATGGGGCCACGGAACCTCCTGGATACGGGAGGTTCTCGATGATCTCTTCCTGAAATTTGAGGAAGGATCCTGTTCTCCCAACCTTACTGTAGAGAACAAAACTATTATATACAGCCAATTGAATTAAATATACAGACACCTTCTTATACCAGCGTCTGGTCCTGCGGGAAAGGAGATAAGGAGCCAACATCTGATCATTGAAGTCCACCCCTCCAATGAGCGAATTATAGTCGTGGACACAGAGGGGCTTTTCAATGACACTGGTTGCTCGTTCAATTTGGATTGTCATGTCTGCGTGAATGGAGGAGAGCATGTAAACGTCGCGCTTGTCTCTACATTTCACCGCAAGCAGTTCTTGGTTACATAAGGCAGCCCTCTCCACCCTTGCAAGACGGGCGCTAACGAGCCGTTGGGGGAAGCTCGGCGACTAGGTCGCGCGGTGCCACAGCAGCCAATCTGTTCTAGGAACAAATGCCTGAAGAGGGGCACACTTGTGTAGAAATTGTCCACATAAAGATGGTACCCCTTGCCAAATAAGGGTGACACCAAGTCCCAGACTGTCATCCCACTGCTCCCCAGGTAGTCAGTGCAACCGACCGGCTCCAGGGTCTGATCTTTACCCTAATAGATCCGAAATTTGTGGGTATAGCCTGTGGCCCTTTCACAGAGCTTATACAATTTGACCCCATACCGGGCGCGCTTGCTTGGGATGTATTGTTTGAAGCCAAGGCGCCCGGTAAAATGTATAAGGGACTCGTCTACGCAGATGTTTTGCTCAGGGGTATACAAATCTGCAAATTTGGTGTTGAAGTGGTCTATCAGGGGCCGAATTTTGTGGAGCCGGTCAAAAGCTGGGTGGCCTCTGGGACGAGAGGTGCTGTTGTCGCTAAAGTGCAGGAAACGCAGGATGGTCTCAAATAGTGTCCTGGACATGGCAGCAGAGAACATGGGCATGTGATGAATTGGGTTCGTGGACCAATATGACCGCAATTCATGCTTTTTTGTTAAGCCCATGTTGAGGAGAAGGCCCAGAAAAATTTTACATTCGGAAACTTGGACGGGAAAGACTGGGCATAATAGCTTCCCGGGTTGGCGGCTATAAATTCAGTGGCATATCGGTTTGTTTCTGCCACAACTAAGTCCACGAGCTCCGCTGTCAAGAACAGCTAAAAAAAAAAAACAGTGCCGAACCGATCTGAGCTGTCTCAACCCGAACTCCAGACTGGGCGGTGAAAGGGGGAACTATTGGTGCGGCTGAAGTTGGGGGCTGCCAATCAGGGTTTGCCAGCACCTCAGGGACACTAGGGGCTCTACGGGCCTGTCTGTGCGGTGGCTGCGACGGGAGAACTAATGCACGTGCCACCGTACCAGCTTCAACTGCCCTTCTGGTGCTCGCCACTTCACCATGTTGTACGGCAGTGCTGGTACTAGGTCCAGGATGGGCTGCGCTGCTGGTGTATGCCTCACCGCGTAATCCGACAGCGCCAGCCACACTCTGCTGCCCTTGAAGCGGATCCTGCGTAACCTGTGGTCTAGCAACACGGGGCCGGGTACGCCTGGTGGTATGAGAAACCTCAACCTCCTCGTCCGAACTTTGGGTCAGACTGCCACTGCTTTCTACAGGTTCATATTCTGACCCGCTGGATTCGTCAGATGAGGGTTCCCATTCCTCATCCGACTGGGTCAGAAGCCTGTAGGCCTCGTCAGAAGAATACCCCTTGTTTGCCATTTGGTCAACTAAATTTAGGGGGTATTCCCTGAGACTACCTAAGAAAAAAAGCAAGCCTGTCTTACAAATGGGAGGCCAGCGAAGTACCGGAGGCTGCAGCGATTGATAAAAAATATCAAAACTGATTTTTTTATCGCCGCAGTGCTTGTAAAGTGATTGTGCAGTAATAAAAAAATTATATATTTTTTGTCACTGCGGCGGGGCGGGTGTGGGTGAACGCACGCGTGGGCAACCGATCAGGCCTGATCGGGCAAACACTGCGTTTTGGGTGGAGGGCGAACTAAGGTGAGACTAATACTATTATAGACCTGACTGTGATCAGTTCTGATCATTTACAGATACTATTAGGCCTCTTTCACACGGACGTCATATTTTTGGCCCGGATAAAAAGGCGGGTGTGTTGCGGAAAAATGCGCGATTTTTCCGCGCAAGTGCAAAACATTGTCATGCGTTTTGCACTCGCGTTAGAAAAATCGCGCATGTTTGGTACCCATGTTCGGTGTTCTGTAGATTGTATTATTTTCCCTTATAACATGGTTATAAGGGAAAATAATAGCATTCTTAATACAGAATGCATAGTAAAATAGCGCTGGAGGGGTTAAAAAATAAATTAAAATTATTTAACTCACCTTAGTCCACTTGTTCACGTAGCCCGGCATCTCCTTCTGTCTCCTTTGCTGTACAGGACCTGGGGTGATGGATCATCACATGATCCATCACCATGGTAAAAGATCATGTGATGGAACATGTGATGACCGGAGTGACGTCATCACAGGTCCTGGTCATGTAATTAATGCTCACCCCAGGTCCTGTACAGGAGATGCCAGGCTACGCGAACAAGTGGACTATGGCGAGTTAAATAATTGTAAAAAAAAAAAATTTAACCCCTCCAGTGCTATTTGACTATGCATTCTGTATTCAGAATGCTATTATTTTCCCTTATAACCAAGTTATAAGGGAAAATAATAATGATCGGGTCTCCATCCCGATCGTATCCTAGCAACAGTGCGTGAAAATCGCACCGCATCCGCACTTGCTTGCGGATGCTTACGAATTTCACGCAACCCCATTCACTTCTATGGGGCCTGCGTTGCGTGGATTATCGCACCGCAACGCACAAAGAGGAGCATGCTGCGATTTTCACGCAACGCATAAGTGATGCGTAAAAATCACCGCTCATGTGAACAGCCCCATAGAAATGAATGGGTCGGTATTCAGTGCGGGTGCAATGTGTTCAACTCACACATCGCACCCTCGCGGAAAACTCGCCCGTGTGAAAGAGGCCTAAAAGTACAAATGCTGATTAGCGATACGCTAATCAGCGAATCAGTGACTGCGGTGCGGTGGGCTGGGCGCTAACTGCCTAACCAAGGGGCCTAAACTATCCTAAAACCTAACAGTCAATACCAGTGGAAAAAAAAAAAGTGACAGTTTACACCGATCACTTTTTTCCCTTTCACTAGGTGATTGACAGGAACCAACCAACGGAAAGAACCAGCAGAGGAGCACAGCAGCCATTTAACACATTATATTTATAAATATAATGTGTTAGATGGCTTCTCACTATTTTTTTTTGAAAATCATCAGCCTGCCAGCGACGATCATTGGCTGGCAGGCTGATGACGAACTTGTCTTAACTTTTGCCGGCCCGAGATACGCATGCGCGGGCCGGCTTTAACTGAAATCTCGCATCTCGCGAGATGACGCCCCGGCGCGTCTACTCGGAATAACAGGGCCGCCGCAAAGACGCAATCCTGCGTACGGCGGTAATGTAGTGGTTAAAAAGGAAATGCAATTCGATAACACAGGCCCTTTGAAATATGGAAGCAATATGGCTGACATGCAGATGTCTAAGTCCCCTTTACTGTCCAGCCATGCAACAACATTTTGTCATGTGGTCCGTTTTGCACAGTTTATGCCAGTTGAGCATAATAGGGGCTGGGCAGGTGTGTGCCTGGGGCCATGCCAGGGCTGGGACTCCAATCCCCGGCAAATTTACTTACATTTGCACCTGGAAACAGGCGCAAGTGTTAACTAAAAACTGGCTGGCGTACTTTTTACTCCAGGCATACTGACTGCCACAGATGCGCCTAATTTATGACTTGCCTCACACCACGTCATAAATTAGATGGATCTTATGGCAGCACAGAGGGAAAAACTAAGACTAGCCGTTCTTTAGAAAATGTGCCCCTGCAAGTTTTACTCTCATTCTGTATCGACACTGAATGTTTGTACTTTCTTTATTTCAGAACCGATGACGGCAAATTCTCTGCAGTTCAGTGATGTGACCTCGTCTTCTGTGTCTCTGACGTGGAGTAAACCTGATGAGTATCAGACGTCTTACAGCTACAGAGTCCAGACCAATCTCACCTCATCATCAGTAATGATAAATAATACAATAGTGAGAAGTGAATCAGCGACAATAACAATGAATCTGATCCCCGGAGAAACCTATACATTCACGGTGTATACGAGAGCTGCCGATGACATCACTGAATCAGACCCGGTGTCACTAACTATCTGCATAGGTAATACCAATGTGTTCAGAGTATGCCATTTCATAAAAAGTGTTGTTTATTTTTTATTTTGACATTTAAATCCTGCCACGTTCCATTTCCCTTTAAACTAAGGTTGTTAAGCAGTATAGCAAGTCTCAGAAAAGTGATTTGGCAGTAAAAAGACAGGCAGGTCTTAGGCCGGTCACAGTTGCATTGTGGTCTATGAGGGCAAAGTCACACGCGATCTCCAACCTGCAACCAAAAATCCAACTGTGTGGCATTCTGTGCAACGGTCACATCACAGTGTCGCATGGTGACCCCACTGACAATCATTAGATTTGATTTGCAATGCGATGACGTGATCTTTGTGTCATACAAATCATTTCACACTGTAGCCCCAGCCATAAAGTGACACTGGCACCGCAGACACGAATAGGTTGTCAATTCTAAATACTTGGATAACCCATTGAAATGTTGCATAACTAACCAGTCTGTGATTTGTGATATTCTCAGTTCCTGGACAAGTTTCCAGCCTCTCACTGACCAATTCCAAGTCGGTTGATTTTCTCGGAGCCACATGGACAAAACCAGCAGGCAAAGTGGATAATTATACCGTCAGTCTAACAGGAGCCGTGAATAAGATAATACCAACTAGTACTACACAAGTGAATGTCACAGGATTACTGCCCGGAAGAGAATATACAGTCACTGTACAGACAGGCAGTGGGAGCTGCAGCCAGATGTCTGCTCCAGTGACAGAGGCCACATGTGAGTATCATCAGGATCTGCTCAATGGTGTCTTTTCATCATCCTTCACCTCTGTTACTGTCACTTTTCCCGTATACGTCATGTGCTGTATATGTTCTCACCTGTCTGTATTGTTGTTGTTTGTGCAGATCCAACCCAACCTGGAAAGTTATCCCTTATCAGCATCGAAACTAAGAATCTGACGTTATCTTGGACAGAGCCAGTAAATATGTCCGGTGTGACTAAGTCATATACTATTCGCTATGGGATGTTCCCATCAACTAACGTAACTGTGACCAGCAACGCAACAAATGTCATCCTTCAGAAGCTGACCTCAGGGACTAATTACAGCATTACTGTGGTCACAGTCGGAGTCCGGGGGTATCCGAGTTCTCCTGTCAGCACATCTGTCTATACAAGTAGGTTCTCTCATCACTGTTCTTAAAATGTGACATGATGTGAGAAATAGAGTAAATGGAGATGGAGCAGAGTAATCGAAAAGAAAGGGGAGAGGATAGGATTATAGCAGAATTTACACAAAAAGTAGAGGTCCTTTAATAAGACATGTTGGAACCTTATTTTGAACTTTATTACTTAAAGAATATTGTCACAGTGGACCTTCATTATTTGGGACGGCCACAGACATCGCCTTACTCATCTAGCTTCTGACCGGCAGCCAGACACCAATGTCCCATGCGGGATTCTGATATTGATGACCTGTCTTCAAGATAGGCCATCAATTTCAAATCAGGTGTGGTCCAACTCTTGGAATGTTAGCTTTCAAACCATACAAAGCCCATATCTCTAGCTGCTACCAAACCAGAGATATGAGCAGATAAAGCTGGTTTCATACGAGCGATTGTCACGTTCCGGACTCTGAGTGTGAGTATTAGACAGCTCCCGTCCTGAACTTCCAGCACTGACGGGGTCACATAGCATTATATTGATTTATGATGCTATGTAGCCCTTACAGTTCTTGTATGTATTGGATAACAGTGACCGCATTATGTCAATGTTATCCAATACATTCCAGACCTCTAAGGGTTACATAGCATCATAAATCAATATAATGCTATGCGACCCCGGCAGTGCTGGAAGTTTAGTACGGGAGCTCTCTGAAACTCACGCTGCGAGTCCGGAGCGTGACACTCATTCGTGTGGAACTAGCCTAAAGCAGGCCACCCCCCATTCCCTTGAGTCTGGAGGAGGAGGAGCAGTTGCAGAGCTGACAGCCTGCAGGAAGACAGGAAAAATTGTAAAAAATATAGAGAAACGTGGCATTTTCATTTTGTGAAAAATTAGAAGGAAAAGGAAAAAATGACGACTACTAGAACACAAAGAGAGAACATGTTACTGGTCCTTAAGGCTAAACTGAATTGTCAATAAAGGGTTCAAATTCAATTGTGTCCCATGAGTCGAGATGGCCTTGTGGTTCGCCCGGCGGTCGTTTCGCTGCCATATTCTTTTGCATTGTGCAGAACTTTGACCCACGACACATCCATCACGTGGCACAGGACAACCAATTGAGACGTTTCAGCACATGGACACACCCCCTACCCTATAAATAAACCTTATCTGGCAGCCATTTTACATTCCGTGTTTTGCCAGTGTAGGGAGAGGTTGCTGTGTGGAGCAGGGACAGACTGTTAGGGACACCAAATTCTAGCTAATAGGACCATAAAAGTCCTTTTAAGGACTGGTATAGGTGTGCTATCGATTGGGGTGACATACTGAATGGTGTGATATACTTATAATATACTTTCTAACACAGATACACCGGCTTCCACCAAATATTAAGGGATTTGATATACCGGATTCCAGCAAATACTCATTAAGGGGTTCTATATACCTGGTTACACAAAATACTGATAGAGGAGATTGATATACCAGCTTTCACCAAATATTGATTGAGGCCTGCGATTTACCTGCTTCCACAAATACTGCTCTTCTATAGGGACTTTGTCACAGGGTCATTTTGAAAATGACAGGCAGAGGAAGAAGCAGGCCATTCTGCAGGGGTGGTAGGGGTCGGGCAGGTGCACTAGGCCGAAGCCTAAGTGGGAAGTTGGAGAAGGTGCATGCGATTACGTCAAAGGACACACCAGAGTTGGTTAAGTCGCTCACTCAGCCTTCCACTTCTGCACCCTCCTCACTCTCTGCTGTGTGCACCCCCAAAGACACCACCACCACCATAGCCCCTCCACTCGAGTGAGAGGATTTTTTTTCCCATCCATTCCCAGACATCAGATCAGGAAGAGGAGGTAGCAATGGCCGCCACCCAGCGGTCTGACGACAGTAACCAGATCAGCCCAAGGATGGAGGTCCCCCCTGTTGCTGCCTACTCAACGACGATAATGACGTGTTGATGGATGTCACGTGGGTGTCCACAAGAAAGGAAGAGGAGGGGTGTTAAGAGGGAGAGACAGAGCAGCAGAGAGGGAGGAGAAGGAGGAGAAGCAGGAAGAACTTGCAGTGCACAGGAGGCAAAAAGCAGACTGCTAATGTATCTTGAGCGAGCCATCCACCATGCACGGTCACATCTGGTGCTCCCAGGATGCCGGAACATGGCTCCGCAGTATGGGCTTTTTTTAACGTGCCAGCTGCTGGCAATAGTGTTGCCATCTGCATCCTGTGCTGTCAATGCACAAGTCGCGGAAAGCCCAACACTCACCTAGGGACGACAGCCTTAAGAAGGCACCTGGCCTCCCATCACCGTGCCCAGTTTTAGCAACACCATCAGAACCCACAAAGCCACACTCCCGGCGCTCCCCATCCTGCCTCTTCTCCTTCTCCTCTCTCCTCCCATTTGTCCTCCATTCCACCTTCCACCATGCAGTCGTCGCGTTCATCTGGCAAAAGGCAGGCTTCCGTGGCCCAAATGTTCGAATCTAAAAAGTTGATGACGCCAGATAAACCTTGTGTCCAATGGCTGACAACTGGCTTGTCGGAACTGCTTGCCCACCAACTACTGCCATATAAACTGATGGACTCGGGAGGCCTTTAGAAATTTTGTGGCCATTCAGAATGCATGGGGATATGCCTGATCAGTTCTTTTCCGGTATAGAGCCCCTGTGATGGAACTCTATGCTGGAAAAGAAAAACACTGTTAGTACCCTAACATCACAAAAAGTGTAATACCAAGCGATCAAAAAGTCAAATGCACCGTAAAATAGTACCAAACAGTCATCTCATACTGAAAAAAAATTAGCCCCTACATAAGGCAGTCATATTTGGTATCGTCGCGTCCATAACAACCTGCTCTATAAAAATAGCACATAATCCAACCTTTGAGATGAACATTGTAAATAACAAAAAATTAAAACTGTGCCAAAACAGCTATTTTTTGGTTACCCTACCTTACAAAAAGTGTAATATAGAGCAACCAAAAATCATATGTACCCTAAAAAAGTACCAACAAAACTGCCACCTTATCCCATAGTTTCCAAAATGGGGTCATTTTTGAGGAGTTTCTACTCTAGAGGTGCATCAGGGGGTCTTCAAATGTGACATGGCAACTTAAAATTATCCCAGTGAAATCTGCCTTCCAAACACCATATGGCGTTTCTTTCCTTCTGCGCCCTGCAGTGTGCCCGTACAGCAGTTTACGACCATATATGGGGGTGTTTCTGTAAACTACAGAATCAGGGTAATAAATATTGAGTTTTGTTTGGCTGATAACCCTGCTTTGTTACTGCAATTTTCTTTATTAAAATAGAAAATCTGCCAAAAAAGTGAAATTCTGAAATTTCATCTACATTTTCCTTTAATTCTTGTGGAACACCTAAAGGGTTACCAAAGTTTGTAAAATCAGTTTTGAATACCTTGAGGTTTATTTTCCAAAATTGGGTCACTTTTTGGAGTTTCTACTCTAGGGGTGCATGAGGGGGTCTTCAAATGTGACATGGCAACTTAAAATTATCCCAGTGAAATCTGCCCTCCAAAAACCATATGGCGTTCCTTTCCTTTTGCACCCTGCCGTGTGCCCATACAGCAGTTTACGACCACATATGGTGTGTTTCTGTAAACTACAGAATCAGGGCCATAAATATTGAGTTTTATTTGGCTGTTAACCCTTCCTTTGCTACTGGAAAAAATGGATTCAAATAGAAAATCTGCCCAAAAAGTGAAATTATAAAATTTCATCTACATTTTCCTTAAATTTTTGTGAAACACCTAAAGGATTGCGAAAGTTTGTAAAAACGGTTTTGAATACCTTGAGGGGTGTAGGTTCTAAAATGGAGCCATTTATCCGTGGTTTCTATTATGTAAGCCTCACAAAGTGACTTCAGACCTGAACTGTTTCTTCAAAAGTGTGTTTTGGAAATTTTCAGATTTTCAAGATTTGCTTCTAAATTTCTAAGCCTTCTAACGTCGTCGTCCCCCCAAAAAAAATTGTAATTTACCAAATGATCCAAACATGAAGTAGACATATGGGAAATGTAAAGTAATAACTATTTTAGGAGTTATCACTATCTGTTTTAAAAGCAGAGAAATAGAAATTTAGGAAATTCTGAATTTTTCAAAATTTTGGTAAAATTTAGTATTTTTTTATAAATAAAAATGAAACATTTTGACTCAAATTTACCACTGTCATGAAATACAATGTGTGACAAGAAAATAATGTTAGAATGGCCTGGATAAGTAAAAGCGTTTTAAAGTTATCACAACATAAAGTGACACGTCAGATTTGCCAAATTACCTGGTCCTTAAGGTGAAAAATGGCAGGGTCCTGAAGGGATTTGCCAGGATTTACATTGATGACCTATCCTCAGGATTTTGCACATAACTCACCTTAATGGAACCAAACAAATTCCATTGACTATAATGGGGTCAGTTCAGTTTCCGTTCAGGAGTCTGCTTTTTCAGCAGAGAAATAAGTCCCCCATGCAAGGCTTTTCCCCTTTTCATGGAATCTGGGATGGAGGTCCTGACATAGATGTGAACAAGGCCTTGTAGACCTGAACACTGTCTTTTAAAAAGGAAATACAATTAGATAAGAAGGAATATCGAAGCAATATGGCTGACTTGCAGATGTGATATTGATATCATACAGATAATATAGGGCTGCATCTACAGGTCCTTCTCAAAAAATTAGCATATTGTGATAAAGTTCATTATTTTCTGTAATGTACTGATAAACATTAGACTTTCATATATTTTAGATTCATTACACACCAACTGAAGTAGTTCAAGCCTTTTATTGTTTTAATATTGATGATTTTGGCATACAGCTCATGAAAACCCAAAATTCCTATCTCAAAAATATTAGCATATCATGAAAAGGTTCTCTAAACGAGCTATTAACCTAATCATCTGAATCAACTAATTAACTCTAAACACCTGCAAAAGATTCCTGAGGCTTTTAAAAACTCCCAGCCTGGTTCATTACTCAAAACCGCAATCATGGGTAAGACTGCCGACCTGACTGCTGTCCAGAAGGCCATCATTGACACCCTCAAGCAAGAGGGTAAGACACAGAAAGAAATTTCTGAACGAATAGGCTGTTCCCAGAGTGCTGTATCAAGGCACCTCAGTGGGAAGTCTGTGGGAAGGAAAAAGTGTGGCAGAAAACGCTGCACAACGAGAAGAGGTGACCGGACTCTGAGGAAGATTGTGGAGAAGGACCGATTCCAGACCTTGGGGGACCTGCGGAAGCAGTGGACTGAGTCTGGAGTAGAAACATCCAGAGCCACCGTGTACAGGCGTGTGCAGGAAATGGGCTACAGGTGCCGCATTCCCCAGGTCAAGCCACTTTTGAACCAGAAACAGCGGCAGAAGCGCCTGACCTGGGCTACAGAGAAGCAGCACTGGACTGTTGCTCAGTGGTCCAAAGTACTTTTTTCGGATGAAAGCAAATTTTGCATGTCATTCGGAAAGCAAGGTGCCAGAGTCTGGAGGAAGACTGGGGAGAGGGAAATGCCAAAATGCCTGAAGTCCAGCGTCAAGTACCCACAGTCAGTGATGGTCTGGGGTGCCATGTCAGCTGCTGGTGTTGGTCCACTGTGTTTTATCAAGGGCAGGGTCAATGCAGCTAGCTATCAGGAGATTTTGGAGCACTTCATGCTTCCATCTGCTGAAAAGCTTTATGGAGATGAAGATTTCATTTTTCAGCACGACCTGGCACCTGCTCACAGTGCCAAAACCACTGGTAAATGGTTTACTGACCATGGTATTACTGTGCTCAGTTGGCCTGCCAACTCTCCTGACCTGAACCCCATAGAGAATCTGTGGGATATTGGGAAGAGAAAGTTGAGAGACGCAAGACCCAACACTCTGGATGAGCTTAAGGCCGCTATCGAAGCATCCTGGGCCTCCATAACACCTCAGCAGTGCCACAGGCTGATTGCCTCCATGCCACGCTGCATTGAAGCAGTCATTTCTGCAAAAGGATTCCCGACCAAGTATTGAGTGCATAACTGAACATAATTATTTGAAGGTTGACTTTTTTTGTATTAAAAACACTTTTCTTTTATTGGTCGGATGAAATATGCTAATTTTTTGAGATAGGAAATTTGGGTTTTTATGAGCTGTATGCCAAAATCATCAATATTAAAACAATAAAAGGCTTGAACTACTTCAGTTGGTGTGTAATGAATCTAAAATATATGAAAGTCTAATGTTTATCAGTACATTACAGAAAATAATGAACTTTATCACAATATGCTAATTTTTTGAGAAGGACCTGTATATTTTGAACACCCACCAAAAACTTTAATGAGCGTTTTCTATCCCCAAAATAGATTAAAGTAGTGCATGCTGCTTCTTTAAAACACAGATGTATTTTATGTGCCCTTATGAATAGACACATAAAAAACACTGAATTTGTTTAGCACACCTATGAACCTGTATGTTCAACTTGCCTGTGTAAAATAGTCCATAGTCTCCCTAAGTGATGTGGCTGCAGTTTGGTCTCCAGGCTCTAATTACAACTCTGAATTTTCAGGTTTTGAGCAGTGGTTACCTACTGTATTACACAACACTGCAGGGCACTTTTACTAATGGACTTGCAACACTTTTAGGGTCCATTCACACGTCCGTAGAATAGGTCAGCATCTGTTCCGCAAATTGTGGAACGGGTACAAACCCATTCATTCTCTATGGGGCAGGAATGGATGTGGACAGCACACAGTGTGCTGTCCGCATCCGCATTTCTGGAGCGTGCCCCCAATCTTCCGGTCAGCGGCTTTGGAAAAAAATAGAACATGTCCTATTCTTGTCCGCATTTGCGGACAAGAATAGGCATTTCTATAGGGGGGCCGGCCGGGTGTGTTGCGGATCCGCAGAACTCTACGGACGTGTGAATGAACTGTTAGATGTAAAAAGTGTTGCAAGTCCCCTTTTCTGTCCAGCCATGCAACAATATTTTGTCATGTGGCCTATTTTGCGCAGTTTATGCCAGTTGGACATAATAGGGGGTGGGCAGGTGTGCAAATTTATTTACATTTCACCATGAAAACAGGCGGAAATGTTAGCTAAAAACTAGCTGTCATAGTTTTTACTTCAGGAAGACGGACTGCCAAAGATGCGCCTAATTTATGACTTGGCGCACAACTACAGCACAGAGGAAAAAACTAAGACTAGCCGGTCTTAGTAAATGTGCCCCTGCAAGTTTTACCCTCATTCTGTATCGACACTGCATATTTGTACTTTCTTTATTTCAGAACCGATGTCGGTAAATTCTCCGCAGATCAGTAACGTGACCTCGTCTTCTGTGTCTCTGACGTGGAGTAAACCTGATGAGTATCAGACGTCTTACAGCTACAGAGTCCAGACCAATCTCACCTCATCATCAGTAATGATAAATTATACAATAGTGAGAAGTGAATCAGCGACAATAATGAATCTGACGGCAGGAGAAACCTATACATTCATGGTGTATACAAGAGCTGCCGATGACATCACTGAATCAGACCCGGTGTCACTAACTACCTGCACAGGTAATACCAATGTGTTCAGAGTATGCCATTTCATGAAAACTTTTCTTTATTTTTTCTTTAAAAAAAACATGGCAGAGACATTTATATCCTGTCAAGTTCCATTTCCCTTTAAGCTTAGGTTGTTAAGCAGTATAGTAAGTCTCAGAAAAGTGATTGGGCAGTAAAAAGACAGGCAGGTCTTAGGCCGGTCACAGTTGCATTGTGGTCTATGAGGGCAAAGTCACACGCGATCTCCAACCTGCAACCAAAAATCCAACTGTGTGGCATTCTGTGCAACGGTCACATCACAGTGTTGCATGGTGACCCCACTGACAATCATTAGATTTAATTTGCAATGCGATGACGTGATCTTTGTGTCATACAAATCATGTCACACTGTAGCCCCAACCATAAAGTGACACTGGCACCGCAGACACGAATAGGTTGTCAATTCTAAATACTTGGATAACCCCTTGAAGTGTTGCATAACTAACCAGTCTATGATTTGTGATATTCTCAGTTCCTGGACAAGTTTCCAGCCTCTCACTGACCAATTACAAGTCGGTTGATTTTCTTGGAGCCACATGGACAAAACCAGCAGGCAAAGTGGATAATTATACCGTCAGTCTAACAGGAGCCGTGAATAAGACAATAGCAACTAGTACTACACAAGTGAATTTCACAGGATTACTGCCCGGCAGAGAATATACAGTCACCGTACAGACAGTCAGTGGGAGCTGCAGCCAGACGTCTGCTCCAGTGACAGAGGCCACATGTGAGTATCATCAGGATCTGCTCAATGGTGACTCTTTTCATCATCCTTCACCTCTGTTACTGTCACTTTTCCCGTAAACGTCATGTGCTGTATATGTTCTCACCTGTCTGTATTGTTGTTGTTTGTGCAGATCCAACCCAACCTGGAAAGTTATCCTTTATCAGCATCGGAACTAAGAATCTGACGTTATCTTGGACAGAGCCAGTAAATATGAACGGTGTGACTAAGTCATATAATATTCGCTATGGGATGTTCCCATCAACTAACATAACTGTGACCAGCAACGCAGCAAATGTCACCCTTCAGAACCTGACCTCAGGGACTAATTACAGCATTACTGTGGTCACAGTCGGAGTCCGGGGGTATCCGAGTTCTCCTGTCAGCACATCTGTCTATACAAGTAGGTTCTCTCATGACTGTTTGCAACGGTTCTTAAAATGTGACATGATGTGAGAAATAGAGTAAATGGAGATGGAGCAGAGTAATCGAAAAGAAAGGGGAGAGGATAGGATTATAGCAGAAATTACACAAAAAGTAAAGGTCCTTTAGTAAGACATGTTGGAACCTTTTCTTGAACTTTATTACTTAAAGAATATTGTCACGGTGGCCTTTCATTATTTGGGACGGCCACAGGCATCGCCTTACTCACCTAGCTTCTGACCGGCAGCCAGAAACCAATGTCCCATGCAGGATTCTGATATTGATGACCTGTCTTCAAGATAGGCCATCAATTTCAAATTAGGTGTGGTCCAACTCTTGGAATGCCAGCTTTCAAACAATACAAAGCCCATATCTCTAGCTGCTACCAAACCAGAGATATGAGCAGATAAGGCTGGTTTCGTACGAGCGATTGTCACGCTCCGGACTCGGAGTGTGAGTATAAGGCCTCACGCACACAACCGTTGTTGTGTTCGGTTCTGCAACATGGGGTTCCGTTGTTCCGTGATCCGTTTCCGTTTTTGTTTCCGTGTGTCTTCCTTTATTTTTGGAGGACCACCAGACATAAAGGAAAGTAAAAAAAAAAGTCTAAGTCAGGTTTGCCATGCAAACAATAGGAAAAAAACGGACGCGGACAACAATCTTGTGTGGCTCCACGTTTTTTTGCAGTCCGATTGACTTGAATGGGGCCGCAAACCGTGTTCTGCGAAAATAATAGGACAGGTTATATTTTTTTGATGGACTGGAACCACGGATCATGGACGCGGATGACAAACGGTGCATTAGCCGAGTTTTCAACTGACCCATTGAAAGTCAATGGGTCCGCAGAAAATCACGAAAAAGGGAAGAACGGACACGGAATAAAACAACGGTCGTGTGCATGAGGCCTTAGACAGCTCCCGTCCTGAACTTCCAGCACTGCCGGGGTCGCATAGCATTATATTGATTTATGATGCTATGTAGCCCTTACAGTTCTGGTATGTATTGGATGACAGTGACAGCATTATGTCAGTGTTATCCAATACATTCCAGACCTCTAAGGGTTATATAGCATCATAAATCAATATAATGCTATGCAACACAGTCAGTCCTGGAAGTTCAGGAGGGGAGCTGTCTGAGACTCACGCTGCAAGTCCGGAGCGTGACACTCACTCGTGTGAAACCAGGCTAAAGCAGGCCAGCCTCCATCCCCTTTAGTCTGGAGAAGGAGGAGCAGTTGCAGAGCTGACAGCCTGCAGGAAGACAGGAAAAATATAGAAACGTGGCATTTTGATTTTGTACTGACCCACATAATAAAGTTATGTTATTTATACCACACAGTAAATTCCGTAAATAAATAAATTCCACAAAATAATGTAAAAATTGCTGTTTTTCTATCTTTCCCCCTAAAATGAAATAATAAAAGTTAGTCAACACTCTATATATAGCCCAAAATGGTTAAAAAATAAAACCTACAACTCATCCCACAAAAGAAAAAAAAAATTAGAAGGAAAAGGAAAAAAAGTTATGACTGCTAGAACACAAAGAGAGAACATGTTACTGGTCCATAAGGATAAAAATAATTGTCACTAAAGGGTTAAAATTCAATTCTGTCCCATGAGTAGAGATGGTCTTGCAGTTCACCCGGCAGTCGTTTCGCGGCAAACTTTGCTCGTTCGCGTTCACCGAACAAGTGAACATATGGTGATGTCCGCTGGCGCCATATTCTTTTGCATTGTGCAGAACTTTGACCCATGACACATCCATCAGGTGGTACAGGACAGCCAATTGAGATGTTTCAGCACATGGACATACCCCCTACCCTCTAAATAAACCTTATCTGGCAGCCATTTTACATTCCCTGTTTTGCCAGTGTAGGGAGAGGTTGCTGTGTGGAGCAGGGACAGACTGTTAGGGACACCAAATGCTAGCTAATAGGGCCACAAAAGTCCTTTCAAGGACTGGGATTGGTGTGCTTTCAATAGGGAATAACTAATTGCAACTGGTGTGATATACCTGCTTCCACAAAATGCTGATTGAGGGGTGTAATATACCGCTTCCAGCAAATACTCATTAAAGGGGTTCTATACACCTGTTTCCACAAAAAAATTGATAGAGGGGATTGATATACCGGCTTCCACAAAATATTGATTGAGGCCTGTGATACACCGGCTTCCACCAAATATTGATTAAGGGGTTTAATATACCACTTCCAGCAAATACTCATTAAGGGGTTCTGTATACCTGTTTCCACAAAAAACTGATAAAGGGGATTGATATACCGGCTTCCACCAAATCTAGATGGAGGCCTGCGATATACCTGCTTCCACAAATACTGCTCTTCTATAGGGACTTTTTCACAGGGTCATTTTGAAAATGACAGGCAGAGGAAGAGGCAGGCCGTTCTGCAGGGGTGGTAGGGGTCGGGCAGGTGCACTAGGCCGAAGCCTAAGTGGGAAGTTGGAGAAGGTGCATGCGATTACGTCAAAGGACGCACCAGAGTTGGTTAAGTGGCTCATTCAGCCTTCCACTTCTGCACCCTCCTCATTCTCTGTATCTGCACTCTCCTCACTCTCTGCTGTGTGCATCCCCAAAGACACCACCACCACCATAGTCCCGCCACTCGAGTCAGAGGAATTATTTTCCCATCGATTCCCAGACCTTACCGATGCGCAGCCATTCTTGGCACCGGATCAGGAAGAGACGGTAGCAATGGCCTCCACCCAGCGGTCTGACGACAGTACCCAGATCAGTACAAGGACGGAGGTCCCCGCTGTTGCTGCCTACTCAGAGATCTCTAATGTCAGTGGTGGTGAAGGTGACGATGACGTGTCGATGGATGTCACGTGGATGCCCACAAGAGAGGAAGAGGAGGGGAGTTAGGGGGTAGAAGGAGAAGCAGGAAGAACTTGCAGTGCACAGGAGGCAAAAAGCAGACTGCAAATGTATCTGGAGCAAGCCATTCACCATGCATGGTCACATCTGGCGCTCCCAGGACGTCGGCACATGGCTCCGCAGTGTGGGCTTTTTTTAACGTGTCAGCTGCTGACAATAGTGTTGCCATCTGCAACCTGTGCTGTCAACGCACAAGTCGCGGTAAGCCCAACACTCACCTAGGGACGACTTAAGAAGGCACCTGGCCTCCCATCACCAAGCCCAGTGGGAGCAACACCATCAGAACCCACAAAGCCACACTCCTGGCGCTCCACATCCTGCCTCTTCTCCTCTCTCATCCCATTTGTCCTCCACTCCACCTTCCACCATGCCGTCCTTGCGTTCATCTGGCAAAAGGCAGGATTCCGTGGCCCAAATGTTTGAACGTAAAAACTTGATGATGCCGGATAACCCTCTTGCCCAATGGCTGACCATTGGCTTGTCGGAACTGCTTGCACGCTAACTACTGCCATATAAACTGGTGGACTCGGGAGGCCTTTAGAAAATTTGTGGCCATTGGCACACCACAATGGAAGGTCCCCGGAAGGAAATATTTCTCCCAGAAGGGCATCCCAGAGCTATATGGCCATGTTCAGCGGCAAGTGAATTTATCTCTGGGACACAGTGTCAGTGCCAAGATACATCTGACCACAGACACGTGGTCTAGTAAACACAGGCAGGGAAGGTACATAACTTACTTTAACCTGAGGGTTGTCAACCATGTAAACCGTGGCACCCGTGTGGATTTGCTGTTACCGCCACGGATTGCATGCAGGTGTCACGGATGAAGTTAGCAGATAGCTGGAACATATAAATAAACAAGCGACTGGCTTGATCCCAAACTAAGGAGCTTTATAGGTGAGCCCTATAAAACCATAAGATCTCTCCCTGACTGCTATGCACATGCAAGGGTCTGTATGGTAGACGATTGCATGCCCGCGTACCGAATACTGTGTGACACCTGAAAACCCTATAATAGTGAGGGGACACGACCACCGGCTCCCTGTACTTAATACGGACAGAGTCAGGGTCACCTAGAATCAGGCCAGCAAGGAAACACAATAAAGTGACTTATCTGAAGAAGCAGCCTCCAGCAGTGAACACCTCATCCAGGAAGTAGCATAAACCGCAAAGTGAGGCAGTATGGGAGGGATTATAAAGGAAGACAATAAGTCGAAATAAGTGACACCTGGCAGAAGGAAAGGAGATGAGAAAGTGAAACCAAAACAAAGAACATCATACAAGAGGTAGAGAAGAACATCTGCCAGCTCTTCTCACAGAACTGGTGGTGACAGTACCTCTCCCTCTACGGGTGGACTCCGGACACTCAGAGCCCACCTTCTCAGGATGAGACCGATGGAAAGCCCTGATGAGACGAGTGGCCTTAATGTCCGCCACTGGGACCCACATCCTCTCCTCAGGACCATAACCCTCCCAATGAACGAGGTACTGAAGAGAACCGCCGATAATGCGAGAATCCAAAATCCTAGAGACATCAAATTCAAGATTACCATCAACAATAATCGGAGAAGGAGGCAAAGAGGAGGGTACAGTGGGTTGGACATAAGGTTTTAATAGGGAAAAACATTATGGATCTTCCAAATCTGAGGAAGATCAAGACGGAAGGCAACGGGATTGATGACGGACAAGATCTTGTAAGGCCAAATAAACTTAGGACCCAACTTCCAGGAGGGAACCTTCAGTTTGATATTCTTTGTAGACAACCACACCAGATCACCAACATTCAGGTCCGGACCAGGCACACGTCTCTTATCCGCCACACGCTTATATCTCTCACTCATGCTCTTTAGATTACCCTGAATCTTTTGCCAAATAAATGTCAAAGACAAGGAAAATCTCTCCTCATCAGGTAAACCAGAAGACCCCTCTCCTGAGAATGTCCCAAACTGCGGATGAAACCCATATGCACCAAAAAATTGTGACTCATCAGAGGACTCCTGGCGACGGTCATTTAAAGCAAACTCAGCAAGGGACAAAAAAGAATACCAATCCTCCTGATTCTCCGCCACAAAACAGCACAGCTATGTCTCCAGATTCTGATTGACGCGTTCGGTCTGACCATTCGACTGCGGGTGAAAAACAGAAGAGAACGACAACCGAACCCCCAAGCGAGAACTGAAGGCCTTCCAGAATCTGGAAACAAATTGCGTGCCCCTATCAGAAACTATGTCTGAAGGAATGCCATGTAATTTGACAATATGATCAACAAACGCTTGCACCAGTGTCTTAGCATTGGGTAACCCAGGAAAGGGAATGAAATGTGCTATTTTGCTAAAACGGTCCACTATCACCAGAATCACAGTCTTCCCTGAGGAACGAGGCAGGTCCGTAATGAAGTCCATGGACAGATGTGTCCAAGGACGGGAAGGAATGGGTAACAGGAGGAGAGAACCCAATGGCCGTGAATGAGGGACCTTGGCACGAGTGCAGGTCTCGCAGACTGCCACAAAACCCTCAACCGTCTTACGAAGAGCCGGCCACAGAATCTCCGAGCAATGAGATCCACTGTGGCTCTACTCCCTGGGTGCCCAACAAGTACAGTATCGTGCTGCTCCTTAAAAACCTTGTGTCGTAAAGCGAGAGGCACAAACAACCTCCCAGGAGGACAAAGATCAGGAGTCTCTGCCTGGGCTGCCTGAACCTCTGCCTCTAAATCAGGATAAAGAGCAGAGACGACCACCCCTTCAGCCAAAATAGGACCCGGGTCTTCAAAGTTCCCCCCTCCTGGAAAACAACGTGACAGGGCATCCGCCTTCACATTTTTAACCCCAGGGCGGAACGTAACAACAAAATTAAACCTAGAATAGAATAAAGACCATCTGGCCTGTCTTAGGTTCAGACGCTTGGCCGATTCGAAGAAGGCCAGATTCTTATGGTCGGTAAACACGGTAATAGGGTGTCTGGCTCACTCTAACCAATGGCGCCATTCCTCAAAAGCTAATTTGATGGCCAACAACTCCCTATCTCCCACATTGTAATTTCTCTCTGCAGAGGAGAGTTTCCTTGAGAAAAAGGCACACGGTCGCCATTTGGCAGGAGAGGGACCCTGAGATAAGACCGCACCCACACCCACCTCAGAAGCATCCACCTCAACAATAAAAGGTAGAGAGACATCAGGTTGTACCAAAATGGGAGCGGAAGCAAAACTCTCTTTAATACTAGAAAAGGCTTTAAGCGCATCTACCGACCACGAGGAAAAATCCACCCCCTTTTTAGTCATATCAGTGAGTGGCTTAACAACAGAAGAATAATTCAGAATTAACTTTCTGTAATAATTGGCAAAACCCAAAAACCGCATCAGTGCCTTCTGATTCTCAGGAAGCTCCCAATAAAAGCACAGCGCGGACCTTCTCAGCGTCCATCCGAAAACCAGAAGCGGAGAGAAGAAAACGAAGAAATAGAATCTCCGGAACCGCAAACACACATTTTTCCAGTTTCGCATATAATTTATTCAGCAAGACCTGACATAGGTGGTCCCGATGAGTCTTGAAATCAGGAGAAAAAATATCAAAGTGTCATCTAGATACACCAGTACAAATTTCCCCATTAAATGATAAAGCAAAAAAAAAAAAAAATGCGGCAACAGGTGACTTCGAGGGTCGGATGTGTCCCTTTCTCAGGCTCAGAGATATAAGTACGCATAACGACTCTTTCAGGTTGGGAGAGATTGTATAGTCGTGATTTTGGCAGCTTGGCGCCTGGGATGAGATTAATAGGGAAAAGGGGGCAAGTCCTGGACACAACTCTCGGAAAACACATCCGAAAATTCAGAGAGAAAAGATGGCACAGTCTTGGTAGAAACCTCTGAAAGACGCCATGAGGCAATTCTCTCTGCAAAACTCACTCCAACCATTTATTTGCCTTGCTTGCCAATCAATGGTGGGGTTATGTTTTGTGAGCCAGGGTAGCCCCAACACTAGAGGAGTAGGTAATCCGCTTAAGACGAAACATGACATATCCTCAACATGAGCGTCACCCACAGTCAAACGGATCTTGTGAACTATGCCCTTTTATAACGATTTTTGAGAAAGTGGAGTGGAATCTATAGCAAAAACAGGTATATCCTTTTCCAAAGTGCATACCTGGAAACCATGCGTTGTTGCAAATTGATTATCAATTAGATTGACAGCTGCTCCACTATCTACAAAAATCTCACAATGTTCTTGCTGTCTAGCGCCACCCTGGCAGGTAGGAGAAAACGGGAACTACAAGCAAACGGCAAACCTTCAATTTCCACATCAACCTTGCCAATAGTAGCAAATGGAAATTTTATTTTATTTTTCTTCAGAAAACGCCATGAATCTCTTAGAGGGGCAAACATTAGCCAAATGATTTATACCCCCACAACAGTAACAAACCCTCCTCTGAAAGCTGAATCCTCTACTATCAGAGGCAAGCAAACCCAGCTGCATGGCCTCCTCCTCAGAGGGGATTGAGACAGACTGAGACCCCTGCGCACTGAATGAGACAGCCCCACTGTCCTTGGGCTGAATATGACAGGAAAGAGTAGTCTCCTCTCGCTCTCTAAGAAGCCTGTCAATACGAACAGCTAGAGACATGGCTGACTAACGACGCTGGTCTCTCATGAAAAGCAAATGCATCTTTCAATCTTTCCAAAAGACCATGGCAAAATTGACTTCGGAGTGCAGCATCATTCCAACCAGTATCAGCTGCCCATCTCCGAAATTCAGAACAATATATCTCTGCGGACTGTTTATCCTGGCATAAAAGATGCAGTTTAGATTCAGCCAGAGCAATACGATCCGGGTCATCATATATCTGCCCCAGGGCTACAAAAAAATTCATCCAATTCCGATTGGAGGGGTCATGCCCCCACCGGCAGCGAAAAGGCCCAAGACTGAGCGTTATCCCTGAGCAGCGGGATGATGATCCCCACCCTCTGCTCCTCATCACCAGTGGAATGGGGAAGTAGGCGAAAATGGAGTTTGCAAGCCTCTCTAAAGCGAACAAAAATCTCACTACCCCCGGAGAGCGTATCCAGGAGCGAGATCTTAGGCTCGGAACAAACTCCATGAACGCCAGCAGAACCGGTCACCTGAAACTCAGACACAGTTTTACGGAGATCGGCTACCTCCAGCGAAAGACCTTGCATGCGGCCAATCAAGGCTGAAACCAGATCCATGCTTAAGACGGTTATGGCGGTTTATAATGTCACGGATTAAGTTAGCAGATAGCTGGAACATATAAATAAACGAGCGACTGGCTTGATCCCAAACTACGGAGCTTTATAAGTGAGCCCTATAAAACCCTTAGAGCTCTCCCTGACTGCTATGTACATGCAAGGGTCTGTATGGTAGACGATTGCATGCCCGCGTACCTAATACTGTGTGACACCTGAAAACCCTATAATAGTGAGGGGACACGACCACCGGCTCCCTGCACTTAATACGGACAGAGTCAGGGTCACCTAGAATCAAGCCAGCAAGGATCTGGCGGTGACAGCAGGCCTGCCTCTTCTTCTCCTGCTCCTTCTCCTCCTACTCCATCCTCCGTCTCCTCCTCCTGTTCCACTGCTACCGCCTCTTCCGCTGCGCCCCCCCCAAGCTCCCCAGACCCTATTCGACGTGACAGGTAAAACGTTGCCATGCTGTGCTGCGGCTGTTGTGCCTGGAATCCAAGAGCCACACCGGTACTGCACTGCTTTCAGCTCTGCGGACACAGGCCGATCAGTGGCTAACCCCGCTCAATTTGACAGTTGGTAAAGTGGTGTGCGAAAACGGTGCCAATCTGCACACGTCCTCAACTTAGTCGTGCAGTGATTCGTTGCCAAATACCCCGGGGTCCAGGATGTCTTGCGGCAGGCCAGGAAAATCTCTGGCAATTTTAGAAGATCTTACATGGCCATGGCTCACCTTGCTGACTTTCAGCGGCGACAACAACTGCCTGTCACGTCTGATTTGCGGCAGCCCGACGCGCTGGAACTCCACCTTGTATATGCGGGATAGGCTGCTCCAGAAGCAACGAGCTGTTAACGACTACCTGTACAAACTCTGCAGCACGACAGGTTCTGGGGAGCTTGGTTTCTTTTCACCACGCCTGACGCATGCAGACTTCTGCGGCCATTTGATGAGATCACCAAACTGGTCAGTCGCAGCCAGGGCACCATCAGTGACATCGTACCTTATGCCTTCTTTCTGGAGCGTGCATTGCGTTGTGTCATTGATCAAGCTGTCGGGGAGCAGGAGCTGGAAAATGAGGAAGTCGCAATGCTTAATGAATTCCCGGGGGGGCTAGTCTATTTTAGACAAGTCAGCAGGAGTCTGAAGAGGAGTCAGAGGAGGATGGTGGCTGGGGGGGAGGAGGAGCAAGAAGAGTAGACTCTGAGGAGGACTTCAAACTTTTCAGAGATCCATGGCGTTGTCCGTGGCTGGGGGGAGAAGACAGAGGACGACATTCTTCTGGGCGATGAGCAGGAGCCAGGGCCTTTATGCTCCAGTGTCTGCAGAGGGACCCCCGTATAAAAAGCATAAAGATCAAGGACCTGTGCTGGGTGGCAACGTACTTAGACCCCCTGTTCAAACACAAAATGGAGGATATGTTACCAGCATCACAGAGGGCTGGCAGAATGCAGAATTTCCAGGCCTTGCTGCAAGAGATGCTGCATTCTGCTGTTGCGGGCGCTGGTAGAGGAATTTCCACCCACAGAGAAACAGGTGCAGGTACCAATCCTACCGTGTCTGCAAGAAGAGGGCGGATTGAAGATTTGTTGGTCACTACGGATATGAGATCATGCTTGCAGCCAACCCATTGACAGCTGACCTCCGGATGCAGCCTCAGGGAATGCCTAGACTACATCGGGTTAACGGCCAATCTGGACGCTCTGAGAAGCGAGGGACCCCTGGAATACTGGGTGTGCAGGCTTGACCTGTGGCCAGAGCTGGCAAAATTTGCCATGGATTTGCCTGACATTTGCCATAAAAATGGCCCCTGATTAAAATACATATTTTTTGTTGGAATTTTTGTCATTGATACCCCTCTAGTATGTCACTGTCCATGTTGTGGGACTATTTGTGCACTTCTAGAAAGTATTTGGTCGCTGCAAATATGACCTGAAGGTTTTACAGGTTTGCCTGCAATTAAAGTGAATGGTTTCCAGAGCAAAAGGGTTTCCCAGAGCGCAAGACACCAACCACGGGCCAAATAATCGTAGGTTAAGGTCTTTATTGCAGGTATACAACACATTTCGGGGAATCACTCACTATGTCATACACCAAACATATATATACTGTATATACACACAAGAAAAAAAACACCAAATAGGGGTCAAAGGGTGAGAGAGGGGAAGTAAAATTATATGATTAAATCGCAAATACTATTTTGTACACCAGTTTATCCATAATACATTTTTGGGACACATCAATCACCCCTGACACTCTCACCCTTTGACCCCTTTTTGGCGTTTTTTTCTTGTGTATATATATATATATATATATATATATATATATATATATATGTTGGTGTCAATGATGGTGTTGCAGAAAACAAGAAGTAACAAATAAAGATCCGACTGACTTGATCCCAAAATAAGGAACAAAAGGGTGAGCCCTATTAAAGCCCTATAGCTCTCCTTGACTGCTCAGCCCATGCAAAGATTTCTGTGATAGAAAGTTGCATGTCCATGTACCTAGACTGAGTGACACCTGAAAACCCTATAATAGTGAGGGGACACGACCACCGGCTCCCTGCACTAAATACAAAGGGACTCAAGGTCACCTAAAATCAAGCCAACAGGAAAACACAAATAAAGGGATAGACTTATCTGAGAAACCAGCAGTAGCAAACTTCTAGCACTGAGCACAATCCAGGAAGTAGTATAAACCGCAAAGTGAGGCAGTATGGGAGGGGATATAAAGGGAGGTAATCACTGCTAATAGATGACAGCTGGGAGAGGGAGAAGAGATGTCAAAGTGAAACCAAATCAAAAGAACATCATGCAGGAGGTACTGAAGAACGTTTATGAGAACTTCTCAGAGATCTGGCGGTGACAGTTTGGTGTATGTCATAGTGTAAAAGCAGTGTTCTTACCTGATGAAGGGGAGCGATTCCCCAAAACTCGTTGTGTACCTGCAATAAAAACCTTAACCTATGATTATTTGGACTGTGGTTGGTGTCTTGCACCGTGGGAAACCCTTTTGCTCTGGAAAGCTTGCATCTTATAGAAACATAGAATGTGTCGGCAGATAAAAACCATTTGGCCCATCTAGTCTGCCCAATATACTAAATACTATGGATAGCCCCTGGCCCTATCTTATATGAAGGATGGCCTTATGCCTATCCCATGCATGCTTAAACTCCTCCACTGTATTTGCAGCTACCACTTCTGCAGGAAGGCTATTCCCTGCATCCACTACTCTCTCAGTAAAGTAATACTTCCTGATATTACTTTTAAACCTTTGCCCCTCTAATTTAAAACTATGTCCTCTTGTAGCAGTTTTTCTTCTTTTAAATCTTCTCTCCTCTTTTACCTTGTTGATTCCCTTTATGTATTTAGCAGTTTCTCTCATCTCCCCTCTGTCTCGTCTTTCTTCCAAGCTATACATGTTAAGGTCCTTTAATCTTTCCTGGCAAGTTTTATCCTGCAATCCATGTACCAGTTTAGTAGCTCTTCTCTGAACTCTCTCCAAAGTATCAATATCCTTCTGGAGATATGGTCTCCAGTACTGAGCACAATACTCCAAATGAGGTCTCACTAGTGCTCTGTAGAGCGGCATGAGCGCCTCCCTCTGTCTACTGGTAATGCCTCTCCCTATACACCCCAGCATTCTGCTAGCATTTCCTGCTGCTCTGTGACATTGTCTGCCTACCTTTAAGTCTTCTGAAATAATGATCCCTAAATCCCTTTCCTCACATACTGAGGTTAGGACTGTATCACTGATTTTATATTCTGCTCTTGGGTTTTTACGCCCCAGGTGCATTATCTTGCACTTATCAACATTAAATTTTAGTTGCCAGATTTTTGACCATTCCTCTAGTTTTCCTAAGTCCTTTTCCATTTGGTGTATCCCTCCAGGAACATCAACCCTGTTACAAATCTTTGTGTCATCAGTAAAAAGACACACCTTACCATTGAGGCCTTCTGCAATTTCGCTGATAAAGATATTAAACAATATGGGTCCCAGAACAGATCCCTGAGGTACCCCACTGGTAACAAGACCTTGGTCTGAATATACTCCATTGACTACAACCCTCTGTTGCCTATCCCTCAGCCACTGCCTAATCATTCTTGGGGAATTCTGGCATCTCCGATAAGAAGACCATCATCCGTGGCTGCAGACCTACCACTAAACAGGATTCTAGTACACATCCCGATGAGCCCATTCTAGAGTATAGGTAGCACAACCTCTCAAGGTGAGCCTAAGGGTCCATTCACACGTCTGTAAGTGTTTTGCGAATCCACAAAACACGTACACTGGCAATGTGTGTTCCACATTTTGCGGACCGCACATTGCCGACACGTAAGAGAAAATGACTATTCTTGTCCGCAATTGCGGACAAGAATAGGACATGTTCTATATTTTTTTCGGGAACGGAATTGCGGACCCGGAAGTGCGGATCCGCACTTCTGGATCTGGGCAGCACATTGTGCAGCCCCATAGAAATTAATGGATCCGCAATTCCTTTCCTCAAAATGCAGAACAGAATTGCGGACGTGTGAATGGATCCTTATACTGGAACCAATACTTACCAGTTTCACACGGTATTACCCTATGGTGCGCCTTCCTGTTTAAACAGCACAAACAAGGCCTGTGGATTTGATTAAAGTTAATAGGGCCTGCTGCAAACTTCCGGTTCGTGAACATTTGATCGCGTTCGCTAATCGTCCCGGCCGTGTTCGTCCATCACTACCCATGAGTTGTGCACCAACAAGATTTACCTCACACACATTAAAAATCTACAATAAAAAAAGTGACATTTGTAGAGGGGTTTTCTGTGATTAGGTTAAAATAGTGCATGCTGCGTTTTTAAAGCGCACATGTTTTATGCACCCTATAAATAGCTGCATAAAAAAAATTGCTGGAGTCTGTGCTGGTGTACTTTGTCTCATCCCTAAATCTTACACTTTTATATAGAAAAGCTCCTCCAGTTCTCCTATTCCAGTGGTTACCTATTAGAGAGCACTGCAAGTTTTACCCTCATTCTGTATCGACACAATGTTTGTACTTCCTTTATTTCAGAACCGATGTCGGTAAATTCTCTGCAGATCAGTAATGTGACCTCGTCTTCTGTGTCTCTGACGTGGAGTAAACCTGATGAGTATCAGACGTCTTACAGCTACAGAGTCCAGACCAATCTCACCTCATCATCAGTAATGATAAATGATACAATAGTGAGAAGTGAATCAGCGACAATAATGAATCTGATCCCCGGAGAAACATATACAATTATGGTGTATACGAGAGCTGCCGATGACATCACTGAATCAGAGCCGGTGTCACAATCTACCTGCACAGGTAATACCATTGTGTTCAGAGTATGAAAATTTATGTAAAATATGTTGAAAATTGTTTTCCACTCAATTTTTCTTTAAAGAAAATTGGCAGCGACACTTACATCCTTATCTGCCTCTATAATTAATCCAGCTGAACTATGGAGGTCAAAGGGGTTCTCCAGGAAGTAAGAAAATGAAAATACTTAAATATTACTTTATTATAAATATATTCCCAAATACCCTTCATTAGTTGTCTGGCTCATTTTGTCTGGGGAGCAACCATTAGGAGAATTAAAATTGCTGCCGTCTTATTAGTACACACAAAACCTGTCCCAATCACAAAGCAGGACAAGTTACTTCACAACACGGAGCCTAAAATCTGCCTTATTCTCTTCTACTTGTCAGGGATTACGATTCTGAATACAGCTGATAAGATCTTCAGCAAAATCTCTGCAAGAATGGAGTTCATGAGGAGACATGAAGTCCAGAGAGGATGGACAGGGCAGGCTGTGGTAATGGAGACTGCATACAAGTGCTGCTGCTCATTAGCCACATCTTCACCCTCCTCTCTGTACTTCATGTCTCATAATCCCTGATAAGTAGAGCAGAGAGGAGAATGAGGCAGCTCTTTAGCTCAGTGTTGTGAAGTAACTTGTCCTGCTGTGTGATTTGGACAGGTTTTGTGTGTACTAATAGGACGGCGGCCATTTTATTTCCCCAAATGATTGCTCCCCAGACAAAACAAGCCATTATAACTAATGAAATGTATTTGGAAATATATTTATAATAAAGTAATATTTTAGTATTTTCAGTAATTTATCTTCTTAACTCCCAGAATACCCCTTTAAGCAGTATATCTCTGTATTGGCTGACATGACACAAAGGGCTACACTATGACATGTATTGTGTGACAGCAAGTCTCAGAAAAGTGATCTGGCTGTAAAAACAACCAAAATGCAGAAAAGTCACAGGCAGGTCGCAGTGGCACACGACGTGTATTGTGTTCTGCGATTTGAAGCCTGCAACCAAGAATCCAACTGTGTTAGATTTTGTGAAACTCTCATGTCACAGTGTTTTGCATGGTGAACGCACAAAGTGATCTTCATGTCACCGAGTGGCAGCAGCAAAAAGTGACGGAGCTACAGACACAAATATGTCCCCAATTTAAAATTATTAACTGACCCCTTGAAGTGTCGCATAACTAACCAGTCTATGATTTGTGATATTCTCAGCTCCTGGACAAGTTTCCAGCCTCTCACTGACCAATTACAAGTCGGTTGATTTTCTTGGAGCCACATGGACAAAACCAGCAGGAAAAGTGGATAATTACACCGTCAGTCTAACAGGAGATGTAAATAAGACCATATCAACTAATACTACACAAGTGAATTTCACAGGATTACTGCCCGGAAGAGAATATACAGTCACCGTACAGACAGTCAGTGTGAACTGCAGCCAGACGTCTGCTCCAGTGACAGAGGCCACATGTGAGTATCATCAGGATCTGCTCAATGGTGACTCTTTTCATCATCCTGCACCTCTGTTACAGTCACTTTTCCCGTATACGTCATGTGCTGTATATGTTCTCACCTGTCTGTATTGTTGTTGTTTGTGCAGATCCAACCCAACCTGGAAAGTTATCCTTTATCAGCATCAGAACTAAGAATCTGACCTTATCTTGGACAGAGCCAGTAAATATGACCGGTGTGACTAAGTCATATAATATAAGCTATGGGATGTTCCCATCAACTAATATAACTGTGACCAGCAGCGCAACAAATGTCACCCTTCAGAAGCTGACCTCAGGGACTAATTACAGCATTACTGTGGTCACAGTCGGAGTCCGGGGGTATCCGAGTTCACC
This sequence comes from Bufo gargarizans, assembly GCF_014858855.1. NCBI lineage: Eukaryota > Metazoa > Chordata > Amphibia > Anura > Bufonidae > Bufo > Bufo gargarizans. The sequence goes on along the minus strand of NC_058089.1, from coordinate 9,356,814 downwards.
TGTCAGCACATCTGTCTATACAAGTAGGTTCTCTCATGACCGTTTTCATCTTTTTATAAAATGTGACCCGATGTGAGGAATACTACAGAGAAAATGGAGATGGAGCAGTTATGGAAAGTAAAGGGTAGAGGAATAGATTTCTGACAGAGTTTACATGCAAATTAGAGGTCCTTTAATAAGACAAGCTAGGAGCATATGTTGAACGTTATTGCATAAAGAATATTTTTGTGAGTTTCTCAGAGTAATGTAATCCGTTGTTTTGTGTTTGAGATAATACTGAATCTCCTGTACCTGAAGAGATCTTCTTATAAGATGACAGTTTATTTATTTTTTATGTTAAGTAAAACAACATGAGTAGGGTTGAGCGAACCCGAACTGTAAACTTCGGGTTCGTACCGAACGTTAGGATTTTTGGAACCCGGACCCAAACATTTCAGTAAAAGTTCGGGTTCGGTGTTCAGTGATTTCTTGGCGCTTTTTGAAAGGCTGCAGAGCATCCAATCAACAAGCATTTAACTCTGTGCCCTTAGAAACCATCACAGCCATGCCTAATAATGGCATGGCTGTGATTGGCCAGTGTAGCACGTGACCCAGCCTCTATATAAGCTGGAGTCACGTAGCGCCGCACGTCACTCTGCTGTTACTAGTGTAGGGAGAGGATGCTGCTGGTGATTTCAGGGAGAGAATAGGAGAGAATCTTTGCTCAAAACGCGAATCTAACTCAGCGATCTACATACATTGTGTTGTTTGGACGCAGGGCACAATTTTTTTTATCCTGCCCTGAGCCCAGTGACCAAAAAAAAATAACTTTTATAAGTCAGTTAGGTGGGCGGTGGCCATTTTTTGCAAGCTCAGTGCACCATGAGCTTTTGGGACATTGAAAATCTATTTTTTGGGGCAATTTACAACATCTGGTGCATTTGCAGGCTTAGTCAGTGTGCAATTTCAGCTAGAAATACAGCCATCATTTTCTGGGATTTTAAATACAATTTTTTTTAAAAAAAAAACACTATTTTCCAGATCTGCAAGTGTTAAATTCAAGTTTAATATATACAGCTTTCATATTCTGTTACCCCCAAAAACACTTTTTGGGCAATATACATCTGGATTAGTCAGTGTGCAATTTAAGCTAGAAATACAGCGATCAGTTTTTAAAAACACACTTTTTTGCCAGATTCCACTATTTTTCTGGCCTTGCAGCATCAGCACATGTAAAATTCCAAGGTTATATACCGCTGTCAAATTCAGTTATTAAACAAACACCCGTTTGGGCCCAAAAAAAAATTCGTTGGCAGCCTTTGCTGCAGATGTCATTGTGAGATACACCCTTTACCTACTGTCTTTCTATTCAGGTATTTGAAATAAAGCCATTTTGGGCACAATTCTTTTATAGCGTCCTAGTGTGGATCAGGGCGTGTGAAATAGATCCTTTAAATACAGGGATTCTATTCAGGTATTTGAAATACAGCCATTTTGGGCAAACAAATTTAATTGAGGCCTAGTGTGGGTCAGGCCATGTGAGATACACCCTGTATATACAGGGCTTATATTCTTCTATTAATAAAACACCCTTTTGGGGCAAAATACACAATTTTTCAGGCCTTGCAGCATCAAGACCTTGGATTTTCCAGGGTTATATACTGCTGCCATATTTAGTTATTAAACAAACACCCGTTTGGGCAAAAAAAAGTTTATTTGGCAGCCTTTGCTGTATATTTCATTGTGAGATACAGCCTTTACATAGGGTGGTTCTATTCACCTATTTGAAATAAAGCCATTTTGTGCACAAGTCTTTAATTGAGTCCTAGTCTGGTTGAGGGCATGCGAGATACACCCTGCACATACTGTTGTTCTATTCCACTATTAATTAAACACCCATATAGGGCAAGATCCTAAATTCGAGAAATATGAGGAGAGCGTCAAATAAGGGACGTGGTCCAGGTAGTGGTGCTGCTGGTGGAGCTCCTGTTGCAGGGAGAGGACGTGGTCGATCTGTGCCAGCTACATGCACAAGTGAAAACCCTTCCTCAGGTGCGAGTAGGCGACAGAACCTGCAGCGGTATTTGGTCGGGCTTAATGCTGCTCTACGAATGGTGAGGCCTGAACAAGTACAGGCGATAGTAGATTGGGTTGCTGACAGTGGATCCTGTTCCTTCACATTGTCTCTCACCCAGTCTTCTGCTGAAAGACCACAGTTGGCACCTGCAGCCAATGTCCATCAGTCTTTCACCTCACCCCCTTGCATATCAGCCAAGCAGTCTGAGCCCCAAGTCATGCAGCAGTCTCTTCTGCTGTTTGATGTTAGAAGGTTTCCCAGGGCCATGCACCTAGCCCTGCCACAGAAGTGGAAGAGATTGAGTGCACCAATGCCCAACCACTTATCTTTCAAGAAGAGTACATGGAAGGACCATCGCAGCACGTCTAGGATGATGACGAAACACAGGTGCCAACTGCTGGGGCTTTCGAAAGTGTGCAGACCGACAAGGAAGGCAGGGGTGAAGACTGGATGGAAGAAGATGTGGAGGATGATGACATGGAATCAAGGTCATGCGAGTGACCTATGTAGTGCGGAGGAAGAGGCGGTTGGTCGCACAGAGCCACCAGCACAGCAGAAGAGGGAGCAGGGTGCAAAAACAGAGCGTCCGTCCTCTAGACAGAACGCCTGCTACTGCCCACCGCAGCAAGGGACTGAGAACACCAAAGCCTGCTCCAAGGAGTTCCCTGGCATGGCAGTTCTTCAGACAATGTGCTGACGACAAGACATGAGTGGTTTGCACGCTGTGCAATCAGAGCCTGAAGCGAGGCATAAACGTTCTCAACCTGAGCACAACCTGCATGACCAGGCATTTAAGTGCAAAGCACAAGCTGCAGTGGAGTAGACACCTCAAAAACCAAGAAAGGTCTCTGGCTCCTCCTGCTTCCTCTTCTGCTGCAGTCTCAGCCTCTTCATCCACCTCTGGAGTGACAGTGCCACCTGCCACTCCGCAAAAGAGGATCTGCCAGCAACACCAACACCTGGGTCACCAAGCATCTCCACAATGTCCCACCGAAGCGTTCAACTCTCCATCTCCCAAACGCGGGAGAGGAAGAGGAAGTACCCACCTGTGATCCCTAGCCCTAAATGCCAGCATTTCTAAATTACTGGCCTTTGAAATGCTGTCATTCCATCTGGTGGAGACGGATAGTTTTAAAGGCCTTATGGCGGTGGCTGTCCCACAGTACGTCGTGCCCAGCCGCCACTACTTTTCCAGGAGAGCCATCCCTTCTCTGCACAACCAAGTAGGGGACAAAATCAGGTGTGCACTGCGCAACGCCATCTGTGGCAAGGTGCACCTCACTACTGATACGTGGACCAGTAAGCACGGTCAGGGACATTATATCTCCATAACAGCACACTGGGTAAATGCAGTGGCGGCTGGGCTTGAGGCGGATAGCAGTTTGGCGCATGTCCTTCCACCACCGAGGATTGCAGGGTGCTTCAGTTTGCCTCCTGTTGCTTCCTCCTCCTACTCTGCTTCCTCATTCTCTACTGGCTCCTCATCCGGTCAGTGTAACACCTTCACCACCAACTTCAGCACAGCCAGGGGTAAACGACAGCAGGCAGTTTTAAAACGTATCTGTTTGGGGAACAAACCCCACACCGCGCAGGAGCTGTGGACGGGCCTTGAACAACGGACCGATGAGTGGTTTGTGCCAGTCAGCCTCAAGCTCAGCCTGGTGGTGTGCGATAATGAGCGAAATCTCGTAGCAGCTCTGGGACTAGCCGGTTTGACGCACATCCCTTGCCTGGCGCATGTGCTGAATTTGGTGGTGCAGAGATTCCTTAAAAATCACCCCGATATGTCAGAGCTGCTGCATAAAGTGCGAACCGTCTGTGCGTGCTTTCGGCGTTCTCACCCTGCTGCTGCTCGCCTGTCAGCGCTGAAGCGTAACTTCGGCCTTCCCGCTCACCGCCTCATATGCGACGTGCCTACAAGGTGGAACTCCACCATGCGCATGCTGGCCAGACTGTGCGAGCAGCAGCAGGCGATAGTGGAGTTTCAGCTGCAGTACGCACGGGTGAGTCGCTCGGCGGAACAGCACCACTTCACCACCAATGACTGGGCCTCCATGCGAGACCTGTGTTCCTTGATGCGCTGTTTTGAGTACTCCACCAACATGGCCAGTGCCGATAACGCTGTTCTCAGCGTTACTATCCCACTTCTATGCCTCCTTGAAAAAACGCTCCTGGCGATGATGGAAGAGGATGTGGCACAGGAGGAGGAGGAGGAGGAGGAAGAGGGATCATTTCGTAGGGTTTCCGGCCAGTCATTCACAAGTGGCTCCGAGGGTGGGTTCCTGTACCCACAAACGCCAGGTACACAATTGTCCAGCCAGGGCACATTTCTGGAGAATGACGAGGTGGAGGATGAGGAGGAGGAGATGGAGGATGAGGAACTATGTTCACAGCAGGGTGGCACCCAGACCAGCTCATGGCCATCACTGTTGCATGGCTGGGAGGATACAGAGGACACAGACGATACACCTCCCAAAGAGGACAGCTTTTCGCTGCCTCTGGGCAGCCTGGCACACATGAGCGATTACATGCTGCAGTGTCTCTGCAACGACCGCCGAGTTGCCCATATTCTAACTTGTGCTGATTACTGGGTGGCCACGCTGCTAGATCCCCGTTACAAGGACAATGTACCGTCCTTAATTCCCTCACTGGAGCGTGATCGTAAGATGCGCGAGTACAAGCGCACGCTGGTAGACGCGCTGCTGGTGGCATTCCCACCTGGCAGCGGGGGCACAGTGGAAGCACAAGGCGAAGGCAGAGGAAGAGGTCGCCAACGCAGCTGGAGCACCGCCAGCACCTCAGAAGGCAGGGTTAGCATGGCCGAAATGTGGAAAAGCTTTGTCAGCACACCACAACAACCAGCACCACCAGCTGATATGAAACGTCTTAGCAGGAGGCAGCATTTCACCAACATGGTGGAGCAGTATGTGTGAACACGCCTACACGTACTTAATGACGGGTCTGCCCCCTTCAACTTCAAATTGGGCACATGGCCTGAGCTTGCCCTTTACGTCTTGGAGGTGCTGGCCTGCCCTGCAGCCAGTGTATTATCTAAACGTGTGTTTAGCACGGCAGGGGGCGTCATCACAGACAAACGCAGCCACCTGTCCAGCCAATGTGGACAAGCTCACGTTCATTAAACTGAACCAGGCCTGGATCCCTCAGGACTTGTCCGTACCTTGTGCAGAATAGACATGTATACCGACACTAACCAGCCATTGTTATACTGCAGCGCAATTGCTTATTCTTGTATTTTGGATATTTCACACTCTTTTAGAGTGTACCCCAATTTATAAAAATAAAATTAAAACCAAAAACCTTTGTTGGCTACCTCGTCCTCCTCCACCGCTACGTCCACCGCCTCCTCAAACTCCTACTCCATATGGAACTCCACCTCATAAATCAATTTTATTTATTTATTTGTACGTATTTTATTTTATGTCATTTCACTACTTTGTCATTTACATTTTCGGGTGAAATTCACCAATTTTTGTGCGTATAGTACCACTGCTATACCTAGTAGGCCGGTTAAAAAAAAAATAAAAAAATTGTCATTTACATTTTCTAGTGAAATTCAGCAATTTTGGGGTGTGAAATACCACTGCTATACCGAGTAGACAGGTAAAAAAGAAAAAAAATTGGTCTGTTACATTTTTGGGTGAAATTCACCAATTTTTGGGTGTAATATATCCCTCCTCTACCTAGTTGAAAGCTTAATAAATTTTAATAATTTTTCTTTAACATTTTTGGGTGACAAACATTTTTTCTGTCATAGACCCCTGCTCTACCAAGTAGACAGGTTAATACCTTTCACTAATTTTTCTGTTACATTCTTGGGTTGACATTATACAATTTTAGACGTGAATAAACACCTGTTATGCATAGGTGACAGGGAATAAAATGTAATATATTATTCCGTAATTAATGCGCACCACCTCCTTTCATTCAATAATTAAACTTTGAAAAGTTGTCACACTTTTATGCTTTAATAATTTCTCCCATAATTCAACTCCATAATTTAAAATTTTAAAAAATGAATCCTCCCTTGAATCTGGTCTCTCTTTCTCACGCTCCCTCTCTGGCCTGGAACCCTGATTCCCCGCCACCCGTGATCACCATGGTAGGCGCAGAAAAGAACATCGAAAGTTGATAGAGCAGATATCAAATTGGATGGTAAACATCACGGAGACGTGCGACATTGTGGGGCAGTAAGTGTGCACACGCCTACACAAACTGACTGACAGGGGTCAGCCCCTGCAACTTCTGGGTCTCCCAATTGGGCACATGGCCTGAGCTTGCCCTTTACCCCTTCGAGGCCTGCCCTGCAGCCAGTGTATTGTCTGAACATGTGTTTAGCATGACTGGAGGGGGTTATCACAGGGTATATTTACCAATGTTTTGGGGTGTACCCTAATTTAAAAAATAAAATTTAAAACAAAAAACCAGTGCAGGCTACCACCTCCTCCTCCTCCACCGCCGCTTCCACCTACACCGCCACATCCACCGCCTCCTCCTCCATATGGACCTCGTCCTCCTAGATTAAGATTATTATTTTTACGTATTTTATGTTATTTAAAGTCATTTCCCTATCCACATTTGTTTGCAGAGCACATGCCATGCTCTTAACCACATTTTGCTGGCATTTGCAGCCCTCTTGCCCCTTCCATGACATTTTTACAGCCATTTTAGTGCTCAAAAGTTCGGGTCCCCATTGACTTCAATGGGGTTGAGGGTCACGTTCGCGTCAAGTTCGGGTCTCGAACTCGAACTTTTTTCCAAAGTTCATCCGAACCCGAACATACAGGTGTCCGCTCAACTCTAAACATGAGGCCTCCTTCACACCACTGCTAATGATTTTCGTTGTTTTGCTCGGTTATAGAAGCAGAACAAATGATAGTAACAGAGGCGCTGGATACGGCACATAACTGACCTGAGTGGAGGCAATCGGATCCACTGACTATAGTGACGTCACTTTTTTAGCAGAGAAAAAAAAAGTCCTGCAAGACTTTTCTCCCTGCTTTTTTTATTGACTCAATTATGGAGGCCCTAAACAGATCCTCCAACACAGATGTGAACACGGCATTATAGACCCAAAATCTAATGGGCTATCTTTTACCTTTTACAAAGGGAATGAAATTAGATAAGATAGACCCTTTGAAATATGGAAGCAATATGGCCGACATACAGATGCAGCTGCTTCCAGACCGCTCAGATGGCTGTGAAATTAACTATGAGCTGTAAATAACCCCTTTCTGCCCTGACTGTGGCAGGAAGGGGTTAATTAACTTTTTAAAATAATTTTAAAGTAAAAATAAATAATACGACGATACACCCCCCTTTTTTCGTACATAAAAAATAAAATTAAAATAAAATAGGACATGTTCTATTTTTTTTCGGGAACATAGTGCGGCCCCATAGAAATTAATGCGTCCGCAATTCCTTTCTGCAAAATGCGGAACAGAATTGCGGACGTGTGAATGGAGCCTTATACTTGAACCAATACTTACCAGTTTCACACGGTATTACCCTATGGTGCGCCTTTCTGGTTAAACAGCACAAACAAAGCCTGTGGATTTGATTAAAGTGAATAGGGCCCGTCGCGAACTTGCGGTTCACAAACACTTGATCGCGTTCGCAAATCGTCCTGGCTGATGTTCGTCCATCACTACCCATGAGTTGTGCACCGACAAGATTTACCTCACACAAATTAAAAATCTACAATAAAAAAAGTGACATTTGTGGGAGGGGTTTTCTGTCATGAGGTTAAAATAGTGCATGCTGCGTTTTTAAAACGCACAGTGTTTTATGCACCCTATAAATAGCTGCATAAAAAAATTTGCTGGAGTCTGTGCTGGTGTACTTTGTTACCCTAAAATCTAACACTTTTATATAAAAAAGCTCCTCCAGTTCTCCTATTCCAGTGGTTACCTATTAGAGAGCACTGCAAGTTTTGCTCTCATTCTGTATCGACACTGAATGTTTGTACTTTCTTTATTTCAGAACCGATGTCGGTAAATTATCCGCAGATCAGTAATGTGACCTCGTCTTCTGTGTCTCTGACGTGGAGTAAACCTGATGAGTATCAGACGTCTTACAGCTACAGAGTCCAGACCAATCTCACCTCATCATCAGTAATGATAAATGATACAATAGTGAGAAGTGAATCAGCGACAATAATGAATCTGACAGCAGGAGAAACCTATACATTCATGGTGTTTACCAGAGCTGCCGATGACATCACTGAATCAGACCCGGTGTCACTATCTACCTGCACAGGTAATACCAATGTGTTCAGAGTATGACAATTGATGTAAATATGATAAAAATTGTTTTCCACTTATTTTTTTTTATAGAAAATTGGCAGCGACACTTACATCCTGTCAAGTGCCCATGCCCCTTATCAGCCTCTATAATTAATCCAGCTGAACTATGGTGGTCAAAAGGGGTTCTCCAGGAAGTAATAAAATGAAAATACTTAAATATTACTTTATTATAAATATATTCCCAAATACCCTTCATTAGTTGTCTGGCTTTTTTTGTCTGGGGAGCAATCATTAGGAGAATTCAAATTGCTGCCGTCCTATTAGTACACACAAAACCTGTCCCAATCACACAGCGGGACAAGTTACTTCACAACACGGAGCCTAAAATCTGCCTTATTCTCTTCTACTTGTCAGGGATTATGATTCTGAATACAGCTGATAAGATCTTCAGCAAAATCTCTGCAGGAATGGAGTTCATGAGGAGACATGAAGTCCAGAGAGGACGGACAGGACAGGCTGTGGTAATGGAGACTGCATACAAGTGCTGCTGCTCATTAGCCACATCTTCACCCTCCTCTCTGTACTTCACGTCTCATAATCCCTGATAAGTAGAGCAGAGAGGAGGATGAGGCAGGTCTTTAGCTCAGTGTTGTGAAGTAACTTGTCCTGCTGTGTGATTTGGACAGGTTTTGTGTGTACTAATAGGACGGCGGCCATTTTATTTCCCCTGATAATTGCTCCCTAGACAAAACAAGTCATTATAACTAATGAAATGTATTTGGAAATATATTTATAATAAAGTAATATTTAAGTATTTTCAGTAATTTATTTTCTTTTCTTAACTCCCATAGAACCCCTTTAAGCAGTATATCTCTGTATTGGCTGACATGACACAATGGGATACACTATGACATGTATTGTGTGACAGCAAGTCTCAGAAAAGTGATCTGGCTGTAGAAACAACCAAAATGCAGAAAAGTCACAGGCAGGTCGCAGTGGCATACGCAGTGTTTTGCATGGTGAACGCACAAAGTGATCTTCATGTCACATTATTAAATGACCCCTTGAAGTGTTGCATAACTAACCAGTCTATGATTTGTGATATTCTCAGCTCCTGGACAAGTTTCCAGCCTCTCACTGACCAATTACAAGTCGGTTGATTTTCTTGGAGCCACATGGACAAAACCAGCAGGAAAAGTGGATAATTATACCATCAGTCTAACAGGAGCCGTGAATAAGACAATACCAACTAGTACTACACAAGTGAATTTCACAGGATTACTGCCCGGAAGAGAATATACAGTCACCGTACAGACAGTCAGTGGGAGCTGCAGCCAGATGTCTGCTCCAGTGACAGAGGCCACATGTGAGTATCATCAGGATCTGCTCAATGGTGACTCCTTTCATCATCCTTCACCTCTGTTACAGTCACTTTCCCCGTATACGTCATGTGCTGTATATGTTCTCACCTGTCTGTATTGTTGTTGTTTGTGCAGATCCAACCGAACCTGGAAAGTTATCCTTTATCAGCATCGGAACTAAGAATCTGACGTTATCTTGGACAGAGCCAGTAAATATGTCCGGTGTGACTAAGTCATATAATATAAGCTATGGGATGTTCCCATCAACTAACATAACTGTGACCAGCAACGCAACAAATGTCACCCTTCAGAACCTGAAATCAGGGACTATTTACAGCATCACTGTGGTCACAGTCGGAGTCCAGGGGTATCCGAGTTCACCTGTCAGCACATCTGTCTATACAAGTAGGTTCTCTTATGACTGTTTGCAATTTGTTCATAAAATGTGACATGATGTGAGGAATACTACAGAGAAAATGGAGATGGAGCAGAGTAATGGAAAGGAAGGGGTGAGGAAGAGATTTCTGAGAGAGTTTATATGCAAATTAGAGGTCCTTTAATAAGACAAGCTAGGAGCATATGATGAACTTTATTGCATAAAGAATCTTATTTTTCTCAGAGTAATGTTATCCATTGTTTTGTGTTTGAGATAATGCTAATCTCCTGTACCTGAAGAGGAGTTCTTATAAAGATAACATAAAAAAAAAAAAAAATGTCAAGTAAAACAACATGAGGCCTCTTTCACACCACTAATGATTTTCGGTTATAGGAGCAGAACAATGATAGTAACAGAGGTGCTGAATACGGCACATAACTGACCTGAGTAGAGGCAATCGGATCCACTGACTATAATGGCGTCCATTTAATTTCTGTTCAGGAGTCTACTTTTTTTTAGCAGAGAAAAAAAGTCCTGCAAGACTTTTCTCCCAGATTTTTTTATGGACTCAATTATGGAGGCCCTAAACGGAGCCTCCAACACAGATGTGAACACGGCATTGTAGACCCAAAATCTAATGGGCTATCTTTTACAAAGAGAATTAAATTAGATAAGATAGACCCTTTGAAATATGGAAGCAATATGGCTGACATACAGATGCAGCTTCTTCCGGACCGCTCAGATGGCTGTGAAAAACTATGAGCTGTAAATAATCCCTTTCTGCCTTGACTGTGGCAGGAAGGGGTTAATTTACTTTTTAAAATAATTTTAAAGTAAAAATAAATAATAAAATTCATTAAAAAAATCATAAAAAGTTAAAGACGATACAAAAATGAAAATATTATAGCAATAGCTACTAGTATTAGTATAGTAGACTACGTACACCGCCCTCTTTTACGTACATAAAAAAATAAATAAAAAATAATACACACACATACATACCATATATATATATACACACACACATATTGTAAGGGATCGTCTCTTTTTCGGGGTCATTCTCACAGAATTATCGCTGACAACTGTGTTGCGTGTCCAGTGCATTTTATTGGACAGTTTTCAGACACAGCACGACACAAATATATTACAAAACTAAAAACAATGGCCCAGCTGGGCTCTAACTAAACATATTACTTAATCCCTGACTCACCTACATAACGTAGTTCACACTTAGACTCAGATGTGGCTTTCTCAGCCAATCGCCCAGCAGCCTCCAGGCTGTAGAAAAACAGTTTGTCAAGGGAACTAAGGCTCAGAAGTCCGCCTGACTCTGGCCGTGCAAACCTCTCACTGCAGGCGTCGCATGGTCCCCCAAACTCCAAGCTATTCAAATCCTTGCGGCCCCTCAATCCTTGCAACCCTAACCCTCCACACACAGAGCCTCTGCAGGACTCTGCTTCACAAACAGTCTCTCTCCTCCTCAGGTTGACACACGTTTTACGTCGCCCTGATTACAGCAGGCCTCACCTGCAATCACCTCAGGTGAAAGGAAAGCATGCATTGGAATAAGGGGGTGGATGGGGAGGTCCCACTGCCAAACCTACCATCCCAAGCCAATAAAATCCAGCCCTGAATAAATAAAGAAAATAGCTTTAGCAACCAGGTTTGCTGAAGCCAGCGCCATCTTCCTGGACTTTACTTATCTCACCTAGATGAGATCTACCCCCTTCCAGGGCTTCACCGTACATATCACTGTTCACATTGCCACATACCCCTCCCCCCTCTTCTTCAGACTGGAGGTCTGGGGAATTTCCCACATCGTACCATGCCCTCTGGAAGATGTGGTCATTGTTACATTTTTCCCTCTATTCTGCCACCCCCAGGCTAGCACAGCTTGGTTTTTCATAAACACTAACTTTCTACCTGGCCTACGGACTCCTCCGTCTCCTCTTCGCTAGAGAACTTCTTCTTAGCTTTCTGGCTTGCTTCTTTTCCAGATTTCTTCTTAGGTCCATGACCTTACACTTCCATACCCCTTTCAGCTGCGTTTTCCATGGGGAGCTCCCGCCTCCTCCTTTTGTTGGAGATCTGGCTGGTCAGTTGTATACCACCCTTCAGCCGCTCTGATGTCACCGGGTGTTCACACTCACTTTGTTTCTTTATTCTATCAACAGATAGCATCTCCCTTTTTCCTTTACTCCCCCCAGGGGTTAGCTCAGGTTTGGCTTCAGTTTCAGAGACCTCTGCTTCTTCAGTGGCTTTTTCCACTTCAGCAGACTCTCCTTCAGCCTCTTCTTCGATTTCTGCAACATTTGAGGATGTCTCACACTTCAACTCATTGGCCTTAGCTTCTTATGCCTTTGTCTCTTTGGAGTCTCCATTTACTTTGTGAGCCTTCTTATACTTCTTGGACATGGTATCTAGCGTTGAGTGAGCATGCTCGGCTGAATACCAGTTCGGCTCAAGCATTGCTATGCTAGGCACATGGCGGTACTCGGCCGAGTACCGCATGTGCTCGAGCGCAGGGCTCAAGTCTCCTCCCTGCACATTTCGGGGCTGCTAAGCAGCCAATAAACGTGCAGGTAAGTACTGCCCTCGCTGTAATGCCAGTAGCCATGTTGTCTACTGGCATTACAGTGACTGGCTGTCCGGAATGCATCATCGGGTGCTATATAGCACCCGATGACATGTGTTCCGCTCATTCGAAGTCAGGAACAGCTGAGCATAGGAAGGGACAGACAGTGTAGGGAGTGTAATTGAATATTTGTTTGGTACAAAAACATTTCAGAGACCCAAAAGTCCTTGTAATGACTAATGTGTGTGACACCAGCAATATATGTTTGTAGCGCAACCTGCGTATTTGTTTAGCACACCTATGATCCCTGATGTAGTAATGTTCATCACACCTGTGTAAAATAGTCTGTAGTCTCTAAGTGATGTGGCTGCAGTTTGGTCTCCAGGCTGTAATTACAACCCTGGATTTTTCAGGTTTTGAGCAGCGGTTACCTATTAGAAACACTGCAAGTTTTACTCTTATTCTGTATCGACACTGAATGTTTTTACTTCCTTCATTTCAGAACCGATGTCGGTAAATTCTCCGCAGATCAGTAATGTGACCTTATCTTCTGTGTCTCTGACGTGGAGTAAACCTGAAGAGTATCAGACGTCTTACAGCTACAGAGTCCAGACCAATCTCACCTCATCATCAGTAATGATAAATGATACAATAGTGAGAAGTGAATCAGCGACAATAATGAATCTGACGGCAGGAGAAACCTATACATTCATTGTGTATACGAGAGCTGCCGATGGCATCACTGAATCAGAGCCGGTGTCACGATCTACCTGCATAGGTAATACCAATGTGTTCAGAATATGCTATTTGATGAAAATATGAAGAAAAATGTACTTCACATGTATATATTTTTTTACATCCTGTCATGCCCCCATCCCTAAGCTGCCTTTATAATTACTTTATCTCAGCTATGGTTGTTAAGCAGTATACAGTGCATTCGGAAAGTTTTCAGAACCGTTTGACTTGTCGGAAGATGATCCTCTGTAGCATGAGCGGCCAAATCCGCCGCTTGTTCCGCCATCACTCCAGGCAGAGTATCCTCCGGTACGAGGTTCTCTTTTGTGGGGGCGGGACACAAGCATATTGTTTCAGGCCTACTGCAACCTCCGCCACTTTATTAGGCCATGTAGTTTTGCCGGGTTCGGTCCCGCCGCCTCCTTTTCCTTCCTGGCCGAGCGGGTCATTCTGGCCTGGGGCCACAGAGAGGTCTTTCTTGTTATTTTGATGGTGCCCGGCTGTTTAATTCACCGCAGCCACGGGATGGTGACGGATATCTTCAAACGCTGCCTGGGAGCTCTAGTGCGCATGTCCTCCTTCGGATGTAGCATAGTTAGCACTCCTTTTTTCTGAGATTTCTGAGTTTGGTTATCTAATCTAAGCAAACACCTTCAATTGCTTTTCAATGGCTTTTGTCTCAAGATAATGAAATGAGTTAAGAAATTTGAGTTAACAGCGGGAGTGCTAACCCTGCTACATCTGTACATTGCCAGCCAGGCCACGCCCCCGTGATCTGGCAGTTATGCATGCAGGGTCACATGCTGCACCGGCCAATCACAGCCATGCCAATACTAAGCATGACTGTATAGGTTTCCAAGTGCCCACAGCTTAAAATCTTGTTGATTGGCTACACTGCAACCTTTCAACAAGCTTTATTTAAAAACCAAACATAGGTTTCGCACCAATGAGAGAACAGTCTGGGTTTGCTCATCCCTATTAAGAATATCACTAAACTTTGCTCCATTCTGCTTTTCCTCAACTCTGACAAGTCTGTTAGGTGCTTTTATTTACTGAGGAGAGGCTTCTTTCTGGCCATTCCACCATAAAGCCCAGATTGGTGGAGTGCTGCAGTGGTGGTTGACCCTGTGGAAGGCTCTCCCATCTGCACACAAGATCTTTGGAGCTCAATCATAGTGACAACTAGGATCCTGGTCACCTCTCTTACCAAGGCCCTTCTCCCACGATTACTTAGTTTGAAGGGGTGACCAGCTCTAGGAAGAGTGCTCGTTGCTCCAAACTTCTTCCATTTAACAATTCTGGAGGCCATTGTGTTCTTGGAAACGTTCAGTGCACCAGATGTGTTTCCTTCTCCAGACAGTCCTGTCTCTGAGCTCCTCCTTAATAGCTTGGTTTTTGCTCCGATATGCATTGTGAACTGCGAGATGTTATATAGACAGGGCTGTGTCTTTCTAAATCATGTCCAATCAACTGAATCTACCACAGGTAACTACAATAAAGGTGAAGAAACATCTCAAAGATGATCAGGAGAAATGGGAGACCCCAGAGCTAAATGTGAAGGGTCATCGCAAAGGGTCTGAATACTTATGTCCAGGCGAAATTTTAGTTTAACTTTTTAGTTAAATTTGCAAACATTTTTTAAATTCAGCTTTCACTTTCTCATTATGGGGTGTTAAATGCAGATTGATTAGGAAAACTTGACTTTTTTTTATTTTAGTTCAAGAACACAACATAACAAAATATGACAAAAAGTTAAAAGTCTGAAGACTTTCCGAATGCACTGTATCTCCGTACTGTCATGCAGCAATATGTGTTGTGCGCCAGCAAGTAGAAAACTGATTTGGCTGTATAAATCACAGCCAATATGCAGAAAAGTTGCAGGCATCTTGAAGTCGCACGCAATGTGCATTGTGGTCTGTGGTGGCAAAGTCACATGCGATTTGCAACCTGCAACCAACTCCAACAGTGCTGCATTTTGTGCGACTGTCATGTCACAGTATATCACACAATCTTATAGTAAAGTGAGAAACCGCACTCTGTTCAAGGGTGTCACCGGTGCCAATCAAGGGCTTGTTAAGCCGTTTATCATGAGAATAAAATATTGAGGCACTCAGGTTATTCTTTTTGCAATTTAAATGAAGTTTATTTCATAATCTCTGCATCATCCATTCGCCCGTGGTATATATGAGAGCATTAACAACAGAATATTTCTGACCAAACGTTTCGGTCACGGTGGACCTTCGTCAGTGGTCATATTATCTGAATGGTGGGTGGCTGTAATCCAGCGCCCCAGAATACAGCCACCCACCATTCAGATAATATGACCACTGACGAAGGTCCACCGTGACCGAAACGTTTGGTCAGAAATATTCTGTTGTTAATGCTCTCATATATACCACGGGCGAATGGATGATGCAGAGATTATGAAATAAACTTCATTTAAATTGCAAAAAGAATAACCTGAGTGCCTCAATATTTTATTCACAGTATATCACACAGTGATCCCATTGACAATTATTAGAAGTGATTTTCAATACAACGATGTGATCTTCATGTTATGCAACTAATTCTCCATGTAGCCTATTTTAACGTGAAATCAAAAATTTTAGAAAACCAGGCTAAGTGAATAAATATATTTACTAAGTGATATTAAATATAGGGTAAAACAGACAAATTACATACAGAATAAATAATAATAATCACATGTCCTGCCCAATACAATATGGGTGGGACCCCAGCCGCTATGTCATAGCACATGGCCGACACCACATGGTGATACAAGAGATAGGGATAGCAGGGGCGGACATACCGCCTGTGCAGCCAGTTCAGCTGCACAGAGGCTCAGTGTGGGGAGGGGCGCGCACATTACAGCCTCTGCAGCGGGAGATGAGCGCTTCCGTTATGGAAGCACCCATTTCCATATTCATCTGCATCATCATCCTCAGGGCGACGATACAGATGATAGCTGGGGCGGCGCAGGGGAGAGGCGTCTCCCTTCCCCGTTCCTCTGATCGGCTATAGGCACTAGGCCTGCAGCCTGTCAGAGGCCGGTGCAGGCGCCACCTGAGCCATACAGCGCAGGACACAGACCGGATGAGGCCTGCATCGTATCCATGAAAGCGTCATGGAGGTAAGTATGTGTTTTTATTTTTGTTATTAACACCATGTTGTTGCCCACTATGGGGAAGGGGGAGGGGGCATCTTCTGGGGACCGTATCTTATATACTGGCACACATGGGGGTCAATATGGAGAAGGGGAGGAGCACCATGGTACATCTACTGCGGGCCCCATCCTATATACTGGCACACATGGGGGTCAATTTGGAGAAGGGGAGGAGCACCACGGTACATCTACTGCGGGCCCTATCTTATATACTGGCACACATGGGGGGCAATATGGAAAAGGGGGAGAGAGGAGCACAATGGGGCATTTACTGGGGACTCTATCTTATATACTGGCACACCTGGGGGTTACTATGGAGAAGGGGGGGACTATGGGGCATCTACTTGGGGGCATTATATACTAGAACACGGGGGGCATTAATGGAGATGTGGAGGAGAGGAGCACTATATGCATCTACTGGGGGCATTATATATTGTCACACATGGGGCACTATGGAAAAGTAGGGCAGAGGAGCACTCTGGGGCATCTACTGGGGGGCATTATATATTGTCACAACATGGAGGCACTATGGAAAAGTAGGCGAGAGGAGCATCTACTGGGGGGAATTATATACTGTCACACGGGGGGGTACTATGGAGATGTGGGGAAGAGGAGCACTATTGGGGCATTATACTAGCACACCTTATAGGGGCACTATGGAGAAAGGGGGAAAGGAGCATTATGGGGGCATTTTATACTGGCACATTATGTCAAGCACCATTGGGACGAGGGGAGGAGCACTATAGGGTCACTATATAGGGGTATTTTATACTGGTACAAATTATAGGGCACTATGGGGACCTTAATTTAAAAAAAGTTTTTTGGGGCTGACAGTATGAGGCATTGGTACACATTATGAGGGCACTATGCGGACATTGGCTCTACTGGGGGCACTGAGAGGAGGTATTTTTTATACTGCCACATAACAGGGCATTTGTATGTACTGGCACACATTATAAGGGGGCATTTTTCTACTATCACACATTATAAAGAGAATTATTACTACCGGGTGCATTATGGTAGGCTTTATTACAATTGGGGGACTATGAGGAACATGAATACTAGTATGGGCACTATGGATGCATTATTACTTCTGGATCAGTGGGGAAATTATTACTGTAGGGGCACTATTACAACTATGCGCACTCTGGCAGATAATTATTTCTATTGGTGGGATTTTGGGGACATTATGTTTACACTATAAGTGTCAGGGACACTTTTTCCTGGGCACAGTTGTTTTTGGGGCACTTGTGTGCCAATAATCATTGAAGAAGGCACTATCTAGTATTTTCATGGAGACTGGTTCTGCAGTATATTATTGGGGAGCACAGCAGGCACAATATTAGAGTTGGCAGGATGGGGAGTGCAGAAGTTGGGAGAATGATGGAAAACTAGGAAATTAAGATGTCTGCCTGTCAAACCCTGCAGAGAGAAGAGATGGCTGAAAGAAATAATCATGGTGGTCCGCTCTGAAAGAAGAAAATGAGGACAGAGAACATCTACATCAGGTATGCTCAACCTGCAGCCCACCAGCTGTTGCACAACTACAACTCCCAGCATGCCCAGACAGCCTACAGCTATCAGCAGGGCATGATGGGAGTTGTAGTTTTACAACAGCTGAAGGGCTGCAGGTTGAGCATCCCTGATCTACATCAAAAGGAGACGTCAGTGGATGTAGGAGGTGCGTGGCGCTGTATTAAGCTACTTTAACATCTGGGTGAACAGCCTGCCGGAATGCTCCGGATCTGGCACTTACGGATACAGATGGAATGCCCGCCGGCCCCATTAACTATAATGGGGTCCAGTAGAGACCCGGCCACAATCTAGCAAAAAATGCTGAGAATTGGCAGGACACAAACCGCTGCATGCTGTGGTTTGTTTCCGACCAATTCCTTGCATTCCGTGCCGGATCAGGTGGCCGGATCGTAGTGCTGCAGGTGTGAAAGTAGCCTTACCCTGTATGTTTTGTATTGCTGTATGTAAAGTTAGGATGGAATAGGTAAGCTTGAGAATTCTTTGTATAGGGGCCCTTTGCTGTCAAATCAAATTATTAATTAATTATTCCTATCTGGATGATGTTCCTCAATGGCGTGCTCATTAACTGTCTTTGTAAAGAAACGTTTATAGCAGGCATGGCCAACCTGCAGCTCTCCAGCTGTTCTAAAACTTCAACTCCCACCATGCCCTGCTGTAGGCTGATAGCTGTAGACTGTCCGGGCATGCTGGGTGTTGTAGTTTTGCAGCCTCAGGTTGGGCATCCCTGGTTTATACCATGAAGCCCTCCTCTCAAGGATGTCCAGTGTGCTGCAGCATGTCTCCGAGATAATCACTCAGGACTGTGGCCTTCTCAGCACTATGAGGGCCTAACTCACTACACTACGAGGAATATACAGAGTGGCCCTAAAAAAAGTAGTCCGCCTCCAATAGCTCCAAATCAAAATGCCTAATAGTAAAAGTCTTAGTTGCCCATAGCAACCAATCAGAGCTCAGCTCTCCGTTCCTACAGGGCACTGAAAAAATGAAAGCTGAGCTCTGATTGGTTGCTATGGGCAACGGAGACTTTTATTATTAGGCATTTTGATTTGGAGATATTGGAAGCGGGCCACTTTTTTTAGGGCCACCCTATATATAATGTATATAGAAGGGGACATTAAAGGGGGACAGAAGTAATCCGTACTATAGCCTTCTGCCATAAAGTGACACTGGCACTGCAGACAAACAGGTTATCAATTTTAATTAGTTGGAAAACGCCTTGAAGTGTTGTACAGCTAAACTGTCTGTAATTTGCAATATTCTCAGCTCCTGGACAAGTGACCTCCATCTCATTGAATAATTACAATTCAGTGGATTCTCTTGGAGCAACATGGACAACAAAATCAGCAGAATATGTGGATTATTATACCGTCAGTCTAACAGGAGCCGTAAATAAGATAATACCAGCTAATACTACACAAGTGAATTTCACAGGATTACTGCCCGGAAGAGAATATACAGTCACCGTACAGACAGTCAGTGTGAACTGCAGCCAGACGTCTGCTCCAGTGACAGAGGCCACATGTGAGTATCATCAGGATCTGCTCAATGGTGACTCTTACCATCATCCTTCACCTCTGGTACAGTTACTTTTCCCGTCTACGTCATTGTCACGGCTGAGGATGGGGAAAACCCTCAGCCGTGCGATGCCCTGATGATGTTAGGCTGCTCGGCCAGGAAGACAGGATTAGGGAGCAGGTCACCTCCTAACGGGTCCCTAACCTGACCCTAACTCCTAGCTGCATGGGCCGACCTTTAAGGTAGGAGGACCCATGCTCCGGAACCTCAGATCCCTAACTCACCCTCCGTCCGGTCCCTGGACTAGGAGTCAGGCTAAGACGACCTACTCCTCCTAGGCACGGAGGAGCAGGAGTCTCAATGGCCAAGCTGCTGGGAAAAGGGGAACACAAACAGACTTACGGGTATGGCAGGCGAACTAAGTAGTTCCACCAACCTGCCACAGCCTTGCTGACTGGATCCCTGTGCACACAGGAATCCAGAACCATAAGCTGCACAAAATACCAAAGGAAGGTCCCAACAGAACATCACATACAACATCACACACAACAAGACATAAACATAATGTGACAATATCTTTATGACCACAAGGGTGGCTCTCACTGGCAGGTAGAAAACACAGGAGGCTGCTCCAGCTAAGCATGGCTGAAGCAACCCCCAGACCTGTGCTAACAGTGAGGCTTTATAGGCCAAGAAGCCACACCCCACAGTCTGACACACCCAGTGACACACACACACACTGGGAAGGGAGTTAACCCTTCCAGCACAAGGGAAGGGAAAGCACAACTTAAAAGGGGAAGTGTCCAAAACACGAAACACACTGTGGCTGTTGCCGCAGGCAACGACATGGGTGGCACTCATGTCCAGGGAGTCAGCCCGAAGGCTGGGACACTGCCACCACATGTACACACAACGACCAAACGTTGCCACGGGCAACCACAGTGAGGGGAAGATGTAAGTGCACACCACACATAACACAGAGTGCACACAGACATACGAAAGTGCCTACAAACACGCACACAACTCCAAGGCAACCGCACACATACCTGTTGTCCGCGGCAACCGCACCTGAGGCAAACAGCAAAATGCCTCCAGCTGCGGTTGACACAACAACCCAAACCGCGGGCAACTGTATGCGGCTCCCAAGGAGTCACGGCCATAAACATGGTCGTGACAGTCATGTGCTGTATATGTTCTCACCTGTCTGTATTGTTGTTTGTGCAGATCCAACCCAACCTGGAATGTTATCCTTTATCAGCATCGGAACTAAGAATCTGCCGTTATCTTGGACAGAGCCAGTAAATATGACCGGTGTGACTAAGTCATATAATATAAGCTATGGGATGTTCCCATCAACTAACATAACTGTGACCAGCAACGCAACAAATGTCACCCTTCAGAAGCTGACCTCAGGGACTAATTACAGCGTTACTGTGGTCACAGTCGGAGTCCGGGGGTATCCGAGTTCTCCTGTCAGTACATCTGTCTATACAAGTAGGTTCTCTCATGACTGTTTGCAACTTTTCATAATATGTGACATGATGTGAGGAATACTACAGAGAAAATGGAGATGGAGCAGATTAATGGAAAGTAAAGGGTAGAGGAAAGGATTTTAAAAGAGTTTTCATGAAAAGTAGAGTCTGTTAATAATACTAGGAGCTTATGATGAACGTTATTGCTTAACCCCTTAAAAGAATTCTGTCACCTCGTTTTCAGTTATAGAGCTGCGGACATGCACGGCTAGATCGCCACTAGCATGTCCACAATATATAGGGCTGTGTGCTTTTATTTTGTTTAAAAAAAGATTTTAGAGATATGTAAATGACCCCCAAAAGTGAAGTCCCAGAGTGGGACAAAAAATAAAGTGAAAAAAGAAGTAAAAAAAAAAAAAAAAGATCAAATAAAAACTGTGCTAAAAATATATTTTTTAGTCATCTTACACCAAGCGATCAAAAAGGCTTATGCCCCCCAAAATAGTACCAATTTAACAATCACTTCATCCCGCAAAAATTGAGCCCCTACCTAAGACAATTGCCCAAAAAATAAAAAACTATGGCTCTCAGACTATGGTTACAATAAAACATGATTTTTTTTTTGTTTCAAAAATGATATAAAATTTAAATAAATAAAAAAGTATACATATTAGGTATTTCCACGTCCGTAACGACCTGCTCTATAAAAATATCACATGACCTAACCGCTCAGGTGAACACCATAAAAAAAATAAAAACTGTGTCAAAAAAAGCCATTTTTTGTCACCTTACATCACAAAAAGTGTAATAGCAAGCGATCAAAAAGTCATACGCACCCCAAAATCATACCAAACAGACGTCTCATTCCTATCTAAGACAATGACCCCAAAAAATAAAAAATTAATTATGGCTATGGAGACACTAAAACATGATTTTTGTTTTGTTAAAAAAATGCTGTTATTGTGTAAACTTTAATTTAAAAAAGTATACATGTTAGGTATCGCCACGTCCGTAAGAACCTGCTGTATATAAATATCACATGACCTAACCCCTCAGGTGAACACCGTAAAAAATAATAATATATAAAATGTCTGTCAAAAAAGCCATTTTTTGTCACCTTACATCACAAAAAGTGTAATACAAAGCGATCAAAAAGTCATGTGCACCGTAAAATAGTACCAATCAAACGGTCATCTCATACAGAAAAAGATAAGCCTCTACATAAGACAGTCGCCCAAAAAAAAAAAAATATATGAAATATGGCTTCCAGCATATGGAGACACTAAAAAATATATATTTTTTCAGAAAATGCTTTATTATGTAAAACTGAAACAAACCACCCAAAAATTGGGGTATTGTCATGTTCGTAACAACCTGCTCCATAAAAATAGCACATGTTTTAACCTGTCAGATGAACATTGTAAATAACAAAAAATAAAATTGGTGTCAAAACAGCTATTTCTTGTTACCTTGCCTCACAAAAAGTGTAATATAGAGCAACCAAAAATCATATGTACCCTAAAAAAGTACCAATAAAACTGCCACCTTATCCCATAGTTTCCAAAATGGGGTCTTTTTTTGGAGTTTCTAGGGGTGCATCAGGGGGTCTTCAAATGTGACATGACAACTTAAAATTATCCCAGTGAAATCTGCCTTACAAAAACCGTATGGCGTTCCTTTCCTTCTACACCCTGCAATGTGCCCGTACAGCAGTTTACAACCACATATGGGGTGCTTCTGCAAAATCAGGATAATAAATATTGAGTTTTGTTTGGCTGTTAACCCTTGCTTTGTTGCTGGATAAATTTGCCCAAAAAAGTGAAATTCAGAAATTTCATCTACATTTTCCTTTAATTCTTGTGGAACACCTAAAGGGTTACCAAAGTTTGTAAAATAAGTTTTCATTACCTTGAGGGGTGCAGTTTCTAAAATGGAGCCATTGATGGGTGGTTTATATTATGTAAGCCTCACAAAGTGACTTCAGACCTGAACTGTTCCTTAAAAAGTGGGTTTCGGAAGTTTTCAGAAAAATTACAAAATTTGCTTCTAAAACTTCTAAGCTTTCTTATGTCCCCAAAAAAGAAAATGTAATTTACAAAAGGATCCAAATATAAAATAGACATATGGGAAATGTAAAGTAATAACTATTTTATGAGGTATCTGTTTTAAAAGCAGAGAAATTGAAATTTTGGTATTTTTTTTATAAAGAAAAAAGAAAAAAAAATGTACTCCAATTTACCATTGTCATGAAGTACAATATGCGACGAAAAAAAAATCTCAGAATGGCCTGGATAAGTAAAAGCGTTTTAAAGCTTTCACCATATAAAGTGACACATGTCAGATTTGCAAAAAATGACATAGTCCTTAAGGTGAAAAATGGCAGGGTCCTTACACCATGTACTGATTTATGCGGAGAAATTCGCTTTAAACTGTACTACATTGTATTTATTAAACAATTTTTATATCAAAGTTGGGGGGAAAAAATGCCAGGGTCCTGAAGGGGTTAAAGGGATTTGCATTAATAACCTATCCTCAGGATTTTGCACATAACTCACCTGAATGGAACCAAACAAATTCCATTGACTATAATGGGGTCAGTTCAGTTTCCGTTCAGGAGTCTGCTTTTTCAGCAGAGAAATAAGTCCCCCATGCAAGGCTTTTCCTCTTTTTCATGGAATCTGGGATGGAGGCCCTGCCATAGATGTGAACAAGGCCTTGTAGACCCGAAATCTGTCTTTTAAAAAGGAAATGAAATTAGATAAGACAGGCCCTTTGAAATATGGAAGCAATATGGCTGACATGCAGATGAGATATTGATATCATACAGATAATATAGGGCTGCATCTATACTTTGAACACCCACCAAAAACTTCACTGAGCGTTTTCTATCCCCAAAATAGATTAAAGTAGTGCGTGCTGCTTCTTTAAAACACAGATGTATTTTATATGCCCTTATGAATAGACA
Source organism: Bufo gargarizans (assembly GCF_014858855.1). Classification (NCBI taxonomy): domain Eukaryota; kingdom Metazoa; phylum Chordata; class Amphibia; order Anura; family Bufonidae; genus Bufo; species Bufo gargarizans. The sequence continues at coordinate 9,332,797 of NC_058089.1, read as the reverse complement.
CATAAAAAACATTGAATTTGTTTAGCACACCTATGAACCTGTATGTTTAACTTGCCTGTGTAAAATAGTCCATAGTCTCCCTAAGTGATGTGGCTGCAGTTTAGTCTCCAGGCTCTAATTACAACTCTGGATTTTCAGGTTTTGAGCAGTGGTTACCTACTGTATTACACAACACTGCAGGGCACATTTACTAAGGGACTTGCAACACTTTTAGGATCCATTCACAGGTCCGTAGAATAGGTCCGCATCAGTTCTGAAAATTGCGGAACAGGTGCGGACCCATTCATTCTCTATGGGGCAGGAATGGATGCAGACAGCACACAGTGTGCTGTCCACATCTGCATTTCTGGAGCGCACCACCGATCTTCCGGTCCACGGCTCCGGAAAAAAATACAACAGGTCCTATTCTTGTCCATAATTGCAGACAAGAATAGACCGTTCTATGGGGGTGCCGGCCGGGTGTATTGTGGATCCGCAATACACTACGGACGTGTGAATGAACCCTTAGATGTAAAAAGCGTTGCAAGTCCCCTTTGCTGTCCAGCCATGTAACAATATTTTGTCATGTGGTCTGTTTTGCGCCGTTTACGCCAGTTGGGCATAATAGGGGCTGGGCAGGTGTGTGCCTGGGGCCTTGCCGGGGCTGGGACTCCAATCCCCGGCAAATTTACTTACATTTGCATCTGGAAACAGGTGCAAATGTAAGCTAAAACCTGGCTGGCGTAGTTTTTACTTCAGGCATACTGACTGCCACAGATGCGCCCAATTTATGACTTGGCGCACATACATTTTCTGGATCTTATGGCAGCACAGAGGAAAAAAAACGAAGACTAGCCGGTCTTAGTAAATGTGCCCATGCAAGTTTTTCTCTCATTCTGTATAGACACTGAATGTTTGTACTTTATTTATTTCAGAACCGATGTCGGTAAATTCTCTGCAGATCAGTGATGTGACCTCGTCTTCTGTGTCTCTGACGTGGAGTAAACCTGATGAGTATCAGACGTCTTACAGCTACAGAGTCCAGACCAATCTCACCTTATCATCAGTAATGATAAATTATACAATAGTGAGAAGTGAATCAGCGACAATAATGAATCTGACGGCAGGAGAAACCTATACATTCATGGTGTATACAAGAGCTGCCGATAACATCACGGAATCAGACCCGGTGTCACTAACTACCTGCACAGGTAATACCAATGTGTTCAGAGTATGCCAATTAATGTAAATATGATGAAAATTGTTTTCCACTCAATTTTTTTTTTTATAGAAAATTGGCAGCGACACTTACATCTTGTCAAGTGCCCATGCCCATCTGCCTTTATAATTAATCCAGCTGAGCTATGGAGGTCAAAGGGGCTCTCCAGGAAGTAAGTAAATGAAAATACTTTAATATTACTTTATTATAAATATATTCCCAAATACCTTTCATTAGTTATAATGGCTTGTTTTGTCTGGAGAGCAATGATTAACAGAAATAAAATGGTTGCCGTCCTATTAGTAGACACAAAACGTGTCCTAATCACACAGCAGGACAAGTTACTTCACAACACTGAGCTACAGAGCTGCCTCATCCTCCTCTCTGTTCTGCCTGTCAGGGATTATGACCCCGAATACAGATGATGAGATCTTCATCTGAATCTTTGTAGAAATGGAGTTCATGAGGAGACATGATGCACAGAGAGGACAGGCTGTGGTATTGGAGACTGTATTCAAGATCTGTTTCTCATTAGCCACATCTCCATCCATCTGTCCTCTCTGTATTTCATGTCTTATAATCCCTGATAAGCAGAGAAGAGATGAGGATGAGGCAGCTTTTTAGCTCAGTGTTGTGAAGTAACTCATCCTGTTATGCGATTAGGACAGGTTTTGTGTGTACTAATAGGGCGGCGGCCATTTTATTTCTACTAATTATTGCTAGCTAAACAAAACGAACAATTATAACTAATGAAAATATATTTGGGAATATATTTATCATAAAGTAGTATTTAAGTATTTTCAGTGATTTTATTTTCTGAATTCCTGGAGAACCCCTTTAAGCTGTATACCTCTGTACTGGCGGACATGACACAACGGGCTACACTGTTACATGTATTGGGTGACAGCAAGTTTCAGAATAGTGATTTGGCTGTAAAAACGCAACCAAAATGCAGAACAGTCACAGGCAGGTGGCTGTGGCACACGATGTGTACTGTGGTCTGTGATGGCAAAGTCACATGCAATTTAAAACCTGCAACCAAAAATCCAGCTGTGTTGGATTTTGTGCAACTTGCACGTCACAGTGCGTTGCATGGTGACCTCACTGACAATTATAAGAAGTGATTCGCCATGCGACAACGTGATCTTCATGTTGCGTGACTCATGTCACTGTAGCCCTAGCCATAAGGTGACACTAGCACTGAACACACAAATAGGTCCTCAATTTTAAATACTTGGATAACCCCTTTCAGGATTCCATAACTAAAGGTGCATTTAGATGCTGTGAGGAACAGACGATTTGTTGTTAATGAAGGATTTCTTCCCAACAATTCGCTGTTTGTTAAGAGGAGGTTGAGGCCCTGCATTTAGATAGAGCAATCACCTCCACAGTATGAGGACAAGCAACCCTTGCTTCTATCACTCATCCCCATACAAAATCATTGTTCCCGGACAGCAGAGTGCTGTTTAAACAGCAAGATCTGCTGCCCAGGAACGAGTATTAAGGTGTCTGCACCTATGAGCTAAACGCTTGTTCATCGGGTCATTTGTCCTCCTTTACAAAGGTTGATTATCAGGAACAAGCGTTCATAGGAACATTCTTTCTAGATAATCAGCCCGAACTTCAGGCCTTGTAAATGTGGCTTAACCAGTCTATGATTTGTGATATTTTCAGTTCCTGGACAAGTTTCCAGCCTCTCACTGAACAATTCCAAGTCGGTTGATTTTCTTGGAGCCACATGGACAAAACCAGCAGGAAAAGTGGATAATTATACCATCAGTCTAACAGGAGCCGTGAATAAGACAATACCAGCTAGTACTACACAAGTGAATTTCACAGGATTACTGCCCGGAAGAGAATATACAGTCACTGTACAGACAGTCAGTGGGAACTGCAGCCAGACGTCTGCTCCAGTGACAGAGGCCACATGTGAGTATCATCAGGATCTGCTCAATGGTGACTCTTTTCATCATCCTTCACCTCTGTTACAGTCACTTTTCCCGTATACGTCATGTGCTGTATATGTTCTCATCTGTCTGTATTGTTGTTGTTTGTGCAGATCCAACCGAACCTGGAAAGTTATCCTTTATCAGCATCGGAACTAAGAATCTGACCTTATCTTGGACAGAGCCAGTAAATATGACCGATGTGATGACAAAGTCATATAATATAAGCTATGGGATGTTCCCATCAACTAACATAACTGTGACCAGCAACGCAACAAATGTCACCCTTCAGAACCTGACCTCAGGGACTAATTACAGCATTACTGTGGTCACAGTCGGAGTCCGGGGGTATCCGAGTTCACCTGTCAGCACATCTGTCTATACAAGTAGGTTCTCTCATCACTGTTTGCAATTTGTTCATAAAATGTGACATGATGTGAGGAATACTACAGAGAAAATGGAGATGGAGCAAAGTAATAGAAAACAAACGGTAGAGGAAACTCCACACTGAACACAGGAGGGAAGGAGAGCAGTAACTGGGCCTGGAAACTAGGGAAGAAACATGTCACCTCCTAGACAACCCTAATCCGGGCCCTAACTATCTATCAATATGAATAGACCCTGAAGGTAGGAATATTCATATGCAGTATACCTAGGCCTTTATATCCCTATAAGGCCCTGGAAAATGTTAGGACCAGACAACCCATTCCTCCCCAGATGGACAAATGGAAGTCTCTGTCTCAGGCCCAGATACAAACAACAGGGAATATGACAAACACAAACAAACGTGACACTTAACTTCTGTAGAGACTGAAACAGGAGCAGGAACACCAGAGACAAACTCACACCAGCTCAGCCAAACCCAAATGAAGCTATCTACCGCATAGTCAGAAGGGTAGGGTCAGACTATAAAGCAGGGGTAGGCAACCTCCGTCACTCCAGCTGTTGTGAAACTACAACTCCCAGCATGCATACTTGTTCTGCTCTTCTAAGAACTCTCATAGAAATGAATTGGAGTATGCTGGGAATTGTAGTTTCACAACAGCTGGAGTGCCAAAGGTTGCTGATCCCTGCTATAAAGGGTAGAAGTGATGACCACTGAGCAACAAAAAGAGACAAAAGAGAAGTGGTCATTAACTCTATCAACACTGAATCAAGAGAAATGGATTCCTCCACGCTTAGCCAATCTAGTCAGAATCCAGTTGAAACCATACCGGGTACCTAAGTCACTGCGACAAGCCATTTCGGAAGAAGTGCAGCTGAAGTTACAGCTAGGTGTCATTGAGGAGTAAAAAAATGAATGGGCCAGTCCGATAGTCTTAATACCCAAGTCAGATGGGACATTGCGATTCTTTAATGACTTCCGCAAACTTAATGAGGTTTCCAAGTTTGACGCATATCCCATGCCCCGAGTGGATGAGCTTATTGAGAAGTTAGGCCAAGCCCGGTATTTTTCTGTTTTGGACCTCACTAAAGGGTACAGGCAGGTACCCTTGACGGACGCTGCCAAGGAGAAAACTGCTTTCATCACCCCAGGGGGCTGTATCAGTACAACGTATTACCCTTTGGTCTACATGGCGCTCCCGCCACGTTTCAAAGGCTAATGGGTATTGTACTCCATCCACATCATTGGTACGCTTCGGTGCACCTGGACGATATAGTTACCCACAGTACCGACTGGGAAAGTCACCTACCTAAAGTACAGGCTGAAGTGGACTCCCTTAGGAAGGCTGGCTTAACCGCTAACCCAAAAAAGTGTGTGATAGAATTAGAAGAGACCAAGTACCTGGGGTATGTAATTGGGCGCAGAGTTATCAAATCTCAGGTGAATTGAGGCAATTCGGAATTGGCCCCGACCTGTCACTACTCGGCAAGTAAAGTCGTTCCTGAGAATAGTGGGATACTATATGAGGTTTGTCCCCCACTTTGCTACAGTGGCTGCACCATTGACAGACCTTTTGAAGGGATGCAAGTCAGTGATGGTCCACTAGAATGAGCAAGCGGAAAAGGCTTTCTCTGCTTTGAAGTCGGCCATGTGTGGGTCCCCGGTTTTGGCAACGCCCGACTTCAAAAGGGAGTTTATAGTACAGACCAATGCCTTCGAAGTAGGTCTCGGTGCTGTACTGTCTCAGGAAGTCAACGGGGAGAAGCATCCTGTTGTCTTCCTCAGCCAGAAGCTTACCCCAGCCGAGACCAGGTATAGTATAGTCTAGAGAGAGTGCCTGGCTATCAAGTGGGCACTCGAGTCTCTCCACTATTATTTGTTGGGGAGAAAGTTTCGTCTGGTGACCAACCACTCCCCTCTCAAATGGATGAGCCAGGCCAAGGACAGAAATGCCCGGGTCACCCGGTGGTTTCTGTCTTTGCAAAATTTCAAGTTTTCGGTGGAACACAGGGCAGGCCGGTTACTAGGAAACGGGGATGCCTTGTCCCAGGTACACTGTTTAATGTGTTTCCCCCCCTCAGGGTTAAACAAAGGGGGGAGGTATGTAGGAAGGAACAAGGGGCCGTCATTGATGGTCAGTATGTGTCCCCAAGGTTCCTGGCCTTGGTGAGCTAAGAGCAGATTATACTGAAGTGTCAGTATTGCAGATTGCAGTCTGACACTTCAGCTGTTTAGTATGGCTATAAAGCTGATCCGAGACGGCTCTTACAGGGAGTAGTTAAAAGTGCTAGGTGGGTGACGTTCCAGGCCGGGTCTTGGCAGGCTTATAAAGCAGTCAGCACTATCAGGTGGTGTGGATCTACCTCCATCTGACAGTGAAGTTGTGGAGTCCTCTGTGCTGAAGGCTGAAGACTGCAAACAGGCGTGCTTTTCTGTGGCTGAGCATTCAGCTGGGTGTGAACTGACACCTAGGATTCCAGGTGAACATTGTTTTGTTTTGCCGTGTATAAACAAGCACCAAGACTGTTATGTTTTGCTGAGTGTGAATAAAACACTGAAGTTTGATATACAACCTGGTTCCTTGCCTCTATACTGCATCCGCTAACCTGTCTACCAGAGCAAATCCCCACAATGTAAAAAGTGTTGCATGTCCCCTTTGCTGTCCAGCCATGCAACAATATTTTGTCATGGGGCCTGTTTTGGTGCCGTTTACGCCAGTTGGGCATAATAGGGGCAAGGCAAGTGTGTGCCTGATACCATGCTGGGGCTGGAACTCCAGCCCAGGCAAATTTACTTACATTTGCACCTGGAAACAGGCGCAAATGTTAGCTAAAATCTGGCTGGCGTACTTTTTACTCCGGGCATACGGACTGTCACAGATGCGCCTAATTTATGACTTGATGCACACCTAGTCATAAATTAGGTGGATCTTATGGCAGCACAGAGGAAAAAACTAAGACTAGTAAATGTGCCCCTGCAAGTTTTACTCTCATTCTGTATCGACACTGAATGTTTGTACTTTCTTTATTTTAGAACCGATGTCGGTAAATTCTCTGCAGATCAGTAATGTGACCTCGTCTTCTGTGTCTCTGACGTATAGTAACCCTGATGAGTATCAGACGTCTTACAGCTACAGAGTCCAGACCAATCTCACATCATCAGTAATGATAAATAATACAATAGTGAGAAGTGAATCAGCGACAATAATGAATCTAATCCCCGGAGAAACCTATACATTCATGGTGTATACGAGAGCTGCCGATGACATCACTGAATCAGACCCGATGTCACTAACTATCTGCACAGGTAATACCAATGTGTTCAGAGTATGCCATTTCATGAAAAACGTTCTTTATATTTTGTTTTAAAAGAAACATGGCAGAGACATTTATATCCTGTCAAGTTCCATTTCCCTTTAAGCTTAGGTTGTTAAGCAGTATAGCAAGTCTCAGAAAAGTGATTGGGCAGTAAAAAGACAGGCAGGTCTTAGGCCGGTCACAGTTGCATTGTGGTCTGTGATGGCAAAGTCACACGCGATCGCCAACCTGCAACCAAAAATCCAACTGTAGATTTGATTTGCAATGCGATTACGTGATCTTTGTGTCATACAAATCATGTCACACTGTAGCCCTAGCCATAAAGTGACACTGGCACCGCGGACACAAACAGGTGGTCATTTTTAAATACTTGGATAACCCCTTGAAGTGTTGCACAACCAACCAGTCTATGATTTGTGATATTCTCAGTTCCTGGACAAGTTTCCAGCCTCTCACTGACCAATTACAAGTCGGTAGATTTTCTTGGAGCCACATGGACAAAACCCGCAGGAAAAGTGGATAATTATACCGTCAGTCTAACAGGAGCCGTGAATAAGACAATACCAGCTAGTACTACACAAGTGAATTTCACAGGATTACTGCCCGGAAGAGAATATACAGTCACCGTACAGACAGTCAGTGGGAGCTGCAGCCAGATGTCTGCTCCAGTGACAGAGGCCACATGTGAGTATCATCAGGATCTGCTCAATGGTGACTCTTTTCATCATCCTGCACCTCTATTACAGTCACTTTTCCCGTATACGTCATGTGCTGTATATGTTCTCACCTGTCCGTATTGTTGTGGTTTGTGCAGATCCAACTGAACCTGGAAAGTTATCCTTTATCAGCATCGGAACTAAGAATCTGCCGTTATCTTGGACAGAGCCAGTAAATATGTCCGATGTGACTAAGACATATAATATAAGCTATGGGATGTTCCCATCAACTAATATAATTGTGACCAGCAACGCAACAAATATCACCCTTCAGAAGCTGACCTCAGGGACTAATTACAGCATTACTGTGGTCACAGTCGGAGTCCGGGGGTATCCGAGTTCTCCTGTCAGCACATCTGTCTATACAAGTAGGTTCTCTCATGACTGTTTGCAACTTTTCATAAAACGTGTCCTGATGTAAGGAATACTACAGAGAAAATGGAGATGGAGCAGAGTAATGGAAAGTAAAGGGTAGAGGAAAGGATTTTCAAATAGTTTACATAAAAAGTAGAGTCTGTTAATAAGACAAGCTAGGAGCATATGTTGAATTTTCATGTGTTTCTCAGAGTAAATCTACTCTAAACAGATCCCATTGACTGACCATTTGTAGCATAGAATAAAGTCCCACATACAGAGCCTTTTTTTTCCACTCTTTTTAATGAAATCTGCGACCGAGGTCCCAAACGTAGCCTCCAGCACAGACGTGAACAAGGCAGGTGTTGAGCAGTGGTTACCTATTAGAGAACACTGCAAGTTTTACTTGTATCGACACTGAATGTTTGTGCTTCTTTTATTTCAGAACCGATGCCGGTAAATTCTCTGCAGATCAGTGATGTGACCTCGTCTTCTGTGTCTCTGACGTGGAGTAAACCTGATGAGTATCAGACGTCTTACAGCTACAGAGTCCAGACCAATCTCACCTTATCATCAGTAGTGATAAAGGATACAATAGTGAGAAGTGAATCAGCAACAATAATGAATCTGACGGCAGGAGAAACCTATACATTCATGGTGTATACGAGAGCTGCCGATGACACCACTGAATCAGACCCGGTGTCACGATCTACCTACACAGGTAAGTACACACTTTGTAAATCTGATTTGTGTACAATTTGTAAAAAGTGCATAAACTATGCCTTTCAAAAGATTAATCCCTTAAATGGGTTATCCAGCTCCTATAATGCCAATATAGAGATGAGCACTTCCACAATGGAAGCTTTCATCTCCTGCTGCCCTGCCGCAGAAGCTGCACTAGGGCCCCCTCCTAAACTGGGCCCCTGTGTAGCCGAACTGACTGCAAAGGCTGTATATCCAACCCTGGGTTGGATAACCCCTTTAAATGGTTTATTCCTCAATTAAATATGAAATTTCTCTGTAAGATAACTGAAATAGAACAATTTTGCAACTGGAACAATTTTAACCACTTTGTGCCGTATTAGTACATTGCAGTATGCCGGTAGTTAACGCACAACGTAGTACTATTATGGCACAGGCTGTGCTCGCTCTATCACTTGCAGCACTGGGTGTGTTACAAAGCCAGCACTCTGCTCTGACAGTTGTTTATTCCCTTTACACGCTGCAGTCAATGGGGACTGAAGCATCTATGTTTTAAACACACCGTACGATACCAACCAGGTTGTAGGAATGTAAATGCAGACGCCATGTTCTGCAACCCAATAGAGCCGCCCACTGATAAGGAACTAGTGCTGATTCAAGAGGAGGCAATGCCAGCCTACCAAGGATTGGGAAAGGACACCGTGCAGAATCCACAGTGGTCCTAGAGATCAGACAGACCACTGAAAATTGGAGAGCCAAGCAACAGTGGGATAGGCAAGTCGAGACAGTAATGATGTGGCTCATCAAAAGGCCTATAAAAACTGTACACAGAAACATGTTAAACCCATGCCCCAAGCTTTCAGTTGGAAAAACCTCCAGACAGAAACCTTGGGCAGACATTGCAGATGCAGTGTGAAAGGTTCCCTCCACTAATTACTAGAATGGGGAACGTCAGTAATTTGAAAGCAGCAGCTGAGCATGAGCTGTGGCCGGTTATTTTCATTGCTCCTATAGAGTCTGAATAGATAGAGATAATGGGGGGACCATGGTTCCTATTCTAATGATTTCTGGAGGCCCCAGTCTTTGCATTGAGAAGCTGTATAACATGTACTGTAATATGAATGGTGGGGCCAATGACCATGTTTTATGCATGATCTTCCCACAGCACTGCCAGATCAACCCAACACAATTCAGACCAGCCCTCCTTCATCCAATGGATCGATGGACATTACTTTCTTGCCTTTTGATAGTACACACGGGACGATAGTGGCTTACGCTGTCATTATAACAACAGAGAAGAATGGTATGAGCTATACTCTGGAGAAACGTTCAGTAGGCATTTTGTACTGTGTTAACCAGCATTAGACAATACATTTTCATAAGCCCTCGTAAGCAGTGTGGTGGAAATGGATGGGTCTCTCATAAACAGGGCCATCCCCTATAGGCCGGAGCGTCGAACAGCTACAAAGAGCAGCAGAAATGGACTGGTTTTATGCAAACATTGTACCATTATGTGGAGGGGTTTAGGCTTAATAATGTTGCACTATTGGGGATTCAAATGTTGGTAATTCAAAAAATGTCTGTCACTTATTAATTAATTTAAAGGGATATTGATTACCTATCCTCAGGAGAGTTTTTTTTTTTATTATTAGTCAAATACAGCACCAGCATCCCTCAGAAATGCCAGGAGAGGTCACCAAAATCAGAATGTCAGGGATTCGTGCAAGTGTTGTGTCTTTTCAAGGTTTACCTTCATGCCATCTCCATTGTGGCAGCTGTGCAGTGTAATTATAGCTTTGTCTCCAATCCACAAAGAGCTGTAATTACACTGCGTCACTGCTACAGTGGAGACAGCGTGCAGGTAAACATAAAGCGGACGCAGCGGTTGTACAAGCGCCGCCGCAGCCCCTTCAAACAGCTGCTCAGTGGGGGTGTCGGGAGTCCGATACCGACCTATCCTGTTGTCACAACAGCTGCGGTGTCTATTCATAACTGCCCCGTCGCTCGTGGGCTCTTAGGGGTGGAAGGCCTTGGAGATGTAACATGTTATCGTCTAACATTGGGGATTATAGAAACACATTTAGGAGACAGTTCACTTCTAACAGCAAGGAATTAAGGTTTCAACCTTCTGCACCTTTAAAATAATGTCAGCAATTTCATCAACTGAGATTGTAATGGGCTCTCAATGAATAAACATAGGAAGCTCCCTAGAAAATCTACTGGTACTCGGCCTGCTATAACCACTTAGCGATAACAGAATATTACATACAAATGGCTGGCTCACAGTAAACTAGAAAAATACTGTTTATTAGATTATATACATATACCCAAAAATATATAAAAACATAGCTAATTCACAATTACTGTCCCTAATTTATACCTAATTGTGCAGCTCACGCAAGTAGTGTTAACAGTAATCAATGCGGTATCAAAAATTAATTTCCCTATTGGTATTTAATTATTGGTTCAAGGTTGTCATAACCAAATTATAGTCCACCTCTATATTATTTATGGCTTAAATATTGCCAGCAATAGTTCATACGGTGGTAGAATTTCCACTTCTCCTTTTATTATGAGAACAGTTTATGCTGATCAGTATTCAGTGGCTACAACCCACCACCGCACTTTCCTTATATTAGATCTCAATGTTGGACGCCAGTAATGAGATGAATGTCCAGGTCATCACAATACATGCGTTACTTCTCATCAGCTCCCGCTGTCTCATTCTCCCGTTTCCTTCAGTTTCAATATGAGGAGATTACAGCAATATCAGTTTTCGCTCGCCTCTGCTCCCGCAGCGATGCTAGGTTACAGATCTCTCGTGTGCCGGCACACGAGAGATCTGCGCAATGGGAGTATAGGAATGGGAGTATAGGAATGCTGACTTAAGGGTACTTTCACACTAGCGTTTAAGATTTCCGGTATTGCGTTACGTCATAGGGGCTCAATACCGGACAAAAACGGTTCGGTTTTCTCCCCATTCATTGTCAATGTGGGCAAAACTGAACTGAACGGAATGCTCCTAAATGCATTCCGTTGCATTTAGTTGTGTTCCCAGACCGGAGAGCAAACCGCAACACGTTGTAGTTTGCTTTCCATCCTGGGATGTGGAGCAAGACGGATCCGGCATTACCCCCAATGCAAGTCAATGGGGACGAATCCGTTTTCTCTGCCACAATAGAAAACGGATCCGTCCCCCATTGAATTGCAATGAAGTTCATGACGGATCCGTCTTGGATATGTTAAAGATAATACAACCGAATCCATTCATGACGGATGCAGACGGTTGTATTATCAGTAACGGGAGCGTTTTTGCTGGACCCTGCCGGATCCAGTAAACACGTGTGAAAGTAGCCTTACGCTAGAGGTAACTTTCACTGGTTCCAATAAGATGATGATGATACACCACGCACCATATAGATCAATACCGCAAGTTCACCATTCCCCAGACGCATTTTGAAACATATAGTTACTTCCTCAGTGGTTATAATGATATGTAAATATGGAACTGATCGCTCTTATATAGAGCTTCACTGCTTTCAAGAAAACCCGGACCGGACTATTCAATCATGTTTCTGCAAATCGGTAGTGCACACTGTGCGTTTTTCCTTACTAACATAATTGATACAAAAAAATTTTGATGACACTACATATAATGAAAGAAAACGTGTGAAAAAATGTGTGTGAGGCTGGAGAAAACAAAGATTGGGAAAATGGAAAAAAGAAGCCAGATCTGGGTTTCATAGTGTCATTTGCTCACTTGAGATTTGCAGGTTTTACATCTAAACTCTTGATTTTTTTTTTTTTCCTTTTAGGTAACCGGCCTCCATGGGGGATTTTATCTAAAACATACAATGATTTTAACAGACTAACAAACACTTATGTCACCTACATTATCGATAAAACAGCGACGATGCGATCTCAGCGGTCAAATGGGATAGCTGTCCGTGTGGGTGATGGAACAAAAACTCAGTCTTATGTCAATGGACCACTGGACCCTCAGTCACAGTACAGGTGCTCCGTCACTATATTTATGTCATTAAAAGACCAGAGGACGATAATAAGACCTTGTGGTTATTCCCAGTCTTCTGGTTCTAATAAAATACTGATAAATTATTATTAATGTGGACAGTGGGTGTTTTCAGGGGCGAGGGGGGGGGGGGGGGTGTCGGTGCACCCAGCCCTGGTGTGCATGAGATGTTCTTACAGATATTCGAGGTGCAGAACATCAGGCTGCACCTATAAACATGAACCTAGATGCTGTGTGACTCCTTTAGAGGAACACATTAATTGCTACAATTATCTTTGGATTTCAGGGTTAGCATCGCTGGCTTTAACAAGATCAAGTATGATCCACTCACAGCCACCATCATTGAAGAACAATCTCCAGCATCCTTCACAAACTACACTGGACCTATCTCCTTACCTACAGCCCCTCTTGTGGGACCTTCCAATACAGGTATATTACAGATACATGAGCACTGAATGTTAATGGTGTTGTCCGGATTCAGAGCTAAACCTGGATATATCCCTTTCTTCCCTCACTCAGCCCCTCTGACATGAGCATGGGAGCATTTCATGCAACGATGCTCTCCCTTGCCCTGCGCTGTATCGACAAGGGCTTTTTGTTCACATTTTTACACTGCTATGCAGAGGCTTCTGCCAAGTACTGTTCCCGATGACATCACTGGGCTCTCTGCTAGGCGAAAGCCTCCACCTAGCTTTCCCGAGAGCCCGGTACGTCACAGAATCTTCAGAAAAAGCAGTTGCCCTGTGCGATTCAGCACAATAAACTCAGGGCAAGGGAGAGCATGGGAGCATAAAAATGCTCATATCAGAGGGACTGAGAGGGGGGAGAAGGGGATATGTGCGGGCTCATCTCTGAACCCGGACAAACCCTATGGTTTGTGGTGATTGTATTTATATAGACAAGACTTATCTATATACAGTGAAGATATCAATAAAAAGTTCTACAACTCACTTTAAGGGCTCATGCACACGAACGTATTTTCTTTCCGTGTCCGTTCCGTTTTTTTGCGGACCATATGCGGAACCATTAATTTCAATGGATCCGCAAAAATAGTTACTCCGTGTGCATTCCGTTTCCGTGTGTCCATTCTACAAATAGATAGAACATGTCCTGTTATTGTCCGCATTACGGACAAGGATAGGACTGTTCTATTAGGGGCCAGCTGTTCTGCAAAATATCAAAATATGGAATGCACACGGACGTCATTGCTATTATTTGCGGATCAGTTTTTTTGCGGACCGCAAAATACATACAGTTGTGTGCATGAGCCGTAAGTTTCAGTTTTGCTTGCTGTCAGTGAATGAGAACACTATTGGCTACATTCCTAGGCAACAAACCTAAACATAGCTAGTCTTGCGGTGTAGTTTATACAGTTGTATCTAGTCTAGCTCTGTGAGGTAAACAGTCTGGACTCCAGACTGATACATTGTAGCAAACTACTGTATTAGGTTACTTTCACACTCTTGTTTGGTGCGGATCTGTCATGGATCTGCACAGATGGATCCGTTCAGATAATACACCCCACTGCATCCGTTCAGAACGGATACGTTTGTATTATCTTTAACATAGCCAAGACGGATCCGACTTGAACACCATTGAAAGTCAATAGAGGATGGATCCGTTTTCTATTGTGCCATATTGTGTCATAGAAAACAGATCCGTCCTCATCGACTTACATTGTGTGTCAGAACGGATCCGTTTGGCTCAATTTTGTATGCAGCAGCAAGCAATGCAGGCAGCATTTTGGTGTCCGCCTCCAAAGCGGAAAGGAGACGGAACGGAGGCAAACTGACGCATTCTGAGCGGATCCTTTTCCATTCAGAATGCATTAGGGCAAAACTGATCCGTTTTGGACAGCTTGCGAGATCCCTGAATGGATCTCACAAACGGAAAGCCTAAACGCCAGTGTGAAAGCAGCCTTAGGCTACTTTCACACTAGCGTTCGATCGGATCCGTTCTGAACGGATCCGATCATAATAATGCAGACGGAGGCTCCGTTCAGAACGGATCCGTCTGCATTATATTAGCATATAAAAGCTAAGTGTGAAAATAGCCTCGTACGGATCCGTCCAGACTTTCAATGTAAAGTCAATGGGGGACGGATCCGCTTGAAGATTGAGCCATATTGTGGCATCTTCAAACGGATCCGTCCCCATTGACTTACATTGTAAGTCTGGACGGATCCGCACGCCTCCGCACGGCCAGGCGGACACCCGAACGCTGCAAGCAGCGTTCAGCTGTCCGCCTGTCCGTGCGGAGGCGAGCGGAGCGGAGGCTGAACGCCGCCAGACTGATGCAGTCTGAGCGGATCCGCATCCATTCAGACTGCATCAGGGCTGGACGGAAGCGTTCGGGTCCGCTCGTGAGCCCCTTTAAACGGAGCTCACGAGCGGACCGACGAACGCTAGTGTGAAAGTAGCCTTAGTAGTCATTTGTGCAGCTGCTGTGGATGTGTTTAGCTCCCAGAGCATTGTCTAGACTGGATACAGTTGTAACCACTTCTCAGTTGAGAGCAGCAATAGCTATGTAGAGGTAGTGTTCTTATTCACTGACAGCAATCGAATATCCTGGAAATAGTAAGGCAATAAAACATATAAAATATATATGAGAATGGTATAGAACTTATATAAGGCAATTAAACATAAGTGATTTACATAAAAATTGGAAATATTTGCAGAGGTCTCCACCATCAGCAACCTGGTACTTTCTGAATACAGAGACTTCTGGCTCAAGCTCCTTGCATATGCCCTTATACATCTGCACAGTCATATGACGGTATAAACACAGGTTCATCGTTACCCATTTGCTGTACATTTTAATTTCAGGCACCATAGTAGGAGCTGTAGTAGGAAGTGTTGTTGGCGTCTCTGCACTCATTGGTGTTGGATTTTGGTTTTGGAGAAGGTAAAACCAGATTTATTTTTCTCTCATTTATTTTTAATGCGTACATTTTCTATTAAAAATATGTAAAGAGTTTAGCAAAATACAGTTTAGCCTGCAGGTATGTACTGTTCAAGCCTGTCACTGCTGAGGCCTGTGATTGGCTGCAGCGGTCACAGGACCCAGCTGCTTCCTGGTCCTGCAGGGGAGCAGTGGCCGGACTGTTTATGTTCAGGTCCATAGAATAGAAGGTTGTTGACTCTAAGGCAACCCCTTTAATTACTTTGTGCAAATGAGGCAAGAAGACCACTGCTCTAATCTACACAGCAAAGCTGTTACCATATTGTGTGTACTCTGGAGGCTAGTCACATAAAAATAAAACCACAAAAAATTATTGGAAAAAATTATTTTCAAGTGTCATTTCTTGTGATAAATTGGGGCGGATTTATAAATAAAATGCTGCAACTTTATTAACACTTTCAACAGGGGATGTGGATTTGCTGGACAACGGTGTTGCTTAATGGCAAAGGGGGCACAGCTCTAGCAGACACCTACTGTAGCTAACTAGATAGATCGTATAAAACAGACAGGACCGTCAGGGATGCCTCAACTGCAACACTCCAGCTGCTGCAAAACTACAACTCCCAGTAATTTGTATAACACAATATTTTTGATTTGATTGCATTCTAGTCTAAATGTGCACCAGATTTATTATTCAGCAGCAGCCATTGTGATAAACCCATTGTAGTTTAAAGTTTACTCTGTCTAAAAATTAAACCTTAATTAAATCTTCACCAATATTTTAACATTTTATTTTCATTTCAGGCATAAAAAACATAGTTCAGAAAATATGAAAATTAGGTATGTACAGTATGTCTGATGCTGAGGTCATAACAGCATGTACTTATTAAACTGCAAAAAAATAAAAATAAAATCAGTAACTTTGTAAGTGCATATTACTTATTTTGTGCTGATGATAAGTTACATCCTTTATTATACTTCAGAGCAGCAGTTACTTTTCTGCTGGTGGAGTCACTGTGTACATATATTATTTATCCTTTACTGATCCTGAGTTACATCCTGTATTATACTCCAGAGCTGGACTCACTATTCTGCTGGTGCAGTCACTGTGTACATACATTACTTATCCTTAGTTACAACATGTATTATACAGTGTTGCAGAGCTGCACTCACTATTCTGCTGGGGGGGGGGGGGGGGGGGAGTTGTGGTGTGCATGTAAAAGGTGTTGAGGAGCCCCTTCTATTTCCAGTTGTATGTATGCAAATGAGCTCTTAACAAGCTCTGCCTCTAATGCCACCAGATGTAAGGTAGCTATCCTATAAGTCAATGTTCAGCTGTTTAACTAAGCCTTGAGACATGACTTGGATATCAAATAACCCAGCACCTCCTCTGCAGACAGCTGTTTTGGGGTGATTGCCCCTCATCAGTGCAGAGCAGAGAATACTGGCTTAACTGGGTGAGAGGCCTGTGTCAGGGGGGAACTAACTCTCCTTAGGGAGAGAGCACCTTAATCAGTGTGAGGAGACCTATAGGCCATACATGCTCCTCTGGAATTCTGAGAGGGAAGGGATGCAAATGAGCTCTTAACAAGCTCTGCCTCTAATGCCACCAGATGTAAGGCAGCTATCCTATAAGTCAATGTTCAGCTCTTAAAATAAGCCTTGAAACATGACTTGGATATTAAATAAGCCAGCAGCTCATCTGCAGACTGCTGTTTACGCCTTTCATCTGGTGGCATTAGAGGCAGAGCTTGTTAAGAGCTCATTTGCATCCCTTCCCTCCCAGAATTCCAGAGGAGCATGTATGGCCTATAAGTTTCCTAAGGAGAGTTAGTTTCTCCCCCTTACCTGGACACAGGCCTCTCACCCAGTACTCTCTGCTCTGCACTGATGAGGGGCAATCACCCTGAAACAGCTGTCTGCAGATGAGGTGCTGGCTTATTTGATATCAAAGTCATGAGTAGCGAGTTCATGGAAGTTTTTATTTTTTGTCACAAGTTAGTGGAATATGAGACTTTGTAATAAAAAAAAAAATCATCATTTTCCGCTAACTTGTGACAAAAAATTAAAAATTCTAGGAACTCTCCATGCCCCTCACGAAATACCTTGGGGTGTCTTCTTTCCAAAATGGGGTCACTTGTGGGGTAGTTATACTGCCCTGGCATTTTAGGGGCCCTAATGCGTGAGAAGTAGTTAGAAATCCAAATGTGTAATAAATGCCCTGTGAAATCCTAAAGGTGCTCTTTAGAATGTGGGCCCCTTTGCCCACCTAGGCTGCAAAAAAGTGTCACACATGTAGTATCGCCGTACTCAGGAGAAGTTGGGCAATGTGTTTTGGGGTGTATTTTTACATATACCCATGGGTGAGAGAAATATCTCTCTAAAAGACAACTTTTCCCATTTTTTTATACAAAGTTGTCATTATAGAGAGATATTTCTCTCACCCAGCATGGTTATATGTAAAAAGACACCCCAAAACACATTGCCCTCCTTCTCCTGAGTACGGCGATACCACATGTGCGACACTTTTTTGCACCCTACATGCGCAAAGGGGCCCAAATTCCTTTTAGGGCGGCATTTTTAGACATTTGGATCCCAGACTTCTTCTCACGCTTTAGGCCCCCTAAAATGCCAGGGCAGTATAAATACCCCACATGTGACCCCATTTTGGAAAGAAGACACCCCAAGGTATTCAATGAGGGGCATGGTGAGTTCATAGAAGATTTTTTTTTTTTGGGCACAAGTTAGCGGAATTTTTTTTATTTTATTTTCTCACAAAGTCTCCCTTTCCGCTAACTTGGGACAAAAAGTTAAATCTTTCATGGACTCAATATGCCCCTCAGCGAATACCTTGGGGTGTCTTCTTTCTGAAATGGGGTCACATGTGGGGTATTTATACTGCCCTGGCATTTTAGGGGCCCTAAAGCGTGAGAAGAAGTCTGGAATATAAATGTCTAAAAAATTTTACGCATTTGGATTCCGTGAGGGCTATGGCGAGTTCATGTGAGATTTTATTTTTTGTCACAAGTTAGTGGAAAATGAGACTTTGTAAGAAAAAAATATAAAAAAAAATCAATTTCCGCTAACTTGTGCCAAAAAAATGTCTGAATGGAGCCTTACAGGGGGGTGATCAATGACAGGGGGTTGATCAGGGAGTCTATATGGGGTGATCACCACCCTGTCATTGATCACCCCCTGTAAGGCTCCATTCAGACGTCCGTATGTGTTTTGCGGATCCGCGGTGTCCGCGTTTTGCGGATCCACGGATCTGCAAAACACATACGGACGTCTGAATGGAGCCTTACAGGCGGGTGATCAGGGAGTCTATATGGGGTGATCACCCCCCCCGTAAGGCTCCATTCAGACGTCCGTATGGGTTTTGCGGATACGATCCATGGATCCGTGGATCCGCAAAACACATACGGACCTCTGAATGTAGCCTTACAGGGGGGTGATCAGGGAGTCTATATGGGGTGATCACCCCCTGTCATTGATCACCCCCCTGTGGGGCTCCATTCAGACATCCGTATGTGTTTTGCGGATCCGATCCATGGATCCGTAAAACACATACAGACGTCTGAACGGAGCCTTACAGGGGGGTGATCAATGACAGGGGGGTGATCAGGGCGTCTATATGGGGTGATCAGGGGTTAATAAGTAAAAGGGGGGGTGTGGTGTAGTGTGGTGCTTGGTGCTACTTATTACAGAGCTGCCTGTGTCCTCTGGTGGTCGATCCAAGCGAAAGGGACCACCAGAGGAGCAGGTAGCAGGTATATTAGATGCCGTTATCAAAACAGCGTCTAATATACCTGTTAGGGGTTAAAAAAATAAATAAATCGCATCTACAGCCTGCCAGCAAACGATCGCCGCTGGCAGGCTGTAGATCCACTCGCTTACCTGCAGTCCCCGTGAACGCGAGCGCCTGTGTGCGCGCGTTCACAGGAAATCTCGCATCTCGCGAGATGACGCGTAGATGCGTGACTCTGCCTGAGTGAGCCGCCTCCAGAACGCGATCCTGCGTTAGGCGGTCCGGAGGCGGTTAAACAGCTGAACATTGACTTATAGGATAGCTGCCTTACATCTGGTGGCATTAGAGGCAAAGTTTGTAAAGAGCTCATTTGCATCCCTTCCCTCACAGAATTCCAGAGGAGCATGTATGGCCTATAGGTCTCCTCACACTGATTAAGGTGCTCTCTCCCTAAAGAGAGTTAGTTCCTCCCTGACCCAGTCGTATGTATGTAATGTTTATATTGTTGCCACTTGTGACAATGTTATTTTATTGTGCATATGGTGGGGGTGTTCTGTAGGAGACAGTATTGGTACATACATGTCCCTGCTGCAGTGCTCCATGAAGGATACATATGAGCATTTATCAGAAGGCGCTTAAATGTTTACCTTTAAAGGCTATGTACACATTCAGGGGCATTTTTTTTTTATTATTGCAAAAAAATGGTTTTTGAAATTGATCTTTATTAAAAATATGGCGTCCATTTTTCTGTACAGAGCTGACATGATCTAGTAGCACCCTTTGGATTTTCTGTCTTTTCCATCAGACCAGGAGCTAACAGACTCCTTATCTCTGCTCTCTGACCGTATAAACACTCATTATAGCTCAGTTCTGATCTTACTGATAAGAATGTGGCTTAAATAAATGTTTAGGACCTCTTAGTAGTTTAGACATAACGGATTCGCAAAAAGTGAAAGTGCCAGTCACATACAGTAGCTCGAAAAATAGTTAACCCTTTGTGACAGAACAGCTCAATATTTTTAATAAAGACCATTTGAAAAATTATTTTTAGCCAAAAATGAGCAACATCATAAAAAAAAATAAAAAAAAGAATACCTCCAAAAGGTGTACATAGCCTTTAAAGACCTGCCCTGATCTATATTATCAGTACAGGGAAGAGAGAACAGTGCTGCCATCTAGAGGTCACGCACCATTCCTCACATTACAAGGATTTAACGGTCTACCGACTTATCAGACAGGCATTCCTGGTTTCCAATAGTTGGGAACTGCAGTTCATACAACCCTGAAATACAGCCACTATATGTACTGCATGTGAACATTTGAGGGTGCATTTATTAAAGGGATTGTGTCACTTCAGCAATAGCATTTCATATGTAGAGAAAGTTAATACAAGCCACTATTGTGATTTTCCACATTGCTTCCTTTGCTGGCTTGATTCAATTTTCCATAGCGTTAAACACTACTTGCTTCCATGGTTATGACCACCCTGCAATCCAGCAGCAGTGGCCGTGCTTGCACACCATAGAAAAAGGCACCAGCCTATGTGAGTTCCTATGGTCCCAGCCACCAGAAAGGTCGGCACTTTTTCCTATAGTGTGCAAGCACAACCACCACTGCTGTATTGTAAGTTGGTCATAACCATGGAAACAAGCAGTGAGATTACGGCAGCTAAAGGGTGAAAACCCCAGAAGCTCAGGCTTCTTACTGTGGCCAATGAGGATTCAGTAATTGAATTTAATGCACTGGGTCTCTCTAAAGAGACCCAGGGTATTGAAGCTGCAATTCTTATTTTAAGCAGCAGGTGGCAGGCCAACATAAGAAATTTGCAATCCTGTACAAATAATGGATCCAAAATATCCATGATTGTTCAGAATAAAAATAAAAAATATATAAGAATTTTGTAGGCTCAAATACGAGCTTCAAAATCATAAGAAAAAGTGAAATATAAAAAAAAAAAATCAATATAAAAGTTGAAATCATCCCCCTTTCAGTAGAATAAAAAATAAATACATAAATAACAAAAAATATCATGGACATCACTGCATTCCAAACTATTAAATATAAAAACATTCTTCCAATTCTGTGAATGGAGTAACAAAAATAAGGGTCAAAATGGCCAATTTGCCATTTTTTCATCTCTTCTCTTACCCAAAAAAGAAATGTAATAAAATGTGATCAAAAAGTCACACAGACTCCAAAATGGTATCAATAAAAACGACAGATTGTCCCGCAAAAAAGAGCCTCCATACAGCTCAGTAGATATAACTATAAAAAAAAGTGATGGGGGTCAGAATATGGTGATGTAAAAAAATAAAAATAAAATTATATATATATATATATATATATATATATATATATATATATATATATATATATTTATTTTAAACTTTACATTTATTTATACAGTATTTAGACATTAAAAAAACTATACATGTGGTATCATTGTAATCGTACTGACCCAGAAAATGAAGGACACAAGTCAGTTTTGCCACAAAGAAAACACAGTGGGAACAAAACCCGCAAAACGGTGGAGGAATTGCACTTTTTTCCAATTCCACCCCATTTGGATTCCCCCCCCCCCCCCCCCCCCCCCCGCTTCCCATTACATTGTATGCCATATTAAATGATGGCTTTAGAAAGTACAACTTGTCCCGCTAAAAATAAGCCCTCATACAGCTATGTGAATTGAAAAATTAAAAAAGTAATGGTATTGTGCTGGCAGTATCCTAAGGGTTAATAACCCTTGGCTGTCCGTGGATCTGCCAAAGTTATGTAGAGGTACATAACTTTGGCAGATCCACTACCACTTCTAAATGCAAGACAGATTCCTAGCGCTCTTACATTAAGACCATTTTATACACCTAAAACAGGCATAGAAAATAGTAAATTAGGTGGACCTGCTGGTGAGTCCCCATCCCCGACCACTTTATTAGACCTGGTGTGAGCGGGGAAAACAGATGATCCCCTTAGTTCTGTGCATATAACTAATTGTCTTTATTTTAAAATTGATTGTTTTTCTTTAATTTTATTTATTTTCAGGAAACGTGCAAAGCGTGAAAACTTTGAAGCTTTGTTTAAAAATCTGCAAGCAGATGACAACAAGGGCTTCACGATGGAGTTTAATGTATGTATGAAAACAATCAAAAGATGCTCAGCAGGTTATTAACCCATTTCTATTTTCATTTTTTGCATTTAGGTCCTTTCCTTCTTGCCTTCCAAAATTCATAGTTTCATATTTTTTTTTTATGCCCGTTTCACATTTGCGGTAAACAGATGTGGCAAGCTGTTCCAGCCGGGAACAGCCTGTCGGATCCATGAGTACCAGGCGCAACCGAGATACCGTCCAGCCCCATCCACTATAATAGGGACTGGCTGAGATCCGGCCGCAACCTGGCAAATATGCTGAGCAGAGGCCAGACAAATAACGCTGCACGCAGCAGTTTTCGTCTGGCCGCTTCTCTGCAGATTTGCCAGGTAGCAGCCAAATCTCTGCCGGTCCCTATTATAGTGAATGGGGCCGAATGGTATCTCGGCAGCACACGGTAGCGCCCGGCCCGACGGATCTGTTTACTGCAAATATGAAACAGGGCTTAATTCACATACCCATAGGAGTGCTTGTTTTGTCCGGAACAAATTGTAGTTTCTAATGGCACTGTTTAATACCTTAACGCAAAATCACTTACATGTAAATGGTCAGTGGGATGTATGGAGCGGGTGTCAGCTGTATATCACTTGGTTGTTTGTCGTTGCTGGTATTATTTTCACTAATTCATGTTTTTGTGGCTTGTCATGTTTTTAATATTTAGAGCCTGCAGTCTGTAGGTGTCTTACAGCCAAGGTCAGTGGCTCTTCATCCTGCCAATGTAGAGAAGAACCGTGAAGATGCAGCCTACCCATGTAAGTCTCTACAATCATCATATTTACACATACAAGCTATAGAAATCCTGGAGCATGCCATATCATGAAATATTCTTTTTATAAATCCGGAGGGCCACATTATTATTTATTATGACAATAGAATTGAAGGTATTTAAGCATTACAAACTAGTAAAAGGCAGAACAAGAACAACGCCACAAACAAAAACCTGTGGGTAAATATAAGATTACAATAATTAGAATAATATAACCTCCTACAGAAAATACATTTAAAGTGTAACTGTCATTCTTTATTTGTGTAATGTATAGGGGCAGTGATACGGACCATATTTGTAATTTACTTTAATTACTGAAATCGCAAATTTCTATTAAAAAAAATAGATATGTGCGATTTCAGTAATTAAAGTACATTACAAAAAAAATAAAAAATAAGAAAATGAATGACAGTTACACTTTAAGGAGCATAACTGGAAAATTAGCAGATTGTAGCGCAAATTTTATTTATGCCGCAATCTGCGCCAGATTCTAATATAGGAGTATTTCTGGATCGTAAATGATCCCCCATAGCATCAACATTATTATTTATATTATTATATACTGTTATTTTACTATTCATTTTATCATTATTGGTTGTTTTTTTTACTACTAGTTTTTGTTTTACCATCATTATTGTTAATATTTTTGTTATTGGCTTTATTTTTAACATGTTTACCTCTCTTATTTTTCTGCAGAATTGTCTTTTTACATGTGTTCATTTGATAATTTTTTTTTTATTGTAGACGATAAATCTCGAGTTACGTTGTCGACCCTTGAAAACTCCTCTGATGGTTATATTAATGCCAGTTATGTTCCTGTAAGTGATTTACTTATTATTCCTGAGAATGGATGATAGAGGTGCTGATAATGAGGACAGAAGATTAGCACACTGACAGATAACAGCACGCTTTATGTATATATTGAAACTTTAGAGAGAATGATGGAGACAGGGGTATAATGGCTAATAATAATAATGATATTGTAATCTTAGGCCCAATGCAAAATATATACCAGGGTCCCCACCCTCCGTTTAAAATTCTGGCATCTTTATGTGATAGAGGGGTCTTTGAGCCCCCTCAGGCACCAAGGTCCTGGATAACAACTACGTTTGCACCCCCTGTACCTGCTCCCCTAAATCTGTGTGGCTGTATAGTGTCAAAAGTATAAAGGTATCGCATATCCTTTCATTAGAGATTAAGGGCTCTTTCAAACTAGCGGATGCCGTGCGGGTAATCGGCTGATTGAAAGAGAGTCAAGCTCGGCTCTGGACAGCAGGGACACGGAGCATTAACATGATTGATAATGCTCCGTGCCTCTCCGTGATCTTTTTATTACAAAATCACACTGACAACTTTATCTCCCTGTGATTTTGTAGTAAAAAGATCACAGAGAGACACAGAGCATTATCAATCATGTTAATGCTCCGTATCTCTGCTGTCCAGAGCAGAGCTTGGCTCTCTTTCACGCAGCGGATTACCCGCACGGCATCAGCTCGTCTGAAAGAGCCCCAACTCTACAGCTAACTGAATGGATTAGCTATGACTCTTGTGCACTGCACAATTATGTACACAGCGATAAATTGTGTCTGTATTTCAGCAGTCTCCTACTCTCTCCCTGCACTTTCCCTCTCCAATGTTGTCCTACACTCTCTGTTCAGAGTCTGTTCACATCTCCTCTACACTCAATTTCACTTTGTAACACGTGCAGCCGCCATTTTAGGAGAACTGATTCATTACCACGAAGCGCGAGAAATTCTGATTAGGAAAACTTTGATTCTAAACTATTTTGGACCAAATTCCGCTTCGGATGCTTCACTTTGCTCAACACTACTTTTCATCATTACTGCATGAATTTAACATTTATCATCTATTCTCCTGCTTCAGGGGTACAGGTCTGAGAAAGAATTTGTTGCTGCTCAGCACCCACTGCCAGGGACCATCAAAGACTTCTGGTACATGATCTGGGAGAAGCGCATTAGCACCATTGTAATGCTGTCCAATAGGCGAGAAAATTATAAGGTAAAGAAATATATGCTGATTCTGCCCTTTACATTATTTATATAATCGTGCAATGAAAATGAAACAGAATAGTTTCTTAAAATTGAGCCCTAGAATTCAGCTTGGGCCTCATGCACATGACCGTGGCGTTGTTTTTGCGGTCCACAAACCCCGGATCCGCAAAAAACGGAAGCTGCCCTTGTTGCCTTCCGCAATTTGCAGAACGGAACGAGCAACGGTCGTGTGCATGAGGCCTTAGGCCGAGTTCACATCAGCGTTCAGCCTTTCCGCTTTTCTGCTCCATTATAGAAGCAGAAGAACAGAAAGGATGGATTTGGAACATAACAGAGCTGAATGGAACCTACGGAACCCATAGACTATAATTGAATCCGTTAGGTTTCCTCTCAGAACGGAGCAGAAAAACAGAAAGGCTGAACAATGATGCGAACTCTGACTAAAATGTAAATAAACAGTTTGCAAATGTTGGTGATTTTTCTTGGAAACGGACAAGATTTTGGGTATGTTCACAATTAAACAGAATTCTAAATTTAGCTGTGTGTGAACAGAGAAACTCAAAACTGGTACAAAGCAAAGAATTTACAAGTTGCTCAAAATTGTGTAAATTTTAACTGTATACTGTAGATCAAAGTTGACTGCAGCAACAGACAACACAATTTTTATTTGTAGTCTGTTACCATGGTGATTAGGGATGAGCAAATCGACTTCGAGTGAACCAGGGTTCGGGAAATGTTTTTTTACAGTAGAAAATAATTTATGAAGTTGTTACGTGAAGTCTCGTGAGACTTCGCGAGGTAATAACTTTGGCTTATAGGAGCCAATACATTCTTATACTGTATGTTCGCTCCGTACAGTATTCAAACTAAGTATTATGCAAATCGACTTCAGATGTTTCATCCGAAGTCGATTCGCTCATCCCTAATGGTGACATATAGTTCCATTTATCAGCTGTAAACAAAAAAAATAGGGGGATATTTGTAATGAATTCTATTTGCAAAGTTGCTACAGTCACACGAAATTGAAAAACACAGCGGGCAAAATAGGACATGTCCTCGTTTTTGACAGCCATTATTCATAGGCCATCAAAAAACAGCCATGTGAATAACCCCATAGATCACATTGTTCTTTATTTTTATTAACTTTCTTTATTATATTTCAAATCTTAACAACAATAAAATGTAAACTAACATAAAACAAAAACAAAAACTCCCAATCCCTCCCAATCCTATCCAATGGTGCATCCTCCCTCACCGCCTCCGCCCCGTAACAAGACGGGGGAGAGATAAAGAGGACTAAAGAGCTTGAGAGAGCGGAGGAAGCTCTAAGGGCTCCAATCTCCCCAAATTCTAAGCCATTTTGTCTCGCTGTTTCTTTGCTTACATAGAATATATTCATATCTTTACTGAATAAATCCCCATATGATAATTTTTTTTCGTTGTTGGAGTCAGATCAATTGACCTACTCCGATAAGGAATTTAAATACGCCAGGAATCTTTTTATGAAGTCATGGTATTGTATTCGATTTTGGTTTGGATTGAAGGGTTCAATAGGATGCACGCCTTTGTGGTACAATAGGCATTTTCAAACTTTAGTTGAATTAGGTAGCGATTCATATTGGCAAAAAAGTAATATATTATACGTCACACAGGTAGTAGGTAATGGGGATATAGTTTAATTTATGGTATTATCACAAAAAGAAAAAAAAACACAGAAATTAACATGGTTTCGCTACTTACAGTTAAGAGCGGCACTTTTAAGTATTAAAAAAAAAAAAAAAAAGATAGGCTTGAAATACACATTTCTACACAGCTTAATGGTTTGATAGGGAATTTGGAGCATGGGATGAAGATTTCTCAACTCTACAGAAATATAATTAGAGCACAATTTTTAGATACCCTTTCTCCAGGACAGAGGGCTTGGCAAAATGAATGTGCAATGACTTCTCTGGATGACAGGGAAGAGGTATTTCAGGATTTAAAAGTGGTTTCATATAATTTTAATCACATTGTGGTGCAGTTTAATATTTTGCATAGACTATGTTACACCTCTTTGGCTTAGAAGATGTGGTATTAGGGGTGATTCCAACTGCCCCAGGTGTGATACTCCTATGCGGATTATTTGCATACTTTCTGGTTTTGTTCAGAGCTGAAACAGTATTGGGGGACTATTCATGAATACATAGAGGG